>NC_050574.1:455826519-456201519 GCF_011100635.1 Trichosurus vulpecula | reverse complement strand
TGTGTTCAACTCTTTGGAACCCCATTTTTGGTTTTCTTGGCAAAGATACTAGAGTAGTTTTCCCTTTCCTTCTCCAGCTCATTTTGCTGATGAGAAACTGAGGCAAAGTTAAGTGACTTGCCCAGGGTCATGTAGCTAGTAAGTTTCTGGGGCCAGATTTCAACTCAGGAAGATGAGTCTTCCTGATTCCAAGCCCAGTGCTCTATCCACTGTGCCACCTAGTTGCCAAAAAATACTAGGAGTGAGTTAAATGGCCTCTGATCCCTTTTAGCTCTACATCTATGAACCTATGAGTCTGTGAAAATTGGAACGAAATGAATTGAACTCAAGTCACATTGAAGTAAACTAGGTACAAATCTTGTACGACATTAGCAGACACATTTGGATAGCTAAAGGAAATTAGACTTGCCATGTAGAAAGAATACTTCAACAAGAGTACAAATTGGAAAGCTGCATTAGCAAAAAGGAAATGATGCAGGGCATTCTGGCAATTTCATATGACCCGGTAGTCAAATTTTGTAAGAAATATGGAAAATTTGTCGAAGAGCAAAAGTCACATGGAACTAAAAGAGAATCATGAGCAGCCTGGGCATTTTGGGTAATCATATCTCCACAGGAAAGAATTATTAGTCCAATAAAGAAGGAATGCACTACCTTGGAAAGGAAACAAACAGTGAGGAAAATATATATGTAATCGAATTAGAAATGAGAACAAATGACTCAAGTCATTTGGAGAAGCAAGACCTAGAAACACAGCTAGAAATTAGGGAATACAACTTGGATGCAAGAAAACTATCAAGAAAACTGGCAGACATGAACCAGGAAGTGTGTCTCCCTCCTCTCATTAGAGGTGGTAAATGATGGGTGCCAAATAAGCCATATATTGTCAATCACAACCACCATGTTGATTTGTTCAGCTTCATTGAACTTTGGTACAAGGGAGCTTTTTATATTGGGGGAAGGGTAATGATTCATTATAAAATGACAGCAGCAACAACCAAAAACATAGATAAATCTTTTTTCTTTTTCAAATAAATAAACCAGAAAGAAAGCTGTCTGTGATATAAATGCAGAAAGGAATGCCCATTAGATATCTACCTGTTTGCAAGTCCTTTGTTCTTGTGGTTACAGGGGAGAATGATGCAACCTTGAAAGTGAGGGAAATGAGTAATTCTTCATCGCCTAAGGGAGGGAAAGCTAGGGGAGAGACCTAAGTGCTCTGATATTAGGCACATCATATGACTCCTAAAAATAATTTAACTATTAGTAGGGATAGGGATAAGAACTCCTAGCAGAGAAACTCCCTCTTGTTATTCAGGTCAGTACTTTCTCTACAACTTAGTCTTTTAAAATTTCCTAGGGCAGGAAGAGATCAGTTGACCTGCTTAGGGTCACAAGGCCTGTATATGTCAAAGGCAGAACTTGAACCTTCTATCCACTTTCACGCTGCCTCTTGAAGGATTAACAGTTAGTTCGATCGGCTGCAAAAGAGACAGGCAATGAAGGAAGACAGTGTGGAAAGCACATTTAAGTTATAAGAGTTGGATTTGAATCTCAGGTCTGCTATGGAGCATGTTGTGCTTGGAAAAATCACAGTATCCTGGAGATGGTAGTCCTGGAAGGGGTCTCAGGGGCCATCCAGTTTAACTCCCATATTTCTAGGGGAAGGAACTGGAGAAATTCAGTGAGCTAAGGACATAGGAATATTAAATAGCAGTTCTGGAATATAAGCCCTGCTTCTCTGTCTCCAAATCCAGCATTCTCTCCTCTAATTATAATAATAGATAGCAAATAGCATCTGTGTAGTACTTTAAGGTTTGCAAAGCACTTTACCCATTATTTCATTTGATCCTCTTAACAACTCTATGAGACGAATGCTAGGCAGTACAGCAGAGAGATGGAGACATCACTAGACCTGCAATGAGGAAGAGACATGAGTTCAAATTTGGCCTCCAGACACTTACTGGCAGTATGATTTTGGGCAAGTCACAGTGCTTTTATAGATGAGAAAACCTATCTCCTAGAGTTGTCATGAAGACACAATGAGATATTTGTGTAGTGAAGCTGTCTCTATTAGTTCAAAAGGAGGAGGTGAGGGGTACTGGGCTAGAATTACATCTATCTGCTCCCTTAAATGTTATTAGTTCGGGAGCTTTAGTTTTTAGTTTCAGGCTAAACTCCCAATAGCTATTTCTTAGTGGGGAAGGAAGGCCCCAAACTTTATATTGAAGGGTTGAGTCCTCTCCCTATAAATGCCAGTTCCACGAAGAACACAGAGCAAATAGCAAACAAACCCATTTATCTGAGGAAATAGCCAAACAGAAATCGGAGATAGTTTACTTTTGGGAAAAAATCTATCTATATCCATATCTACCTCTACCTCTACCATCTATATTATATCTATATCTACATCTATATTTTCTATATTATATCTATATCTCGCAATATAGATTGAAGAACTCTGTCACTGGGAACAAGGTAACTCAGCTCACCCAGGAGAGTTACAGATCTCAGCCCAAAGGGAAAATTCCCCAGTCTTTACTGTAGCAAGCCACATGTTGACTTCTCAAAGTCTTTATCCCTTAGTAGACCTGAAGAAAAGTTAGATTCTTACACTAGAACTGTAAGGACCCTTGCAGAGGTACTTTTCATTCCTCTCACCAACTCTGTTCTGCCTTTTATGCAGGCACAGGGCACTGATCTCCAACAGCAAGGAGAGTCCTATACTACCTGGCTTTGGGGCTTAGATTACATTCCTCCCCTTTTACTTTTTTAATTATTTCCTATTTATCTTAAATATAGCTTGCTTTTGCGTGTTGTCTCCTTCATTAGATTGTAAGCTCCTTGAGGTCAGGAACTGTCTTTCACCTCTTTTTTGTATCCCCAGCACTTGGCATAGTGCCTGGTACACTGAAGGAACCTAATACATGTTTATTGAATTGAGTTGGATTATATTGCACTACATGAATCGGGATAAATCAACCTATCTGGACACAGATATACTTCCAAGAAGGAATCCCTGGGAAATCACCCACATTGTTAACTCTTAGTATATTTCTTCTCTTTCCTGATGGACATTGTTGAGGGTCAAAAAATAAAGGTTTTCCTAAGCTGAAGACTAGAACAAACAAGATGTAAGAAATAAAACCTGAAGTCGCATTTCAGAACTTTTTTATTTTCCAGGATTCAGAGGTAGTAGAAGAAAAGCTGGAGATAGTGTTGTCTTCTAGAATAAAAGGGCATCCATCTTCTGGTGAAAAGTCATGTTTAATAGTGCCAAACATCCAGTGGGAATTTAATAAATATTAGTTGAAAAGGATGGATTTTTTGAGTTTCAGAAGTTCAATTCCCACTCAATGCCAAATTCTAGCTATTTGTTGTTCAGTCATGTCTGATTCATTGTGACACCATTTCAGGTTTTCTTGGTAAAGATACTGCACCACCTGCCTGCTCCAATCCTGCCTATTGGGAGAACAAAAAGTTCATCAAGGAAGGCTCAGTTTTGTGCTTCTGTGCATGAGGTTAAAGTAAAGAGACACCCCAAAACAGGCTATCCAGGCTTTGTTTTGAGGCTGTCATTGAGGGGGAAGCTAATACTTCCCAAGGGAGCTCATTCCATTTTGGGATATAACTATTTATTATGATTTTTTTTCTTACATTAAGCCTAAATTTATCTCTTTACAACTTCTACCCACTGTTCCTAGTCATGCTTTCTGGGGCCAAGAAGAACAAATTTAATTTCTTTTCCAGGTTTGAGAACATGAATTGCTTTTGCCTTTCTTTGTATCCCCAGTGCTTAGCATCATGCCTGGCATGGAGTAGACACTAAGGAGTGCTTGTTGCCTGATTGATGGCCCTTCAAATATTTGAAGACACCCCCAATATCCTCTCTATGTCTTTTCTTTAGAATAAACATCTGAAGTTTCTTCAACTCATTTGTCCTCTTCTGGACACTAGAGTTTGTTAATGTCCTTCCTAACATCTTCCATTCAAAACTGAAATACAACACTCCTAAAGTGGTCTGCCCAAAGGGAGATAATAGCACGACAATCACTTCTTAATTCCTGGACATTAACCTTCTTATATGGAGTTTAAAAATGGGCAGAACCAATTGAACATGGTATACAGTAACAGCAATATTGTTTTAAGAACAACTTTGAATGACTGAGTCATTTTGACTATTATAAATACCCAAATTAACTACAAAGGACCTGTAAAGGAAGACACTATCTGCATCCAGAGAAAGAACTGACAAATAGAAGTATATATAGAATGATTTTATAAACACACACACACACACACACACACACACACACACACATATATTTGTGTCTAACGGTAGCCACCTCTAGAGTGGGTGGGAAGGGAAGAAAAAAAGAGAAATTGATGTAATAACTTTATTATATATTTAAAAGGAATAACAAGTTGTACATAACAGATTTGCAGTATCATATGCAATCATCTTCTAAAAATCCTATGTTATAGAAATGCTTATTTTACTTCATAAATTAAAAATAAAATAAAAATAAAAAAAAACTAAAAAAAATGATTAATTTTTTTGTTGGGGGGCGGCGCTATCAACTGTATGCAGTTTTCTTGGCAAGAACTGTTCTCTGAAATTAACTTGCAGGCCACTAAAATGACAAGATCTTTTCCAGAAAAATTATTGTTTACTCTTAATTTGTGCTTTTGAAGTTGATTTTTTGAACCCGATTGTAGTACTTGACATTTATCCTTATTGTTTCATCTTATTAGATTCAGCCCAATGTTACACTCTCAATCTGTTTTTAAATCCTGGCTCTCATTCCATATGTTAGCTATCCTTCTCAAAATTTTGTTATATGCAAAGTTTTGTAAACATTCCATTCATACTTTTATCCACATCATTGTTAAAACATTAAATAGCAAAAGGGCCACCGCCAACTGCAAGTTCCTTGAACCCTCACTCCATAGGAGCTCTTCCAAATTATCACCAAATCATTACTGACCACACTGTAGGGCCAGCCACTCAACCAGTTCTGGGTCCACCATTTAACCCCCATGTTTTCATTTTGTCCAAAAAAAAAACCAAACCAAAAACCCTAGCATGAGACATTATCTAATGCTTTGCTAAAATGAAGGTGAATTGTGTCTATAGCATTCATCAGATTTAATCATTTAGTAATCTTGTCAAAAAAGATAACAAATCTCATTCTTGATGGAGACATGCTGATTTTTTGTGATCAACACTTCATTTTAGAGAAGTTTACTAACCATCTCTTTAATAAGATATATATTCTAGGATTTTGCCAAGAATTAAAGCAGAGTATTGACTTATAGTCTGAAATATTGCCATCCTCTCTTTTCGAAAATCAGGTCACCATTGGTCCTTTTTATGCCTTTTGTCTACCTCTTCAATCTTCATGCTCAGCAGTCATGGTGGTCAGTTCTTTCAATAGCCATGTAGTTTATCTGGAGCTGCTGACTTTAACTCATCAAGGAGATGTAAGTGTTCTCCCTATTTACCTACTTATCATGAATTTCAAGTCCTTTTTAGGCATTTTGATTATCTTTCTACTTCAAAGTTTATTCTCTTTGGTAAAGAAAACAGAAGCAAAGTGAGAGTTGAGCTCCTCCTTCTCTCCATCCATTTTCATCAACCAATCCCCTGGGAACAGTGGTGCTATCCTTTTTTAAAAAATTGGCTTTGCAATTTATTAATAATGGAATAATAATAAAGCAAAGATGTGAATAATTATTTGCAATCTATCTGTGAGAAAAATCACAGTCCGAATCACCTAGCCATCACTACTACTGCTGACCTGTTCTGAAATACGGTCTCACCATTTAGTTCTCTGAGGATGGCAGCCAAAATCTTCAGAATTATCTGCATATTTCCTTATCAGATAATTACATTCAGGGTCTTAGGAAGTTTTCTTAGTCCTTTCTTTCTGTACTTTAACTCAATTTCTCTTTGGTCATGACAGGCAACATATTCCAGGATTATAATTAAACTTTTATTTTCCTCACAAACTTTTCCTTTTTTAAGGTTCTGAATTCTCTTCCTCCCTTATTCCCCTCTCACACCATCATGAAGTCAAGAAATGTGATATCAATTATACATAGGAAATCATGCAAAAATATTTTCATGTTAGCCATATTGCAAAAATTTAAGAAAAATAAAGTGAAAAAATTATGCTTCAATCTTCATTCACACTCCATCAGTTAATTCTCTGGAGTTGGATGCATTTTTCATCTTAAGTCCTTTACAATTGCTTTGAATCATACTATTGATCAGAATAGCTAAGTCATCCACAATTGATCATTGTACAACATTACTGTTACAATTGTACAATGTTCTTCTGGTTCTGCTCACTTCACTTTGAATCAGTTCATATAAGTCTTTCCAGGTTTTTCCGAAATGGTCCTGCTTGTCATTTTTATGCTAAGTGGTTCAGTGGATAGAATGCTGGGCTTGGAGTCAGGAAGACTTTATCTTCCTGAGTTCAAATCTGACCTCAGATGCTTACTAGCTATCTAGGCAAGTCACTTAACCCTGTGTGCCTCAGGTTCCTCATCCAAGTAAAATGAACTGGAGAAGAAAATGGCAAACCATGCCAACATTTTTTTGCCAAGAAAACCCCAAATGGGGTCACAAAGAGTCACACGCAACTGTATTGAGTCTTGCATTTGAAAGTCAAATTTACTATTCAGTTCTAGTCATTTTATCAGGAATGCTTAAAAGTATTTTTTTCCTTTAAATATCCATTTTTTTCCCCTGAAGGACTATACTCAGTTTTGCTGCATAGGTTATACTTGGTTGTAGTCCTAACTCCTTTACCTTCTGGACTGTCATATTCCAAGCTCTCTGATTCTTTGATGTGGTTTTGTTTGAGGTACCACATCTCTCCTGTCAGATTGGCTAACATGACAAAACAGGAAAATGATAAATGCTGGAGAGGATGTGGGAAAATTGGAACACTGTTACGTTGCTGGTGGAGTTGTGAACTTATCCAGCTATTCTGGAGAGCAATTTGGAACTATGCCCAAAGGGCTATAAAAATGTGCATATCCTTTGACCCAGCAATACCACTTCTAGGGCTGTATCCCAAAGAAATCACACAACTGGGAAATGGACCAGTATGTACAAAAATATTTATAGCAGCTCTTTTTGTGGTAGCAAAGAATTGGAGATCAAGGGGATACCCATCAATTGGGGAATGGTTAAACAAATTGTGGTATATGAATGTATTCCATTATTGTGCTATAAGAAATGACAAGCAGATATACTTCATTATAACCTGGAAAGACATATATGAACTGATGCTGAGTGAGGGGAGCAGAACCAGGAGATAATTATACATGATTACAGACACATGGTATCTGTAAGGACTAACATTGATAGCCTTGCTCCTCCTCTCATCAATGCAAGGTTCGAAGACAGCTCCAAAAGATTCATGATGGAAAAAGCCATGCATACCCAGAGAAAGAATTATGGAGTCTGAATGCAGATTGAGGCAAACTATTTGCTCTCTCCCTTTTTCCTTCTTTTTTGGTTTCATTTCTTCTTTCTCATGATTCATTCCATTGGTTATAATTCTTCTTCACAACTGGATTATTATGTAAATAAGTTCTTTGGATGAGTTCACCTACATTGGATTACATGCTGTCTTGGGGGTTATGGGGGAGGAGAGGGAGGAAGAGAAAATTTGGAACCCAAAGCCTGTGGAACTGAGTGTTGTAAATTAAACATAAAAATTGATAATTTAAAAAACTTTTTAATTTAATGCAATCAAAATTATCCATTTTGTATTTCATAATGTTCTGTATCTCTTGTTTGGTCATAAATTCTTCCCTCCTCCATAGATCTGATGGGTAAATTATTCCCAGCTCTTGTAATTTGCTAATGGTTTCACCCTTTATCTCTAACTCATGCACTCATTTAGACCTTATGTTGGTATCTTGTGAGATGCTGTTCTATGTCTAGTTTTTGCCATACTATTGTCCAGTTTTTGTAGCAGTTTCTGTGAAATAGTGAGTTCTTAACCCAGAGGCTGTAGTCTATCAAAAATAGACTACTATAGTCATTTACTACTGTGTCTGATGTACCTAATCTATTCCACTGATCTATCACTCCATTTCTTAGTGAGTACCAAACAGTTTTGGTGATTGTCGCTTAAAATATAGTTTTAGATTTTGTATGACAAAGAGTTCTTTTCTTCAGTGGATTTTCATACCTTTTTCCATTTGGCTAATTCTGCTTTTTAAAGAGCTCTCCTCATTGGATTTTTGTGCCTCTTTTACCACTTGGCCATTTTTTAAAGGTGTTATTTTCTTCAGTATGTTTTTGTGTTTCTTTTACCAAACTGTTGACTCTTTTCATAATTTCTTGCATCATTCTCATTTCTTTTCCTAATTTTTCCTCTACTTCTTTTTTTGATTTTTAAAATCATTTTGGAGTTCTCCCAGGTATTCTTATTGGTATTGTCTCCAATTCCCATTTTCCCCTTTGAGGCTTTGATTGTGGCTATCTTCACTTTGTTGTCTTCCTCTGTTGTCTTCACTGTCCGCATAGTAGCTTTATATGGTCAGGTCATTTTTTATTGTTTCTTCATTTTCCAGCCTATATATATTGACTTTTAACTTTATGCTAAACTTATGTTCTGCTCCCAGGGTAGTGGGAGCACTGTTCGAAGCCTCAGGTTTTTGTGCTGCTGTTTTCAGAGGTAGTTTTGGAGGTCTAGAAGTATTCAGGGCTTCCAAGCTGGTGAGATCCAAGGAAAAGTGTTATCATTGCTCTGCTGGCTTGTGATCTTGTCTGCTCAGGAAAGAACATTGTTCCCTTGCAGTCACAAGCACTAGTGCTGCTTTCTGCCCTGGAACTGTGACCAGGGTCCCCACTCCTCTGTGTTCACTTTTTTGGTCCTGGAACTGTGACTTGGGCCCCTGCTCTCCTGTGGCTGCAGGCACTAGTGCTCCTCTTTGCCCTGGAATTGTGATCTGGAACTGCATATGGTCTCAGTGCAATAGGGTCCTGTACCTAGGACCAGCAAAGGTTCTCCTGTAATCTCTTTCTGACCAGTTGTCTAACTCCCTTACCATCTCTGGCCCAACATCTCACCAAACTGCTCCTGCTGTTGCTGATACAGGCACCTCCAAGGTTTGCTGCTGGTGCTGCCATGGCCAACCACCACCTCCATGTGACAGACCTTTCCTACTGACCTCTTAAATTGTGTTGGGCTAGAAAAATGTCGCACCTTGATCTTTTGTTGGCTCTGTCATTCCAGAATTTAATTTGAGTCATTATTTTAAAAGCATTAGGAGGGAAAGGTAGGAAGAGTTAGTGAATTGCTGCCTATGAGCCACCATCTTGTCTCTGCCTTCCCCAACTTTTTGTTACCTGCAATTCCATAATGTTACATTCCTTCTTAAAAATTTGGTAAAAGTCTCTCTGTCTCTGTGGGAGGGACCATTGAAACTATAGTTACATGCATAATTTTTGAATTTGTATATATGACATGAGTTTTATTATGGCTCCTTTCTTGAATTTATTTCTTGTCCAAGATTACTTTTATATACTTGCATTTCCACATTCACTAAAAACCATAAAAAAATCAATAATGACTTAGGATCTTCAGTCAGACTTGACTATCTGTACCCAATGTTCTGCATTGTCAATGATTGCAAGAGGTCATTTGACTTCCTCTTGAAAACCTCCAACAAGAGGGAATGCACTAACTCTTATGGTGGTCTCCTTTGTGTTTGGAAGCTGTAAGTATAAGGAATTTTCCCTCTTATGTAACCTGTGTTTTTGTATTGCTGGTTTATCTCTGTAAGGATTTGCGGCTGCAGAAATGTCTTATTTGGTGAAACAGGATTTGGGAGACATTGGAATTTTATATAGTCTTGTACACTTTCAAGATAGGCAGGGCATTGTATGATAGAATTGAGTAGGACAAGAGATATGAGCACTGCCATCTGGTATTTCCTCTTTCCATCTGTTTTCTTAGATACTTGGATTTCCTTCTAACCATACAGGGAATTGTGATTGGTGGCTGCTGCTGGAGTTGGGTTTGCTGACCACAATGAATCTTTAAGTCAGTCTTCTGAGGTTGCTCTGTGAGACATAGGGAACTGGTAACTCCTGCCCCCAGCCAGACTCTTGGAGACCAACTTGCAGGAGACAATTTAGATCCTGGAGCAGAGACAAGTGATGAAAGTAGAAAAGGTCCTGAGTATATGATCCTTCCAGCTATTGAGAATCATGATGATGGGTGAATAAACAGGGAAAGACTATTTCCTTTTACATGTGTTACCTGATTTCCTCTTATGTTTCTTTCTTTTTTTAAATAAATTTATTTATTTATTTTTTGTTTACAGCATTCAGTTCCACAAGCTTTTGAGTTTTAAATTTTCCCCCTCTCCTTCCTCTCCTTGCTCTCAAGACGGCATGCAATCTGACATAGGCTCTACATATACATTCTTATTAAACATATTTTCACAATATGTTTTACAATATGACTAATATTGCAAAGAAGAATTATAACCAATGGGACAAACTACAAGAAAGAAGAAACAAAACAAAACAAAAGAGAGACACCAAATAGTATGCTTTGACCTACATTTAGACTCCATAATTCTTTCTCTGGAGGTAGATAGCATTTTCTATCACGAGCCTTTTGGAGTTAGAACCTTGCATTGCTGAGAAGAGCCAAGTCTATCAAAGTTAGTCATTGCAAAATATGGCTGTTACTGTGTACAATGTTCTCCTGGTTCTTCTCCCTTCATTCAACATCAGTTCATATAAGCCTTTCCAGATTTTTCTGAAGTCCACTTATTCAACATTTGTTACAACACCAT
Organism: Trichosurus vulpecula; assembly: GCF_011100635.1. Classification (NCBI taxonomy): domain Eukaryota; kingdom Metazoa; phylum Chordata; class Mammalia; order Diprotodontia; family Phalangeridae; genus Trichosurus; species Trichosurus vulpecula. Next base: position 456,190,680 of record NC_050574.1, on the reverse strand, counting down.
CGTATTCCATTACATTCATATGCCACAACTTGTTCAGCCATTCCCTAATCAATGGGCATCTCCTCAATTTCCAATTCTTTGCCACCACAAAAAGAGCCTCTATAAATATTTTTGTACATGTGTGGGTCCTTTTCCCATTTTTATGATCTCTTTGGGATGCAGACCTAGAAGTGGTATTGCTGGATCTCCTCTTATATTTCTTGACCTTGAGATAGCATCCAGAATACACTGTCCTTTAATCCTATCCAAGATGTGTAGGAGAAGTTGGCTTGGTAATTTCAAAGATAAATCTAAAGAACTAGGAAGAGTTTTTCGGGAGATGACTGTGTGAATGGCTCCATGTAGGAAAGCTTAACCTCTTTTCTTCCATTTTTTAAAAACTGGGTCCAATAAACTTTAGTCACATAGCATGAGTATGTTAAGTATCTTCATTCTATGACCATGGAAGGTGATGATCATAGAGGTAAGTCCAAATGTTAGAGAGGGGCTGGAGAGTTGTATATAGACAGTTGATTTTATATTTTTTAATGTTTTGAATAATATTTCATTTTATTTCTTAGTGTCTTTTCATCTCTGAACATCATCATCATGTGTTTAAACTGCTCATTGTTGCTACTGGATGTCTTAATGCCGTGGTAGAGGGGGAGCAGCTTAGGCATTGGTAGGTTCTAGTGATAGCCTTTTAGTGCCTGGTGGCAGTGGGTGGAGAGCTTTCCACTAATGCATTGAAAAGGACCTGAGTTGACCACTGGGTTATTGGCTCAAAGGGAGCACCACCTGGTGGACAACTCAGATATTACACTCTCTTTCAGGATAATTAATAGATACATTTATCCTTTAAGCATAAGGAAGGCATCAAAGGACAGAATTTGGACTGCTGCCATTCCTACAGTGCCACAAGTGTCCTTGACATGGAGTCCCACTCTTTCATTCCACGTCTTCAATCCATTGCTCTTTGTTCTGCAGAACAAAACAAAGTGAGCCCCTCTTCTACATGATGGCCCGTCAAAGTACTTGAACACTGCTATCACATTCCCCTAAGCCTTCTCTTCTTCAAGATAAACCTTCTCAGTTCCTTCTACTGAGTAGTATGTGGAATGGTCTTTGGTGCCCTCATCAATCTGATTGTCCAAAGGTTCATAGATTTAGAACTAGAAGAGAACTTAGAGCATATTTAGTCCAACCCTTAGATTTTAGGGGAGGAAGCTGAGGCTCAGAGACGTTGGTAATGGTCTAGAATGACCCAAGTAATAATTGGCAGACTTAGAATTTGAACCCAGGTCATCTGACTTGAAATTTTGTGTTCTTTCCACTACATCATATCACACCATCCTCTCCTTGGGATGGGCCTCACAATATTCTTCTTAAAATATGGCCCCAGAACTGAACATGATGTACTAGATGTGGTCTGACCAGGGCAAAATATAGTGGAGTGATGCTTCCTCATTCTGGATGCCATATCTCTCGGTACCGCTCAAGCTTTTCTTGGCCATTGTCACACTGTTGACTCATACTGGGATTATAGTTAAGCAAAATTCCCAAGAATTTTCCATGTTTGGGTTTCCATTCCTCCCCAGGCCTGCGCTTGTACAATTGTATTTTTTTGGACCCAAGTGTAGTACTTTGAATCCTTAGAAAAATGTATTGTATTAGATGTGGCTCAGCATTGTAGCCTGTTCATATCTTGAATTCTGTCATGCTGGGCTTAGTCATACTTAACAAGAGCAGCTTTTTGGGCTTCCAAGTCACACTGTTCACTCATTTTGATCTTGCAAAATTTTAGAAAATCTCCTGTAAAAACAATAAACAGAAGATCACCAGAGTTATCTTTGTTATATTTTTCATCTTATATCATCTTGACATATGCTTGAGAAATACATTTTTAGAGAAAACCTCTGAAGTGGTATTTGGTTCAGTTGATTGAAATGGGTTTTTTGGAGCCAACAAAGAATAGAAACGATGGAATCTTGTGTTCTCTACACCTTTCAGTCAAATTTTCAATTACAAAGATGATCTACTGTTGAATACAGTTTGTATAGGATGAAAGAATGCAGTTTGTATGGGATTAAATGAGATAATAAGTGTAACATTCTTACTTAGCACAATGCCTGGCACATAGTAAGCACTATGAAAATGTTAGCTATTTATTATTGTTATTGTTTGTGAATGCCTGCCTATCTCCATCTTATACTTTCTTTAAGGATGTCCCCAATATCTCTGCACATAGATTATTCCCTTAAGTTTTGTAGAGATCGGCAGTTAGGTGGCACAGTGGATAGAGTACTAGGCCTGAAGTCAGGAAGACTCATCCTCCTGAATTCAAATCTGGCCTCAGACACTTTCTATCTGTGTGACCCTGGGCAAGTCACTTAACTCTGCCTCAGTCTCCTTATCTGTAAAATGAGTTAGAGAAGGAAATAGCAAATTACTTCAGTATTTTTGCCAAGAAAACCTCAAATAGGGTTACAAAGAGCCAGATATGACTGAAACAACTGAACAACAAGAGGTGGGAAAGTATGCTTATAGTGTCTAACATAGTAGGTATTTAAATATTTGTTGATTGATATAGTCAGTAGTTATTGATAATATCTTGGTCACTTTTTAAGTAATAATAAAGTCTCAAAATTCTCTGTTTACTAACATCAAGTAAAGCCTAAAACAGGGCAAATGTATGCTCTTCAAAAGTGTCAACAATTAACATGGAAGATATCTATACTAAAGACCAAATGGAATTAGAATTGTCCATAGCTGGTAATGTTCAGATGTTCTAATTTGGGGATGACACTGTAATGATTTTATCAAACTCTGGAACATTGCAGAGACTCTTGAACAAGATTCACAATGACTCAAAAGGTTTTTCCACATAGGAAAAGCAAAGTGGGTGAAGACTGCCTCTTTTCCAGACAATAATATAAAGTTGGGTGGGGATTGCCCAAGGAATGTGTCCATCAGAACATTTATCTTGGCTAGATGCTGTTAGCAACCAATGAGCTAGACCCAGACTTGAAAAGCAGGTAAATGGGCTGAATTTTCTTTGGGAAATTATGAAGTTCTTTAAAAATTTATTTGTTTAATTTATTGAATAAAATAATATTTCTATAATATAGTAAAATAAAACAGGTGATGGCACATGAAACTGAAAATCTATTATGTACAACTTGCTATTCTTTTAAGTAGATAATAAATTCTTTTTCCTTCTCCCCATCTACCCTAAAGATGGCTACCATTAAATACAAGTGTATATATACACACACATATATATATATAATATATACACATATATACATATGTATGTAAAATCATTCTATACATATTTCTATTTATCAGTTCTTTCTCTGCATGCAGATAGTGTTTTCTTTCATATATCCTTTCTTTAAAGGACTCTAACTTTCTCCCTGAAACAAATGTCCATTCTTTTTAATTACTAATATCTTACAGTTATGTTTTATTGTTGTGAGTCATGGAATAGCTCAGTCTCCAAAGAACTGAAGTTGAGACTCACCCAAAGGCCAGTGGAGAACTGCATGGAGGTCAGGAACAGGCTATGATTACAATGAGGAATTGTACAGGAGAAATGGCATAAATTATGCTGTCAGATAAATATAGGACTGAAAAAAATCATAGGCTGATCTTGCAGCAAGAACAAAGGTTAACCATTGGATAGTCAGCATACCCACGAATATCAGGAGATCTAGAAGAGGCCCATAGTGCATTGGGTGGACCCTCTGTGGCAGGTTTATTCGACAATGTGGACAGGAGTTGCAGAAGGTGGAGGAGGCACGTATGGATGGTGTTCTATGTTACTGGAGAGAGTACGTTACATTGATGAGATCACAGATCTCTTAAAGTGTCAAAAAACTGTTAAGAAATAAACATTTAATGCATATGGAAGCCAAGTGTAAACTATTTCACTATTGTCCACTGTGAGAGACTCAAATCTCTTCTACCCGAGTACGGTATAGTCAAAAGAACACTGAATTTAGGGTCAGATGATAGGAGATCAAGTCTCTGCTCTGCTGTTTACTGGCTATGTGGCCTTGGGGGGAAAATCAGCTCACTTCTCTGGACATCAGCTTCTTCTGCAAAATGGGTGGGTTGATCTGAGTAAAGCCTAAAGTCCCTTCTTTCTCCAAACCATATGAGAGTTGGTTATCATTTCTTTTTTTATTTATTTTTGCTCCTTAAGGTCCTTTGGGCTACTCTGAGGGGAAAGCAGAATTTATACTAAAATTAAGTAAATTAACAGTGTTCTTAAAACCTTGGGTTATTTAGGACCAACTTCAACTACCAGCTTCAACTCATTCTGAGATCCAGCACTTCTGTCCTAATTTTCATAGGATTTTGCCACTTTTTTTTAATTCTTCTATCTACTTATCCTTGCTTTATTTTTTCTGTATGAAGAAAATTCTTGCTGCTGTGCTTTCTCTATGACCTTTTTTTGTTAGGTTATCTTGGAACTTTGCTATGAATAAACTCTGTAGGGGTGAATGAAGTTACTGATATGTACTGGTGTTCTCTTATCCTATTTGTAGAAGAATAGGGAAGAAGTGAGGAGAGATAATATTTTTGCAGAGCGCTTTCATTTCAAGTCTGACCTTGTTACTCTCCTGCTTGAGCCTTTGGTGGCTCCCTATTTCCTCTGAAATAAAAAGAAAATTCCTCAACTTGGCATAAAAAGCCACAATTTCATTCCATACATTTATTAAGTACCTGCTATGGGCCAGGTACCATACTAAGTGCTCTACAAATTTTGTCTCACTTGAGCCTCACAACAACCCTCATACTTGATCCTCCTGGGTGGCAAGAGCTATTATTATATCCATTTACAGAGGAGGAAACTGAGGCAGATAGTGCTTAAGTGACTTACCCAGGGTCACACAGCTAGTAAGTGTCTGAGGTTGGATTTGAACTCAGGTCTTCCCAACTCCAGGCTCAGTGCTCCATACCCTGTACCACCTTGCTGCCTAGCTATTTTCACTCTTATGATTATTAGCATAGTGCCTTGCCCATACTAGGCATTTAATAAATGCTTATTGGATGGAATCCCACTCTTTATTCATTTTTCTTAGTAGCTGGTAGAGCAGAGAACATGATTTCCATTTTGCAGATATGAAAACAGGCATAGAAGGGTTAAATGATATCCCACTTGAATTATCCACAACAGTGCTAAAATATAGATGAGGTTGGTGAATTTTTTTTTCATACAGCTGATGTTTTTATTTTAAACATGAAATGATCTCTATGGTTGAATAGCTCATAATGGAAATTTCGAATATTGATGGGAAAAGGTATGCTGCAAAGTAAGGTGTGGCTTGCTGCTTTGGAGTGATTATGTGATCCTCCGTCAGGATGTCTGGTTCCCCGTCTACTTCAGGAGGATGTCTGAGTGGCTTTGTGTGTTAGAGCAGTTTCCTGCCTGAGAGAGCAGTATTGATTTGGCTCAAACCACTAAAAGATTTCCAGCTCCTCTCCAGGCCTTCTTATTTGTGAGTCAAAAAAACAAGGTCACTTACCCCTTATATATTAATAACAGTAACATTTTCAGGATGATTTTTTAACTGTTTATGTTTACACTCAGACATATAGAAATACACGTGTATATATATATGTTTAAAATTCTCTGTGTATTATGCTCAGTTTGCTACAAACGTGGTACCATAACAAGCTTCCCACATCTCGAAATGAAGTGGGTGCCGCAGGAGAGATGAAGGCGAGAGCGAGATGACAAAGGGCATTTGAGAGAGGAGCTTCCCTTTCTCACACCTCCCATTTGGGCTTGCCTTGAGCCTTTGTGTGCATGGCCAGGGAGGAGCCTCCACATTTCTGTGTTTGAGGAAGAGACTAGGGGCGAAGGAGATCCAGCGTTTATTTATTCCGCTATTGTCTATTTAGTCTGTCATTGTGTATTATTGAGTGTGTCATTAGCCACATACTTAGTCTCTTAGTGATCAGGAATCGTGATAGGTGCTAGGGATGCAGAGGCCAGAACAAAGCCGTCCTTTCCCTCCTGGATCTCACTTTGTGAGGGCCCTCAGGGACCATTTAGTTATGTCTCCTAACAGGCCTAAGCAGATGAAGCGCTTTGCCCAAGGGCATCAAGGGTAAGATTTGGACCCTAGTTTTCTGACTCCTTCTTTCCAGTGTACTGCATTGCTTCTCGTTTAGCAAATGAGGAAAACAATTCCAAATACACAAGCATACATACACACATACACACACACACACATACACACACACTATATATATATATATATATTTTAATTTATGGAATAAAACAAACATTTCCATAACATAGTATAATTAAAAAGATGATTACACATGAAACTGCAAATCTGTTGTGTATAAGTTGCTATTCCTTTTAAATAGATAATAAAATTACCATGTAAATTGATCTTTGTTTCCTTTTTTCTCCCCTTCTCCCAGGGATGGCTACATTAGACACAAATATATGTATATATACACACACATCCATGTATAATATGTAAAATTATTCCATACATACTTCTATTTATTAGCTCTTTCTCTGTATATTAAGTATATTAAACGTAATTTTTTGGAGGGGAGGGAACTAACAACTTGGGGAGTTGGGAAAAGCTCCATGTAAGAAGAGATGCCCTGGCTGAGCTTTAAAGGAAGCTCTGATTTCTGAGAGGCAGTGGTGAGAAGAATGTGCACTGCAGCCTGAGCAAAGCCATGGACTTGGGAGATGCAATGTCATTCTGGAGGATAGGCAAGGTTGGCTGGAATGTGGAATTCAGGGCTTAACATACCAAACATGAGGATTTGTATGCATACTGAGTAGGTGAGTTGACTTCATTTTACTGTGATCTACAAAGAGGGTAGGGATCCATGGAGAGGGGTGGGGCTGTATGTTGGAATACTTGACTTCTATAAAGTATGTGTGCCCTTGTGAAAGGACACCCAGGGACTTAGGGGAGGGATAAAAATATTCAGCTCTGCTCCCAGTGTCGGGGTTTTAAAAACTACTCTTTAACAAAGGATACTGGGCGGGCAGGGAGCACAGTGGATAGAATGCTGGGCCTCCAGTCAGGAAGATCTGAGCTCAAATCTAGCCTCAGACGCTTACTGGCTATGTGACCCTGGGCAAGTCACTTCACCCATTTGTCTCAGTTTCCTCACCTGTAAAATGAGCTGGAGAAGGAAATGGCAAACCACTTTGGTATGTTTCCCAAGACAATCCCCAAAACGGGGCCACAAAGAGTCAAACATGATCGAAATGACTGAACAACAATAAAAACAAGGAAAGGGCACTGGATAGTGCTGCCGCTACAGGTAGGAGTGTTAAAAGGATCAAATGAAATAACACATGTAAAGTGCTTTGCAAACATTAAAGAGCTATACAAACGTTGTTTGCTACTACTGTTCTTATTCGATGATATAAATTACTTGGAGGATTATTTCCTTTGCTGTTTTGTTTTAGCGTTGTTTTATTTACACCCATCACCCCACTTTCTCCCTAGTCTTCAGTCTTTATCTATTCGGGACTTCTCTGGGTTGCCTACAAACACGTCTCTCTCATCTTTAAGAAACAAAACAAAACACTTTCACTTGCTCCTAGCACCCTTGCTAGCTCTTGTGCTGTGCCTCTCCTTCCCTTCTCAGCTAAACTCCTTGAGAGCACGAGCTTCCCCATAGAACTTGGCTTCCGTCTGTGCACATTTCACCCGAAGGCTTTTGAGGGCGTTCACACGGTCGCTTAACTACTTTGGGCAAGCTTGCACTAAACCAACCTACCTCTCTTGAAGAGCTGCAAGAAGCTGAGGACTCGGCATCATCTGAATAGCCAAGTGATGAGCTTTGCTGTTTGCGTCTTCGCCAGTTTCTTCTTCCACTTCTTCAACATCTTCCATGTCTTGGTGGTCAAGTTCATTTTCCTTGCTGTCAGTGTCCGCCATGTTGTAAGACCTCTGAATATTTGAGATCCCCGGCTGCTGCGGTGACCAAGCGGCCGGAGCTGGACAGCGGCAGCAGGAGGAGACAAGGGAGGTGGAGAGGAGGAGGAGGAGGAGGAGGCGGTGATCTGAGCAGGAGGCGTTAAAAAAGACCCGAGATCCCGCCACTCGCTACACTCGTTGAAGAAGTTGTCTCCACACAATCCCTCCACTTTATTTCCTCTTACTTTCTTCTAGAGTTTCCCTAATCTAGATTTTGGCCTCATCCTTCAACAGAAACTACTCTCTCCGAAGTTACCAGTTATCTTTCGAATGCCAAATAGAACAGTCTTTTCCCCATCCTCATCTACATTTGACAGTGTTGAACAACTTTCTCCTCTTGGGTACTCTCTGTCTTCGCTTGCCAGCTTGCTCTGTTGGTTCTCCTCCTTTCTCTCTGACCATTCCTTCTCAGTCTCCTTTGAGGGATCTTCATTCACATCATGTCCACTAACTGTGGCTGTCCCCCAAAGTTCTGTTCAGGGTCCTCTCTTCTCTATATAACATCTCGCTTGGTGATCTCATTATCTCCTGTGGGTTCAATTATTATTTTTATGCATGATTCCCAAAACTATATTCAGCCTTAGTCTTTGTCTTGAATCTCAGTCCCTTATAACCAATTGCTACTAGATATTTTAAATGGATGTCCCATAGGCATCATGTCCATAACAGAGCTCATTATCTTCCTCCCTCTTCTAAACTTTCCTGTTACTGCTGAAGGTATGACTAACCTTCCTTGTCATTCAGGTTCACAGTCTCAGGGTCATCCTTAACTTCTTACTCTGACTTGACCCACATATCCAATTAGTTGCCAAATCTTGTCTTTTCTACCTTCTACTGGTCCCCTCACTATACCATAGGATCCTGACATTTTGGCATATTGGTGGTCCATTCTCCATTTTCTTTCCTTATGCCTTTGCAATGGCTGTCCCCTATGCCTGGAATGCTCCCCCATTTTACCTCCACTTCTTACAATCAACCTTCCTTCAAGGCTCAGCTCAAATGCCGACTTCTGCAGGAAGTCTTCCCCTGCCCCTTCTAGCTGCTAGGGCCACACTCTCCAAGGTTATCTCCCATACTCTGTACATATCTTTTTATTTACATTTTGTCTCCTCTATTTGCAATGAACTCCTTGAGGATAAGTATTATATTTACTTTTTCTTTGTATTCCTATCTTTTAGCACCATGCCTGTCATACAGTAATCACTTAATAAATGCTTATTGACTGCCTGCCTGTATTTTTCCTGGTTCTGCATACTTCACTTTGTAGCAGTTCAGCTAGTCTTCCCAGATTTCTTTGAATTCCTCATAACCATAATTCCTTATAGTGCAAAAACATTGTGTTTCATTCTTATACCACAATCTACCCAGTTGATGGGCATTCTAAGGCAATTCTTTTAAATCTTCATGGCAGAGACTTTAGTGTTTGTCTTAACTATTGTTCATCAACATGTATTCTGCTATAAACCTCCAGAACCTCTTCCTTTGGCTCACACAAAGCAATCTTTAAGCATCCTGTGCTTGGTGTGTCTTGCTTCTAAAGCTTCCTTTTGGGATTTGTGAAGTCCAAAGCTGTCTAATCTGCAAGAAGAATCATTAAGGCAGAGCTCCAAGTCAATAACACTTTATTAAAGGATCCATGGCTTCCTCTAATGAAGTGGACCTCAGATCGTCCTCATGATCTGAGATGTCTCCTTTCCCCAGGGCTTTATTTTTATAGGGTTTGATACCCAAACATGCAAGAGAGGCATGGTAAATGACAAAATCTTATTGGTTGGTAGACCTTGATTTTGATTCTCCAGGAGAGCCAGAAATGTTGCCTGTATTGGGAATCAAGATGGGCTCTTAGCACTTATTCAACCAAGTGCACTTGAAGAGTTTGACCTTTGTTTCCTTGATTAAATTAGGAGTCTTTGATGACCTCCTCACCTCAAGGGAAAGCCTAGTTTACATTGGTTATGTTTGTGACATCAGAGGCTTTTAGACCACATGGGTTTAAGTCACATTTTTTGTGATGATTTTAGGTCATGTAGGTGAGTCGCATGTGTGACTCACCTTCGACCCTGAACAAGATATAAAACCAGGGGTTGGCTTTCTTTTTCCGGAGCTCTGAGCTGTAGCAGTAGTGATGCGTGACTCTGAGTCAGCTGTTGTCGAGCTCCTGGCTGAACTCAGATGTTGGTAACTATGAATTGTATTTGGTCTGTTTATAAATGTATGTTTGTAATTTGTTTGTATTTGCTCTGAAGTTCAGGGTGCTGGATTTTTCCCCTGAACTAAGTGAATGATATTTGTATGCTGGATTAAAGTAAGATTGTTAACCCCTTAACGTTGCTTTCCTTAGTAAAGCAGATCAAAAGAACACAGGCTTGCAGCGTTCTGTGAGCTGGTTGTTGTTGGTTTTACACCCCTGTAGTAGCTGCTAGCTAGATTGTTGAAACAGTGCGCCAGCATGGGTTAGGATGGGCAAGGCAGTAGTCATCTCCAGTGACTAAGTGGTCATAAAATGATCTCCTGCTCATGTTGAACAAGAGAGGATGGTCTGGAGGTACAAAAACAAATTGGGGATCTTTTTACGTAATGCCAAAGTTTCCAATCCAATCTAGGCTTGGCCGTGGAATGTGAGCAAAACAGGGTGGAGATATCTTCTTTGTCAGCATTCTTGTGTTTGCACAAGTGAGCTTCATAACCGGTAAACAAGTGGTGAACATTGGATTAAAGTTTGAGGCCTACTATAAAGGCCTGTTATAAGAACCTATCTTATCTAATTATCCCTACATAATTTATGTAAAATATGTATTAGTACATGTTTGTTCTTGTACTTGTTGTTAGAAGCCTGACAAAATATGCGTTTACCAGATGAGTATGCTACTAATAATTGCTAATAATTATGGAATTGGGGATTTTTTACCCCCGATGGAATCACATGGAACTGATTAATACCACATGGAATAAAATAGCAGTCTAATTGACCATCTGTCACAGATCTGCCATTGAAGCTGTTCACAGCTGGTTGAGATCTTGACCTTTTGATGTGATTATTCACATTTTGGGGTGAAGGGAGGGGGAAAGTGCAAAAGTAAAGCAATATCTTGTTTTATAATAACATTATGTATTACGATGATGAACTCCTCAGCCCGCCATCTGTGGTATAGTTCCCATCCTTTTCCAGTCTTATTTTTACATTCTCCATTCTAGTCACATTGGGATGGGACCTATTATTCTTACATTGTATTAGTTTTTATTCTCTGCGTCTAGAACACTGAGCTTCCTTCAGGGCATCATCCAAGGTGCCTTCTACTCCCTTTAATTTTGATTGCTCCTCTCCTCTCCTGAAGTCTTACTTTGAAAATATGCTTTGTCCATATTTCCCTCGGTGTGTGTGGCATATTCCAGTCCTGCCTCCCTGCCTCACCCCCACCTCCTTCCGGTAGAATACATATTCCTGGAGGGAAGGGATCACTCTGCTTTTCGTCTCTGTTTCTCTAGAATCTAGTACCCTCTCTGGCATTTATTTCTAGGTGTATCCTAAACATTGGCTGTTTGAATTGGATTGAAAAGTTGGTAGAGCTAGTAGCTTTTGCTAAAAGCAGATGTAAAGTGCTTGGTGATATAACTGAGACACTAGACACAGTTTTGGGTACAAAGTAGGGGCCTGATAAGATATTTGTTGAAAATGGTTTAATATGGGGTGATGAAGATGGGGAGGGTCCAACCAACCAGGGGAAACAGGAAAAAACTTAATGTAAAAGCTCATGTATGAGATGGTGCAGGAATGGTGCTTTGAAAGATGCTAGGGCTGGCTATTTGGATTTCACGTCTATAAAAATATCGAAGTAGGGAAGTGGGGAATGCTGAGTGTGAATTGCCCTGGGCTTTTGATCCTCTGGGTACTATAGATGTCATTGTCACTTTACTTTATTCTGCTGTTAGGGATATTAAATTCAAATTTTGTTTTTGTCTGTCTCTCCGCCCTGAGAAAAGTAAACATAGCCCATCTTAAATCAAAGGGGAGTTGTCATATGAAAAATGAGCAGTAGAATATGCAGAAATAAATCACAAAAATAGAGCAAAGCAGAGCTTATAAAGTGGCTCTTAATACAGCGTGACTCTCTTGAGAGAGAACACTTATTCAGTGCATATACCCCCAGAGTGGATATTTACATGTGTCAGAAGCAGGGTATTGCTATTAAAGACGAATGATAATTAGAGTTAACAAACCCCCAAGAATTATATCAGGAAATAATTATATCAAGAAATGAGTTTGTTATAGTCTTTTAAAAAGTAGCATCTTTGATTTTTAGTCCAAAGATGAACAGTTTCAAAATCTCAACGTGCCCCAGGAATTTTTCCGAAAATGCAGATGGGGGATAGATGTTAGAAGTCAGAACCTTGTCTTTGGGTGCTCTCCTCACAGGGCAAATGGAAAAGTTCACATTCTGTTCTGAATTCAATATCCTCTAAGAACATGCAAGGATACTTCAGAAAGGTCACTGTGCAACCCTGAGATAGAGTGATATGAAAGGTACAGTGAATAAAAAAGCACCTATTCTCAAGGAATTCGCATTGTGTCTGGAGAGACCACAAGCACATACAGAATGGATGAGAACAAATCCAGATAAGTTACAAGATAGTGAGCAAAGTCACTGGGAGTGGGGGAGGGGATGGGGAAAGGCTTTACAGAGAAGGTTGAGCATCATCTTAAAGGAAAAGGGATTCTGTGAGGTACAGGCGGGAAGGAAGAGCATTGCAGGCATGGGGGAGGGCCAGTGAAAAGGCGTGGGAGGTAGAATGTCTTCTGCGAAGAACAGAGAAGGTGAGTTTGGCTAGAGGTGCTAGCCTTTGGAGTATGGGAAGGGAAGTGATGTATGATGAGGCTGGATTCAGGTTGTGAAGGGCTTCAAAGGAAGAGAATGGAGAGGATAAGCATTTATGAAGCACTTACTATATACCAGAAGTAGTTTCTTATTTGATCCCCACAACAGCCCTGTGAAGCAGGGGCTGTTTTACCCCCATTTTACAGTTGAGGAAACTGAGGCAGACAGAGCTTAAGTGTATATTTAGGGTTAGGTTAGGTTAGAGTCAGGGTCACAAAGCTAATAAATGTTTGAGACTAGATTTGAACCCATGTCAAATGGAACTCTCTCCCTATTGCTCAATGTTATCTCTGAAGGTCAGAGCTAATTGTGACCTCTGAAGAGGCTTCCCCTCAGACTCAGTTCTTTCTCTGTAAAATGGAGGCATTTCATCCGAAGATTTCCAAGACCCTTTCTAACATGGTGTGGCACAATAGGAAGGGTATAGGATGAGAGTTAGGACACAGGTTCGGGTTTCATACCCGACTCACTAAGGACCTCTTCAACTTTGGGCAAGGAGGCAGCTCAGAGGTGGAATGCAGGCTGATTCCCAGAGCTGGAGGAGCTGAGCTGAATCCTGCCTCTGTGGTTTATCTATTTGTGTCACCTTGGGCAGGTGGCTTTGCCTCCCAGTGGTTCTTTCATTTCCTTATCTGTAAAATGGGCTGGGTTGGATTAGATGGCCTTGAGGTCCATGCAGCTGGGCGGTGGAGTGGCTAGAGCAGTAGACTTGGGTCAAGAAGATCGGAAGTTCCAATCCAGCCTCAGAAGCTTACTTAGCTTGGTGACCTTGGGCAAGTCCCTTAATGGCTTTGTGCCTCAGCTTCTTCATTTGTAAAATGAGGACAATGAGAACACCTGCCTCCCAGGGTGGTGATAGTAAAATGAGATAGCATGTTAAATGCTCTGCAAACTCTAAAGCACTATATAAATGAAAGCTATTATTATTATCGCATCTATTATCCTATTATTAATATTAGTTTAACATTAATAGTGGAAACACCTATGGATACATAATGGATAGAGTACTGAACTTGGAATCAGGAAGACCTGAGTTCAAATCCTGCCTTCGACATTTTCTTAACTGTGTGACTTTGGGAAAGTCGTTTAACTGATGTCTGCCTCAGTTTCTTCATGTGTAAAATGCTGGACAAGACCAGATGATTTTTCCTGAGATCTTTTCCTGCTCTAATAATCCAACATCCCGTAATTCTACAGGTGTCCCAAGCATGGAGTATAGGCAAATGCAAGCGGGCCCCATTAATGATCATAACATGGCAGACCAATTTTCTGAAAAAAGCCTTTCTTCATTCTGGAGCACCCCAATATCGCTACTCTGGGGCTGGTTTTGTTTTCTTCTTCATAATTCAGCTTTTGAGGTGCAGGAAACACATGGCAGTTGCTTTTGTTTTGTGGGCTCTTTTCCCCGAGGAAACTGTAAATATTATTCCATCCTCTCCTCTGTAAGCACTAAAATGAAATCCATATGTATTGATTACAAAGAGGCTTCGACTACCTGGTTAAGGCACCCTGGGGAGAAGCCTGCCTAGGAAGCCTATTTTTTACCCCAATAGTACCTACTATGCATCTCTTTTGAAAAGCTGGCTTCTTTACTGCTTTGCGACTGTCTTCAAACACTATTGGTACGTCAGCTTTTCCCTCTTTGTGTCGTGGGACAGGCTGGCAAAGTGTCAGAGTCTATTATTGTTATTGGAAAGCTGAGAGTAGCTGAAGGAGCTGACTGTACTCTTTTCTAGAAATGTCTCTGCCTGCTGCTTTATTGATCCCTTTTGGCTCCCATCCTCTCTCTCCTTCAGTTTGATATGACATCTCCCCCCCTGCCCCCAACCCCCCCACATCACTCCAGGCAAGATACAACAGTTGTGTTCAGTTAGAGAGGTTCTAATGCTCCCTGCCCTCCCAACCACCTCCTCACCTTCTTTCTTCTTTGGGCCGGCTCTAGAATTGATCTCATGAGGAAGCATTAATGTATTGTTGGTGACCCTTCCTTAATGCCTGGTGTCTCATGATTAAATTAGTTCCTTTGATGGACGGTTGCTCTGAGAACATTGTGTTTTCTGAAACCAAGCTTTTATCATTAACTCATGCAGGGAGTGGATTGAAAGCTTGAAGTGAATCCCTGCAGGGCTCAAGTATTGATCCCTGGGAAAAGGGGAGGAGGCAGAGAAAGTAATGTAGATTGACAGCTTAGGGGGTGTGAATTGAAAGTTTAGAATATGGCTGGCTGGAGCAAACTGCTATTGTGATGATTCCAATTGGTCCAGGAAAGGGAAGCTTCTCTAGGGATGAGACAGATTCCTCAACAAAGATGACTATCCTAGAAGGCTGGTCCTAGTTGTATTTCTGTTTTAAAAATAGATCCTGTAGGACTTTAAGGCTTTATTTTGTGGTGTGTGTGTGTGTGTGTGTGTGTGTGTGTGAGTTAGTGTGTTTTATCGGCATTTTACAGATGAAGAAGCCGAGTCTCAGAGGACTACAGTGATTTGTTCAGGGTCATATAGCTACTAAGTTTTTGAGCTATAATTCAAACCTAGGTCTGCTGACATCAAGTCCATGGCACCATACTGTCTCAAGGAGAGATGATCAGGCAATGACCATCACAGGGAGAATTTTATAATAGCTAAGAAAAAAAATTGTGCATGCCATCTTGAGAGGAGGGTGTTCCTCTTTCCAAATAAAGCTTCCTATTGTGGAGATTTTTAAAGGTAGGAAGATACAATACTGGTCAGAAATGTCATCTTTTCTTTGAAATTGTTCTAATGTCTCTACATAAGTTCTACTTTAACAATCTTACTTGCAAAGGACCGATGATGAATCACACTTTTCTCCATAGGGGATGGGGGAGGGGGTCTGCATATCCATAAAATTTAGAGCTGGAGAGTATTTTTCAGCATCTACCTTTGCATTCTCTCTCATACATGCCTCCTTCTCTCCTTGACAACCACCTGGTACATTTCCTCATTGCCTCGTGCCTGGACTAGTGCAACAGCCTGCTGGTGGGTCAGCCTGTCTCAAGTCTCTCGCTACTGCAGTCTGGCCCCTACTCAGCTGTCAAAGGGATCTTCCTAAAGTACATGTGTGACCACATTGCCCTCTCTTCAGTAAACTTCAGTATCTCTCTATTACCTCCAATATCAAATCTAAAATTCTCTGACTTTTAAAGCCTTCCATAACCTGGCCCTCTCCTACTTTCCCATTCTTATACCTCACTCTCCTCCACATATTCTATGATCCAGTGACTGTCCTCCTTGCTGGCTGTCATACAAGACGTGCCATTTCCTGACTCTCCATTTTTACAAGCTATAACCTTATGACTACAATTCTCTCCCTCCTCGTGGCTACCTTTTGGCTTCCCTTGCTTACTTCAAGTACCAGCTAAAATCCAACCTTCTGAAAGAAGCCTTTCCCAGTCCCCATGAATGCCAGTGCCTTCTCTCTGAGATTACTCCTGTTTACACCGTCTGTATCTTGTTTCTACGTAGATTTTGCATGGTGTCTCTTTCCCATTAGATTGTGAGCTCACTGAGGGTAAGGACTGTTTTTTGTCCTTTTTTGTATCTCCAGCTCTTGACACAGCACCTGGGTCATGTTCTCCTTGTTGTTTAGTTAGGTCTGATTCTTTGTGACCCATGGACCACAGCACACCAATACTATCCATAGTTTTCTTGACAAAAATACTGGAGTCGTTTGCCATTTCCTTCTCCAGTGGATTAAGCCAAACTGAGGTTAAGTGAGTTGTCCAGGGTCACACAGTTATTAAATGTCTGAGGCTTGATTTGAACTCAGGTCTTTCCAACTCCAGGCCTACTCTTCTATCTACTGAGTCGTCTAGCTGCCTCAGCTTGGCACATAGTAGGCATGTAATAAATACTTTTTGATTTGTGTCCTTCCTTTTATGCATGAGGAAATAGGCCTGAGAAATGAAGTGGTTTGTCCAAGGCTACAAGTCCAAACCTAGTGTTCTTTGAACTATACCACATTTGTCCCTCGTTGTGACTTGCAGACCCTTGCTTACTCAGCAACCATAGTATAGAAGAAAGGGCACGCTGGCTGGTGAGTCAGGGTATATTAGGAAGGCAGAATTTATGATTTCAAAGAGAATCTCATATGTGCCTAAAAGGTCCGGAACCGCAAGATATAAGGAATTCTCTAGGCAGAAGGCAGGAGAACTAAAGCATGTATTTACACTCCACAATAATAAGCCCACAAACCAGCGTCCCCATTTTGATATTTTCATCAAAAGCTTCCAGGCCCAATAAGTCTGCCTTACAAGGGTAACCAGGAGGCCACAGAGAAGCGAGATGGTATAAGGCAAAATCGTATACATGCTTCCCCTCTAAGGTAAGAAGATTACCCACTAGCCTCTAGTCAGCTCTGCTACCAGCAGCTCAGCTTCAGCTGTAGGCGTCTCTGGCTCCAACCGGAAAAGGAAAGGAGGATCTTCAAGCTGTCCTCTCCCCTCTTATAGAGTTTTTGACATCATCAAGCACCGCCTGAACAACCAGGGCCGATTGGTTCTTGACTTGGCCCCACCCCCTAGCGTAGACCATGTTAACACACCTCTCCTCAGCCAGTGCCACGACTTATCACACAGGAAGCTCTGGTCCTGCCCCGGAAGAGCAAGCCCCAGAGTCCAGGGAAGCTCAACGAGGCAAGCTGAGTCATTCAAAGAAAACAAAGTCCATTCTGGCTACACAGGGGCTTGGGGTTTAGATCCGCCTCTGATCTTTATTCCCTGTGTGACCTTGGTCGAGTCACTTAACCTGCTTGGGTTTCAGTTTCCTCGTCTGCAAAAATAGCAGCTTGAGTTACATTGTCTTGGGGCGCTCAGCTAGATCTAGAATCTTATGGAACTCTTGAGTTTTGTGGTTCAAAAGGACAAGTGCTTTCTCTCAGCTAAGAGACTGAGGCATGGAGGAAATGGACAAAGCCTGTGTGCTGTGATTTAGGGGGGAAGGTCTTTCCAGAAATACTAACCTTAGAAGAAGAAATGCAGCCTGCAAGGCAGTGTAAATAGATTCAGTCTGTGTTCTATTCTGATTCTAACTCAAAGGTCGTTGTTCAGTTGTGTCAGACCCTTCGTGAATCCATTTGGGGTTTTCTTGGCAAAGATACTGGAATGATTTGCCATTTCCTTCTCCAGCTAGGTTTGCAGACAAGGAAACTGAGACAAACAGGGTTAAATGCCCAGGGTCACAAAGCAAGTAAGTTTTGGAGGAGGCCAGATTTGAACTCAGGAAGAAGAGTCTTCCTGACTCCAGGCCCAGTATTCTATCCGCTGCATCACCTAGCTGCCCTTACTATAAAACCTCCCCAACATGGGAGTGCCTCAATAGCCTCACCTGAGAGGCTTCTTTTGCTGCCTGTCCCAAGGCTGTGCAAAACTCTATCTATAGATGTGCATCCCCCTCTGTTTTGTGGAGTTGCTAGCTACCTGGAAACTGTACCTTTAGCTGTTGCCAATTAAACTTTTTGTCTCTTAGCTTTGCCTCTTGATTTATTGACCTCCAGTCAGTCAGGCCAAGGTGGGAGGAACTGCTCTCCAAAAAGATTCTAGGACCTCTAGGTTGAGAAATTCCCCGGCAGAGGCTGTCACAATCTTTGAGCCACGGACTTTGAGCACACCTTGGAATTTTAAAAGAAGGACATAGTCTGGGATAGAGAAATAAGACAAAGCGGAGATAATATTATTTTCCTCATATTACTTCCTCTTATGCTTATTTATTAACAGTTATTTCTGTATGATTTTCTTCTTCTTTAATTTATTTCTCTTTTCTTGATCCTTTGCATACCTGTAAAATTATTGCATATCTGGGAAAGGGGAAAATGGAAGAAGCCAGTGATCCCAAATCTCCCAAACAATGAAAAAACCTCTTTCCTAATAATCATACTTCAGTTCTGATCTGGGTGCTCAAGTGCTCTATATGTCTGTATTTAAAAAATAATTTTAAAGTTCTCTTCTATAAAAGTCAGAGAAAGGAATCCGTGTCTATCATAGAAATGTTTTACCCCTTGCCTAGAAGGTGAGTTCATTGCTGTAGCTACATCTGCTACCAAGCAAAGGGAGCCTCAGCACTCCAGGTTCCAGGGAGAGGGGAGTAGAGGCAGTAACCAGGGGAAAGGAAAGGTCAGGACTCTTAGGAGCATGCAGTGAGAGGAAAAAATTCCTAGAGAATTCATCTCTTTCCCTTTTTTCTTTTCTTTTTTCTTGTTAGGAGGGGGAGAAAACGAATGATTGCTCAGCCAGCTTTGCTCCCTAGCAACACCTAGCGGGCTCCATGTGAATTTTCCTCCTTTGACATTGATAAATCTCATCATGTCAATTGTTGTGTCTCCTTACAGCTGTCTTCTCTTGGTCTCCTGCTTCCTCTCTCATCTTCCTCAATGACTTCAGTCTCTGACTCGGTTTTTCTTCATCCTATACTTTTGATCATAATCGATTATAGCATTCATGTCAGTGACTCTTCTGACACACAGCCTCAGTCATCTATGGTGCTGGTCACACTTTAGACATAATCATCGCTTGAAATTGACCTTCCTTTGAAATGGAACTCCTCAAATCCGTTCCCTGATGAAAATCTCCCTAGTGCTTCTACCAGGGTGTCACAGTGGACACAGTGATGCTGGGACTAGTGCTTCTAACTGTCACAGTGGACACAGTGATGCTGGGACTAGTGCTTCTAAGTGTCACAGTGGATACAGCGATGCTCGGACTAGTGCTTCTAACAGGGTGTCACAGTGGACACGGTGACGCTCGCACTAGTGCTTCTAACTAAGTGTCACAGTGGACCCAGTGATGCTTGGACTAGTGCTTCTAAGTGTCAGAGTGGTACAGCGATTCTCGGACTAGTGCTTCTAACAGGGTGTCACAGTGGACACAGTGATGCTGGGACTAGTGCTTCTAACTAAGTGTCACAGTGGATACAGCGATGCTTGGACTAGTGCTTCTAACAGGGTGTTGTAGTGGACACAGTGATGCTGGGACTAGTGCTTCTAACTAAGTGTCACAGTGGATACAGCGATGCTTGGACTAGTGCTTCTAACAGGGTGTTGTAGTGGACACAGTGATGCTGGGACTAGTGCTTCTAACTGTCACAGTGGATACAGCGATGCTCGGACTAGTGCTTCTAACTAAGTGTCACAGTGGACCCAGTGATGCTTGGACTAGTGCTTCTAAGTGTCAGAGTGGTACAGCGATTCTTGGACTAGTGCTTCTAACAGGGTGTCACAGTGGACACAGTGATGCTGGGACTAGTGCTTCTAACTAAGTGTCACAGTGGATACAGCGATGCTCGGACTAGTGCTTCTAACAGGGTGTTGTAGTGGACACAGTGATGCTGGGACTAGTGCTTCTAACTGTCACAGTGGATACAGCGATGCTCGGACTAGTGCTTCTAACTAAGTGTCACAGTGGACCCAGTGATGCTTGGACTAGTGCTTCTAAGTGTCAGAGTGGTACAGCGATTCTCGGACTAGTGCTTCTAACAGGGTGTCACAGTGGACACAAGTGATGCTGGGACTAGTGCTTCTAAGTGTCATAGCGGATACAGCGATGCTCGGACTAGTGCTTCTAACAGGGTGTTGTAGTGGACACAGTGATGCTGGGACTAGTGCTTCTAACTGTCACAGTGGATACAGTGATGCTCGGACTAGTGCTTCTAACTAAGTGTCACAGTGGACCCAGTGATGCTTGGACTAGTGCTTCTAAGTGTCATAGTGGATACAGCGATGCTCGGACCAGTGCTTCTAACAGGGTGTCACAGTGGACCCAGTGATGCTTGGACTAGTGCTTCTAAGTGTCATAGTGGATACAGCGATGCTCGGACTAGTGCTTCTAACAGGGTGTTGTAGTGGACACAGTGATGCTGGGACTAGTGCTTCTAACTGTCACAGTGGATACAGCGATGCTCGGACTAGTGCTTCTAAGTGTCACAGTGGACCCAGTGATGCTTGGACTAGTGCTTCTAAGTGTCAGAGTGGTACAGCGATTCTCGGACTAGTGCTTCTAACTAAGTGTCACAGTGGACACAGTGATGCTGGGACTAGTGCTTCTAAGTGTCACAGTGGATACAGCGATGCTCGGACTAGTGCTTCTAACTAAGTGTCACAGTGGACACAGTGATGCTGGGACTAGTGCTTCTAAGTGTCAGAGTGGATACAGCGATGCTCGGACCAGTGCTTCTAACTAAGTATCACAGTGGACACAGCGATGCTCGGGACTAGTGCTTCTACAGGTGTCACAGTGGATACAGCGATGCTCGCACTAGTGCTTCTAACTAAGTGTCACAGTGGACACAGTGATGCTGGGACTAGTGCTTCTAAGTGTCATAGTGGATACAGCGATGCTCGGACCAGTGCTTCTAACTAAGTATCACAATGGACACAGCGATGCTCGGACCAGTGCTTCTAACAGGGTGTCACAGTGGACACGCGATGCTCGGACTAGGGAAGCCTTGGTTTCGAGTCCTGTTTCAGACTCTCACAACTTTGTTGTTGTTGTTGAGTTGTTTGCAATCATGTCCAACTCTTCATGACCCCATTTGGGGTTTTGCCATTTTCTTCTCCAGCTCATTTTTACAGATGAAGAAACTAAGGCAAATGTGGTTAAGTGACTTGGCCAGGGTCACACAGCTAGTAAGTGTCTGAGGCCGGGTCTGGTACTCTATCCACGGCATGACCTAACTTTGTAACTCTGCAAATCACGTAACTTTTAAAGCCCTAGTTTCTCCATCTGTAAACTGAGGATAGTAGCATCTCTTATCTCATGGAGTTGTGAATATCAAATGAAATTCTAGCTATCTGTGTGTCTGTCTGTCTCTCTATCTATCTGTCTGTCTGTCTATCTCTCTATCTCTATCTATCTGTCTGTCTACCTAGCTTTGCAGACCTTAAAGCCAGCACTATGAAGTTTGTCAAGCATTTTACACGTGCTTTGCACTTGTGAAGATGGTTTGATGTTAATAACAATCCTCTAAGGTGAATGTTATTATAATCTTTGTTGGGGAAACTGAGTCTGATAGAGTGAGTAAGTTTCTGAGGTAGGTATGTGGCCGATGTGGAAAACAGGGCCTGGAGTCAGCAAGACTCATCTTTGTGAGTTCAAATGCTACTCACCTCACCCTTTTGCCTCAGTTTCCTCATATGTAGAGTGAGCTGGAGAAGGAAATGATAAACCACTCCAGTATCTTTGCCAAGAAAACCCCAAATGGGGTCACGAGGTGAACATGGCTGAACAATGCCAATGACAAATTTCCTCAGGCCAGATTTGAATTAAGGTCTTCCTGATTCCAAACTCAGTGCTCTTAGTTACTGAGTTACCTTACTTTACTCTCACTTCATTTCCCTTCTCAAACTTACTCTTCACTCACATATCAACCTCTAGTCTTTCTTTCCTTACCATTATATCACCTTTGATCACTTTCCTTCTTTCGGAGTCTTAAATCCATAGATAGCCACTGCACTATATTCTACCATCCTGTTCCTTGCTTCCTTATTCTTCCATTCCTGTCTCACTAATCTTCAAACCTGAGTCATGCTGCTTCCGTTCTTGGCTTCTGATCCTGAATTTCGGAGTGCTGCTGGAGGAAAATCTTAAAGCCGTGTTGCCTTAGTTCACTAACAATTTGTGCTGTTTGGCTTCATCAGGGCTCCTACTGCTGTATCTCCAATTGACTCTAACTTACACTGCCCTCAAACATTATTTGAAATCTCCTTTCTTTTCAAATCACCGGCTTTACCCTCCTCCCAAATTTCTCTTAGAAGATGATTTCATTTGTTATTTTAATGGGACAATTAATTTCATCATTCGTTAGCCCCTTTTCTTTTCTATTCCTTGAGACCTCATCATGTCCTTACCCGTTCATTCCTTATTTGATGATTAGGTGACTTTTCTCCTCATCAAGGTTAATCCCCCTGCTTGTGCTCTTGGCCCCGTATGCTCCTGACTCCAGTACGACTTTGCTGTCTTGATAATTTCTCTTCTTTCTCCCTATCTTCAAGCTATCCCCTTCTACTGGGTGCTTCCCAGTTGCTAACAAATCTGCTCAGGTCTCTCTTACCCTTAAAAAACCCTAAAACACTTAAGTTCCAAACAACAACAAAACATACTCCAAATCCCTTCCCTTGACCCCGTTGTTCTCTCAAGCTATCATCTTTTTTCTTTTTTCCCCTTAACTGTTAAACTTCTCAAAAGAACCACTAAAATTTATTGCCTCTACTTCCTTACCACTCATTCACTCACTCTTGATATTTTGTTTCTTTCTCCATCACTTCATCAGAACTACTCTTTCCAATGTCACTGGTCATATCTTCTTTTGCAGTTATATATACTGTATTTTCAATCAGCAAAAAGCCTCTTTCTTTACCTCACCACCCTCTCCTGCATTGAAATGAGGGAAACACAAAATCCTTGTTACAAACATGTGTAGTCAAGCAAAACAGATGCCTGCATTGGCCAAGTCCAAATCACACACACACACATACACATACACACTTACACATCCACTCACATACATACAAATGTATGTATGATGTGTGTATATATGTCTGCACGTCGATGTGTATATATGTACATATACATATGTATGCAAATATGTATATAAAATCCCATTCTGAGATCTGAGTCCTTCAGCTCTCTGTCAGGAGGTGTACAAACACCTCCTACAGATGTCTAATTGAACACTGATTATGTGAGACAATCCCTCTACCCCTTTCTATTCTTCTTTTTAAGATCACGAAAACATAATGACTACTCTCAAACCTTACATCTAATGATATTCTCTCTATGAACCCTGACAATGGTAGGGTTCCCAAGGGACACATGAATGATCTCCCCACATTAGCATGTAAGCAATTTATTCCTCTTAGTCCTTTTTCATTGTTTGTTTGTGTTTACCTTTTTATGTTTCTCTTACCTCCTGTGTTTGAACTGCAAAATTCCTATACAACTCTGATCTTTTCATCAGAAATGTTTGGAAGCCCTCTATTTTATTAAAAATCCACTTTTCCCCCTTGTAGGATTATACTTAGGTTTGCTGGGTAAATAATTCTTGGCTTTAAGCCAAGAATTCTTTGTCTCCTGGAATCTATTATTCCAAGTTCTCTACTTCTTTATAGTGATGGATGTTCAAGCATGTGTGAGCCTGACTGTGGTTTCTTGGTATATGAAATCTTTCCTTCTGGCTGCTTTTGTTATTTTTCCATAGACCTGAAGTTCTGAATTTTGTCTATAATGTTCCAGAAACTTTTCATTTTGAGGTTTCTTTCAGGAGGTGACTCCAGTGGATTCCTTCTATTTCCATTTTGTTCTCTTGTTCTGAGAGATCTGAATAGTTTTCTTTTAAGATGTCTTGAAATATGATATCTAGGCTCTTGCTTTGGTGATGGCATTCAGATTCTTAAATTTTTCTACTTGATCTGTTTTCCAGAACAGTTGTTTTTGCTATGAGACACCTTACATTTTTCTGTTATTTCAGTCTGTTGACTTTTAAAAAAAAATATATTTGGTTGTCTCATGGAGTCACTAACTTCTATGTAGTCTATTTTAATTTTCAAGGAATGTGTTGCTTGGGTAAGGTTTTGTATCTCTTGTGCCAAGCTTTTAATTCCTTTTCTAATTTTCCATAGCTTTTACTTCTTTGCTAATTTATTTCTTTAGCATTCTCATTTCATTGACAAAACATTTTTAACTCTTTGTTCAACTCTTTCTTCATCTCTTCTAGGAATTCTAGTTGAATTTGTGCCCAAGCTGTGTTTTTCTTTGAAGCTTTATTTGTAGATATTTTGGAGTTATTCTCTCCTTCAAGGCCACTATAATAGTTCATTATGTTGGGATTATTATTATTTTTTGCCTGTTCTTCCTGCCTATTTCCTGACTTCAGACATGATATTAGGGCCAGGTTCTCTGCACTTTTGTAGAGGTCTAGGCTGTTTTTGTTGCTAATTCCCTGGGTTACTGAGAGTTGTACTGTTCCCAGGATCTCAGGGCAGCTCAAGCTTGAGACCTACAAGCTTTCAGCACTCACACACTGTTCTGATCCAGGGCAGAGTCTAATTGCTATCCCTTTGCTCTGACCTCTTCAAGTTCCTAACCTGGGTTTTGGTCTGAGAAACAGTGGAATGCTGCTGGATTCAGCCACCGTCAGCCAGCTAGGATGTTCTGATGGTTCAGAGTGACAGAACTGAAGGCTCCCCTTTGGTCTGGGATTCCTGCCTTGGCTGTTCCTCTGTAGGCTTTGGACTGGGCTGGGGGGTGGAACTGAGATCCTGTTCTGCTCCTACTTGCTTCGGAAGTTGCCCTTCCTACCTTCCTTCCTTCTTCCTTCCTTCCTTCCTTCCTTCCTTCCTTCCTTCCTTCCTTCCTTCCTTCCTTCCTTCTTTCCTTCCTTCCTTCCTTCCATCCTTCCTCCCCTATTGAACAAAGTCACCTGGCATTCAGGGCCCTCCAAAATTTGGTGCCACTGATCTTTTTTAGACTTCTATCATATTAATCTCAATCAACTGCAGTCAAACTGGACTACTCTCAGCACTGTGACCATGCCCCTGCTTTCCATACTGCTCCCATTTTCTCCCCTCCTTTCCTCGTCGAATTTCTATCCATTCATTAAAGTCAACTCAAATGTCACCTCCTCCATACAGCTTTACAGGATGTTCCTTGTAAATAATGGCCATCCTTCTTGCATCTTATCATGCAACCTCTTGTTTTACACTTCTCTAATATACAACATATATTATAGTTTTTTGTGTGTTCGTCTCTCCTGACTAAACTTTAAATTCCGTGAAGTCAGAAACTGTATTTTATCTAAACTTTTTAATCTCCCTCTAGTGTTTATATACACTATATAAGTACTCAATAAGTGTTTGCTGATTCATTGATTGAATGAATGAATGTGTTTCTTCTGTTGCCAGGGTCCTTAGGCTTTTATCTCCAGTGACCCGCTCCATCATTAATTGATTTCCTCTCATAAATGGGATGCAGACTCATTCTTCTAATAACATGATGTGAAAATTCTTTTGGCAACTCCTCCAGCACAAAATCGAAATGCTGCAAACTCCAACAATTATGGATTTTTAGGATGGTGAGTCATCTTTCATGGTGTCTTCAAGGTAATTATTTATCTAGCCTATGTCTCTTGGAGGTGAGTCAGAGCCTGTTAGGTCAAGAGAATGGCTGAGAAAACTGTTTCAGGTCAGATAATGAGTCTGGGACAAATTAGAAGAGGCCCTTGTACGTGTGTTCCAATGACAGAATCAGGATCCAGGGACAGAAATCACACCATTATCTGGGTTGCACCTGCATATTGGAATCTATACCAGAGTAAATTTGGGTATGATGTAAGTCTGTGTCCTGAAAAATCACCTTTCTCACTAGGACCTCTGCTTGGCTATATATCTATTCTGGCTTCATATCCCTGGAGACAGGCCATCAAGTTATACCCTCCCTCTAATACTATGCTTTTTTGCTGCAAAGTTAGTGTCTTTCATGACACTGTTCAGTGACTTTCTATTTTGAAAACTTTAAATTGTATTTGATTGATGTAACACTGCATCTGAGGTCTCTCCTCAACTCAGCACTCATGAGTTGTAGGCTTGCTTCCTAAAGAGATGAATGATACAGAGGGTTCAAAGACAGAGTCAGAGGTTCCACGCTTCTAAAACTATATGCCATGAGTCACCACTAGAGAGGTCCTCCTTAATAGTAGACACAGTTAGCTTTTACATTAAGAGAATTTAGTAAGATTACCTAATAACATCAAATTATCTAGTAAGATTCCTTGCATAAATATGGAGCATGTTATCACATAAATGTACGCAGGATCAGTAAATCCAAACAGTGTAATTGTAGTGAGACACACATGTAGGGAGTACATGGCCAAAGTAGCTCATGTCTCCTGCACTGTAGGGCCTCTATGTCCTTTTTCTCTTTGACTGATCCTGGTGCTCAGCTGGGCTCTTGGTCTCCATACCTCTCCATAGCTCAACTCTTGATTGGCAAGTCTAGTGTCTTCTGAGTTTATAGTTAACTCCCTTCTTTGCTTCCAGAGCTCTTGTTCCCTGAAGCTGCTTCTGACTTTGAGTGCTATTCTCTGGGTCTCCACAGTGCGTTTCTGGCCCCTTTTGGATGTGGCTTCTCCAAATGCACAAGTAACTCTCCTGTCATGGCTGATGGAGGCAGGGAGGTACCCTCAACAAATCTGCTTCCTGTTCTTGTCTAGATGGACTGAAGACTTTTGCAAACCAGCTCTTCAAAGGTGACCAGGGGCACAGTCAATCTTCCACCAGCCACTTCAATCAGGAAGGACCTCACTTTTTTGTAAAGGGGTAGCAGAGTGTTAATGCCTCATTAACACATGAACACGTCATCATCTATGTTACTTATCCTTTTATTCTCTGTGACTATATTCAGGGCTGGGGAAATGGGGAAACCAGTTGGGATCATTGCCCCTTATACTGACACACAGTAGAAATGTCTTTTGGAACAAAGCACAGCTGGATAAAACAAATCAACATATCTGGTAGTGAGTATCCATGTTCTTCATATCTCTGCTTTCCAATACACGGAGAATACAAAGTGCCATAACTGATTGTTTGCAAAATCCGTGGGATGTTTCCCACTATGATATTTCAGAGAGACACTAGAAATTCTAAAAATTGCTCTGTTTGCAAGGAAGGAACAGATACTGAAAGTATTCATCAAAGACAGATCAATTGCGACATCCTGTCTTCAAGAAAATGATAAATAGACTTCCTGTTCAGGTTAGCCAGTTAAAGAGAATCTGAATGGCAGCCATATATTTAAGGTGAAAACTAGACATGAGTAAAGAACACCCAAGTCAAGAGGTCACAATGAAAGGAAGGACAGAAGGGGGTCACCAGTGCTAGACTAACATTATAAAGACATTGACATTGGCCTCTGCTGGCACAGTTTCCTCTCACCTCCTTCTTCCTACTTTGCATCTGAAGGTTATAAAGCAGTGGAGAGTGGAGGTCAGCCAATCAATCCACTAGCATTTATTAAGCTTCTACTATATTCCAGGCACTGTGCAAAGCACTGGGGATGCAAAGAAAGACAAAAAAAGAAAACCTCATTTCTTGCAAAGGGCTCACAGTCTAATGTGGGAAATGATATACTAACAACTGTATACCAACAAGATATATACAGGATAAATTGGGAGTGTTCACAGAGAGAAGGCACCTAATCTTAATTAAAGGGGTCTGGGAAAGGCTTCTTGGAGAAGGTGACTTTTTATCTGAGACTTGAAAGAAGCCAGGGAAGGTAGAGGTAGAGACCAGGAGGGAGAGCATTCCAGGCATTAGAGACAGTCAGGCAAAATATTCAGAGTTGGGAGATGGAGTGTAGCGTTCCAGGAACAGCAGAGCCCAGGCTCACTGGATCATAGAGTATGTGGAGAAGAGGGGTAAGACGTAAGACCACTGGAAATGTAGGATGTATAGAACAATTTTGCTTATCTATATATCTCTATATCTATTTGTGTCTAATGGTAGCCATCTCTAGGATGGGGGTGGGGAGGGAAGGAAGAAAAAAGGAGAAAAAAGAAATTTACATGATAATTTTGCTGTATATTTGAAAGGAAGAGCAAGTTGTGCATAGCAGACGTGCAGTTTCATGTGCAATCATATTTTTTATTGTACTATGTTATAGAAATACTTGCTTTGTACCATGAATAAAAAAAAAAGAAATATAGGAAAGGGCTATGCTAAGCCAAGCAGGGAACTTTATATTTGATCATAGAAATGTATAGGATTTAGAACAGAGGCAGATAGTCCTTGGGCGCCTTGTTCCAGTTATAATCTGGAGCAGAGGTGTCAAACTCCAGTGGCCTGAAAAACTTAGAGCCAGATTAAAATGTTATTAGGAATCGTTTAACAAAATAAATAAAAATAATTTGTGGTTTTGTATCTTAATGTGTGACTCACTGTCTCTCCAAGGCAATATTCACAGCCGTTGCTAGTACTATGAATATGCTGACTTGGTTCTGTATCACAAAACGTAACAGACTCTCCATATAGAAGACAGAAGAAGCAAAACCTTTATTCAGACCCCAGAAAACCCAATCCCTAAACCAGTAAGTCCAATCCATCCAAGCAGCATGACTGCCACTCCATTCCATAGCCTTCTCCTTGCTGGGGCCTTCCCATGAACACTCACAATGCCGCTAGCTCACCTGCAGCTGCTTTCTCTGTCTCTCGGCTCTAACTGCTCTTCTTTCCTGCTCTACCCCATCCTGTTCCACTCATTCAGAAAGCTCCTCCCATCACATGTGACTTAGGATTGCTATGATGTAAGCAGGTCCCATGGGCCTATTAATGGATGGGGAAGGTCTTCAAATTTATATTACCATTACACTCACAGGGATTCATTTCTATTTGAGCTTGACACCACTGATCTAGGGCATTGTGTTCAGTTTTATGCATAATTTTAGGAGGTACAAACTAGAGTGTTAGATCCAAACATGGGTGACAAGGATGACAAGGGGAACCAAAGCTGTGTCATATAAGGATTGGTCAAAGGAACTGGAAGTGTTTATCTAAAAGAACAGGATCTACATACTAGCTTCTTTCAGTGATTTGAAGAGTTATATCGTGGAAGAGAATAATAGAATCCAATTTTGGAAGGGACTTTAGAGGCCATTTGGTTCAGCTCATAGTTGAGCCCCAAGCCCCTTTAAAACACCAAAGAGCGGTCATCCAGGTTCACTCACTCACTCGCTCACTCGTTCACTCAATCAATAAATAAGCAACAAGGTATCAAGTGCTCCCTATGAGTTAGAAGTTGTGCTGGGCACTAGGGATACAAAGATAAAAAAGAAACAGTACTTGCTCTCAAGGAACTTACATTCCATTATGGAGAAACGAGATCGATATGTAATTAGTACAAAATATATATAAAGACTTCAGAAGTGGGGAAACTTAAAATCTGGCAACATTGTTTCTTTCCATACTAAACTTATATGATTATGTGTGTATCTTGCCAATTTGTATGTGTGTGTGTAACTTGTCTAATTTGTCATCCCTTGTATATTGCCTTTGGTTTTTTCCCCAACATTCTTTTGCTCAGGCTGTGCTTTTTTTATACATAAACAGCCTTGCCCCCATCTTTTAAAACTAGGCTTGTACAAGATTACTTCAGAAAATGTTTTATTTATACTCCAACGGGTCAACTAACACATCTGTGAAAATAACTTCTAAATTTGTATCTCCTGCCTTGACCTCTCCCAAGTTCCAGACTTATGTCTACAATTGTCTATATGACATCTCCATCTGATTATCTAATCAACTCAAATTCAACATACCCAAACCATGCTTATCATCCATTCCCCAAACCAATTCCTTTTTCTTTTTGATTATGTCTGTCTATTGTGTCATCATTCACCTTATTTACGTTTGAAACATTGCTGATATTTTTGACTCTTCCTTCTTCCTCAATTGTCATCCAATTAGTTACCAAGTTTTATAGATTCTACCTCTGTCATATCTCATATATGATATCTCCCCACATCCTCCCCATTTTTACTGACACCATCCACCATCTTAATACTTTATTCTCATCTACCTAGAAGTTTTCAACAATTTTCTAATTGGTCTCTCAGCCTTTGATCTTTCTTCCTTCTGATCCATTATTCAAGTCTCTGCCTCTCTAAGCTTCCATAGCTATAGAAATGGCCATACCACTTCCCTGATCAAAATTGTTGTGTGGTTTGTTGTGTGTGTTGCTTACAGAATAAAGTTCTCTAAACATACCTAGTCTGAAGTCTTTCCTTCTGGACATAGGAAAGTCTCTTTACCTTTATTTGTTTTAAATGTTTACTTTGTCTTTATAAACGGTTTTAACCACAGGCCTTTGTTAGTCGGGCTCTACTTACTGGAAATACAATTGGGAGGAATCAACTGAGGGGTAAAGAATATCTCCAGTGGAAAGAAATACATAGATCTAACACTAAGGTATTTTGCCAGACTGCTGTGTCTGGTTGGGAGCTTGGAGCTAAAATAGAGAGAAACTTAAATATCCTTTGATACACCCTCTCAGGGCAGGGGAGAGTTTATTTGGGGAAAACTAGGCTCTGAATCAATTGTGGAGAGAGGCGGCAAATAGAGATGGTTGAACTGTCATGCTTGCCGTTCCAGCACCATCACCCTCACAGACATAGAGACAGTTCCTTTTGTAATACTCCTCTCATATATTCATCTTAACCCATACCCTTGGAAAGAAGCAAGAAAAAAGGAGGGTAAAAAGGGGGATACTGAGAGTCTGAGATGTTGGTGAAGAGACAATACCTGGATCTAGGAGACAAGTAGGACAAAAATGCTTATAGTGCCAGTTACACCCTGACTGTTTTTATAAAGGTGGTGTTTGTGAAAGATGAAGAATTACGACTTGATAAAATCCTTCAAATTCAATCAATGCAGCCTTTGATATCTGGTGACTTCAACCAGCCAATCAATACACAATCATTTACTAAGAACTTACTATGTGCCTTGCACTGTTCTAAGCTTCTGGGGATACAAAGGTAAAAGAAAAACAGTTCCTGCCCTCATATATGCCCTCATATACATGTAGTGCCTTTTTTCAGATTGCCATGGAGATAGAGTCTCTGGAGAAGGATTCCTACTCATCAAGATGTAAATTTCCTCTGGTTCTTTGCCTCAACCCTCATGGTTAGGCTAACTGACAAATGAGCTTTCCTATTCTGAGAGAAAGGAAGGGTGGAAGCCCTAGATCAATGTGTACAATCTTGAGCATCTTTGGGGGCAGAGGGAGCCAATACATACATACATACATACATATGCTTGTGTGCAGACATATACGAGGTAGACACAGAGTAACCTTCTATAGGAAGGTGCTTCAATACAAAGACAGGCATGGATGAAGATGGTGAAAAATATATTAGAAAATATAGTTGAGAAGTGAGAAATGAAAAAGACCAAAGTCTTTCAAGCTAAAAAGAAGAGTCAGACCAAAATACTGCAAATGATTTCCTTGAGAAATGAATCAAAAGGCACTGGTCATGAAGAACACTAAATATTGTTATAATAAATGTGACTGTTTCTATTTTAACAAAAAGTAAATGACTTGTTCCTGATGGGAAGTCTTTCCTGCATCAGCTATGGGTACAGTCACCCTTGTGATGTGTTTAAGGGGTCTCTGTTGTGGCTATACTCTCCAACAGTATAGGTACCTGTCTATCTCTTGCTTCTCATCCTTGAATCTTTTCCCTGTCTTTCCATAAATTTTTCACAGGGATTCCCTGAGATATAGGGGATAAAGGATTTTATTGCGTCTCCTGTTGGCTGATTAAAAAATATTTAGGCTAACTCTGAAAAGTTTCCCATGCATGATTACACTCCTATCTTCATACAATATTTATGAATATAATTTTCTCTTGCACTGGGGGCATTTTTACTAAGGGCATTTGAAGGGAACAGGTAGGTTCTCACAAGTGATATTCTACACTTCTGTCATCACACAGTTGGTCGAAAGATGGAGCAAATACAAGATTGTTGTAGAGATGACAACTCACAAAATTCAGACCTATCTACAAAAGAAGAATCAGGTGACTAAAACAATTAACCATCCAATCAATAGGAGTCTGTAAAGTACTGTGGGAAGTGATTTGATTCTTGATACAGAAGATCTGATTGCTATCACCCTTGTGACCTTGGGCAAGTCACTTAAATTCTCTGGGTCTTAGTTTCCTCTGAGGTCCCTTTCAGCTATCACTTGCAACCTCAGTCCCAAAGCCTGTTGATATGGGACTCCCTCCCTGTTGGAGAAGATTAATGCTCTCTGCCTGCATGAGAGGTAGTAAAGAGCTGTTGAGAGTGGGAAAAAGGAGAGCTTCAGTCTCTTCAGCCTTCTTCAAGATTTCTTTGAGTCCCTTGAATCTCATTGGATTTTGCAATTGCTTCAAGTGTTTCTGGCTTCCAGCTCTGAGAGAGAAGAGGGAAGATGCCAACCCCACTTCAGGTTGCTGGAAGAAGACTTTGGGAGGAAGTTAATATGAAAGGAGCTGGAAGTTTCCAATATATCGCTATCCCCAGCTTGCTATGCTAGAGACTTTGGGGAACATCCCCTTGGTGAGATCTAGAACTCTGTCTGTCTCTCTCAGTCACTCCCAATGGGAGATCTCCTTCACTCTACGCTGTCTGGCATATATTCTCCTATGTACTATATACTCGCTCTGGTTTTGGTTTTGCCTTTGACTTAGATAAATAGATTTCTTCAGTAATTCCTATGTGTGTTCAATGTGGAGCTGGTATTTAGTGGGAAGGGAATCAAGCCTTGGATATAAAGCTTTGGGTCCTTCTTCCCCCATCAATAAAACAGCGATCAGAAGTTAGCTTGAACCTGAAAATCTCACCCCTTAGACTAGTAATATTGAAGGGAGCAGGTAGGTATTGTTCTAGCCTGGTGCCCTTCTCCCTTAGGAGAGCAGAGTGGCCAAACTTCTGGCTCAAACCTCTTCCTTCCCCTCCTGAAAGGAATTAAAGTCTCCCTTTGAGAAGGGTTGGGGCAGAAGAGGTTAGAGATACCACTTTTGACTCCCTTTGAGCCACAAAATGAGACCCCCATCCTACATGTGGGGAACAGTCCTATGAACGAGTATTTCTAAAGAATGCTGTTTAGGATGTTTGCAGCTGCTGTTTTCCTCTCTAGCAATCCTTTCCTTTCTTCTGCGTTCACCCAAAAAGGGTTGGACTGATGCTCAGCCCTGTGCGCTCCTCTCCAGGCAGGCAGGCAGTCAGGCAGGCAGTCAGGCAGGCAGGCAGGCAGGCAGGCAGGCAGGCAGCCATTCCCCATCCAGCTCCATCCTTGTCTCCTTCCTACTTTATGTGAGGGCTGCACTGGATGATCAGGCTTGGGTGCTCCTCCCCAAGCAGGATGGTAGATGGTACTCCTCCATCCAGCCCCCATTCATCTCTGTCTTCCCTCATTCCCGCCACAAAATCAGCATGGTGTGTGTGTGTGTGTGTGTGTGTGTGTGTGTGTGTGTGCCCTGTGGGGCTTGAGGAGTCCTGGCTTCAATGGGGACAAGCAGACTCTGTTTTCCTGGTAGTACGGGGCCTTCCAGGGATTCACCTTCAGAGATATTTGATGAGACGGAGGCTTCCTATCTAGACGACAACTAAGTGGACAAGTGTTTGACTTGGAGTCAGGAAGACCTGAGATCAAGTCTGACCTTAGATACTTATTAGCTGTTACCTGGGCAAGTCTCTTAGCCTCAGTTTCTCCATCTATAAAGTGAGGACAATAATAGCACCTATATCCCAGGGTTTTTGTGAGGATTAAATGAGATAATATATGTGAAGTGCTTTGTAAACCTTTAATTGCTATATAAATATTTCTCCTGCTCCTGCTCCTGCTCCTCCTCCTCCTCCTCCTCCTTCTTCACCTTGATCTTCAATCTGGGAATCACCTTTCCTCCCTCTTTTCCCCCATGCTTCCACTTGTCTCAATGGGTCCCAAGTTGTAAGGGCGAAAGACAAGCACTGCTTCCACAGAAAGGTGGAACTACCTTCTTCTGAACATGTCACGTTTGGGGAGGGAATAGACAGATCGCATCCTTGTTCACCTAGATTTACTACCCCCAAACTGAGGAGATACCTGTTTAGACCCCTGGGGATTTCAGGTTGCAGCAGGAATAGGCAGATTTCTTTTCCTCCAGAAAGTGGCGATGATTGCAAGGCCTCATTCCCAGAAGATGATAGCTGGGATGTGTGCTTCACAACCTGGGATAGACTCAGGGCACACCAAGAAGACCTATCCATTGCACAAATCCAAGATACAATCCACTGCAAGATTTCTTTTTCTGACCAAGCTCCCATATCAGTTGCAGAGTATTAGGGGGAGTGGCATCTGTTTTAATTAGCACAGAAAATTATATCTTTTAAAATTTCTGTGTATAACCAATTTATTTTTAATTAAATGTTATTGTCCATGAGTATTTTGTTAAGCTCTAATTCAAATTCATTGGCCTGACCTGAGCAAAGCCTTGGTCAGAACATCCTCTACCCAATCATGGAATTTGGAAATGTGTTGAATCTCAAAAAAATCCCCTTGCATATTTGCATAGTTGGTGGATGGGATTAAAAAATGACACTGATTATTTGATAAACAGCATCAAGATACACTTCTTCCATTTAGAATTACATGTTACTGTGAACTATTTGTTTCAGCTAGGAGATCATTAAAACCAGGTCTAGGAACAAATTGAACTTGACCTTTGAATAAGTGAATGGAAAATGTTAAACTAAGATTTAAAGAAATAATGAAGCAAGTTCAGGCATACTGCTCTCATTAAAAATAATAACATGTTTTTAGTGAAAGTGAAAAGATATTAGGGTTAGGTTATTAAAATAGAGTCTAACAAAATATTTTAAAATGTTATTTGATACTTTTAATTTCTGTTTTGTATGTGTTTTATAATGTATATATCTATATCTATATATCACAAATATATGTTGAGGGTGCAAACTTAAAGATTTTTGATTCATAGAGTTATACCATCAAACAGTATAGTATACTACGCCATAGTGTACTATCCTATCCTTATAGCTATACACCAGGCGTTTTTCGTCTAGACTTCGTGGTGTCTGTTGTTTTGACGTAGCAGACGCCTCCCAACACGGTGCCTACAGCTAGGTGGTAATGGTGGATAGAGTGCTGGGCCAGAAGTCAGGAATACCTGGGTTCAAATCTAGCCTCAGACACTTATTAGCTGTGTGACCCTGGGCAAGTCATGTAACATTTGTCTGCCTCAGTTTCCTTAATTGTAAAATGGGGATCACAATAGCATCTACCTCCCAGGGTTGTTCTGAGGACCAAGCGAAATTCACAATAAGTAAAGCTCTTAGAGCAGTGCCTGGTACATGGTAGGAGCTTAATAAATTCTTGTTTCCTTCCTTCCATAGTGCCTTTGCCCTCCCACCCCAAGCACATTACCTGAAAATAGTCAAGACAAATGACCTAATAGCAGGGTTGTGACTAATAATTCATGTCTTTAGGGTTTTTTTTGGTAATTTACCAATTCCTAACAGAGAGCAAAGATGCATCCTTTAATTTCCATCATTTGAAATCAACATCATCTATTGTTTTTGACCAGAATTTTGTTGACTCTATTCCCTTGGTGTAGCCATCAGATTTTCAGCTCTGCCCTCATCACTCTTTAACTCACAGACTTAGGGCTGGAAGTAACCTTGGATATAATGTAATCCAACCTTCATCATTTTAAAAATGAGGAAACTGTGGCCCAGAAATGTTGTGACTCGTCTGTGGTCACACAGGCAGTACACAGCAGAACTAGAATTTGAATCCAGGTCCTCATGACTCTGGGTCAGCTAGGCGGTGCCACAGGGCCTAGAGTCAGGAAGACACATCTCAAATCTGACCTCAGACACTTAGTAGCCGTGCGACCCCGGGCAAGTCACTTAACCCCATTTGCCTCAGTTTCCTCATCTGTAAAATGAGCGGCAGAAGGAAATGGCAAACCATTCCAATATCATCCTGCATGGGGTTTTCTGCCAGGGAAACCCCAAATGGTGTCACCAGAGTTGAACATTGCTGAAGAAAACACGAAATGGGGTCACGAAGAGTTGGACACGGCTGAAGACAACCCCAAGTGGGGTCACCAAGAGTTGGACATGGCTGAAGAAAACCCCAAATGGGGTCACCAAGAGTTGGACGTGGCCGAAGAAAACCCCAAGTGGGGTCACCAAGAGTTGGACGTGGCCGAAGAAAACCCCAAGTGAGGTCACCAAGAGTTGGACGTGGCCGAAGAAAACCCCAAGTGGGGTCACCAAGAGTTGGACGTGGCAGAAGAAAACCCCAAGTGGGGTCACCAAGAGTTGGACATGGCTGCTCTTCTTACAAATCTTCCATATTTCTCTGACTTTTTCATCATCACATTCCTTATGGTGGCAGTAGTAGTCTACTATATCCACTTACCACCACTTATTGTCTCTTCCCCCACCTCAACAAATAATACTGATATGAATATTTTCTATACAAATTGACCTTTTCTTGCTGTCAACAACCTTCTTGGCATATAAATCTAGTCAGTGGGATCTCTGGCTGAAAGAGAATGAATGATTTAATAATTCTGATTTCTTTTTCCATGATGGCTGAACCAATTTAACCTTCTGACAGCAGTAAGTGTGTATATTCTTATGACCCCTCCAACAGCGAGTTTCTCCTTATTTTACCACTGCTACTGTTTTCCACTCAGTTTGTCAGCAGTTAGGTCAAATTTGTCTCAAGTTGTGTTTCAGGGCATTATAAAACAATTTCACGTCTCTCCTCATTTGAGGGCTACCACTCATAGGTTCTCTATGCACAAACTCCCAGGGTATCTGATTGTCCTTTGCTTTGCGTGCACCCAACTTGGCAGATGGGCACTGCTTCAAGGATTACTTCTACGGAAATAGGGTGACTGTGTCAAGGCCTCACTCTCAGTCTTAGCAGAGCATTAAAGAAGCCACAAAGATGATATTCATGAAGTAACTGAAGAAGGCAGAAGTGACATTTGCAGGCAGGAATTTTGCTGCCTTGTGGGAGGTTAGACTACACTCTTTCTTTATAGATGTTCGTTTTGGTCTGGAGCTCACATCATTTTGGTGCTAAAATGTCTGTCATATCCCACTAGACATATTGTGATTCAGCTATGGTCACATCCTTGCTTCTGCTCCCCCTTCCCACCTTGCATTTATATAAACTTATGTACTTTGCCATGATGACTTTTATACTCTTAGGACATATCCTATAGAGTACCGAACTTGGAATCAGAAAGACTTGGGTTTGAATCCTGCTTCAGACGGGAGGCACAGCCTTGGGCAAACCAGCTAACCTTCCTAAACTTCAGTTTTCTCATTTATAAAATGGGCATAAGAATAACTGTACCTACTTCACAAAGTTGTTTCAAATGTTAAAAGGCACACTGTGTATGTGACATTATCATTATTTTAGTTTTTCAAAGATCTCATGCAGTATTTTCCTGTCTCCTTACT
The DNA here is from genome assembly GCF_011100635.1 of Trichosurus vulpecula. Taxonomy (NCBI): domain Eukaryota; kingdom Metazoa; phylum Chordata; class Mammalia; order Diprotodontia; family Phalangeridae; genus Trichosurus; species Trichosurus vulpecula. Next base: position 456,152,831 of record NC_050574.1, on the reverse strand, counting down.
GTTTTTCTTGGGCTTATCCATTCGGTATTATGTCCAAAGTACTTCCTATGTCATCTGTTCTCATTATATGGGGGTGGGGGTGGGGAGGGGACAATGACAATTCTACCATAGGCATATGAGTACTTTACTGAACACAGTTTTCTTCCTAGTATTTCTTTAGTCTTTTATTGCCTCAGATCACCCTCCCTCTCCCTATTCCTCTGAACGATTGGGGTGATTGTGACAACAGAACATTGGTGATTCACCACAGGTAGCCTTTTCCTTCAGAGGAGAGAAGGCCTATCTAGCCTGCAGTCACCACTGGCCAAAGACAGAGGATGCAGGTGTGAGTCATTGGCAATGTTGGCACCATGGTGCTGAGGCTAGCACTGCGCCAATGCCAGTGGGCTGCTGCAGGGCCATCAATATACATTACGTCAAGGCCAATGTCATGAACTTAAATAAAAGCAAGCATCCCAAATGCCAATATGGATGGCAGCCTTCTTCCTCATTCTCTTCTGGCTTACAATTCATCTAGAATGTTGCAACCTCTCCTATTTTCCCATCATATATTATTCTGTATCATAGTTGTACACCTGTCCTCTCCCATACTAGATTGTAAGTTCCTTAGTGGCAAAGACGTGCCATGGTATTTATTTTTGTGTCCCCCATCCCTAGCACAGTAGCTCTATATAAAATGGCTTCTTAATAAAAGTTTATAAATAAACACGATAGCTAATTTTTATATAGTATTTTAATTTTCAAAGGGCTTTCTATATATATATTATCTCACTTGATTTGATTTAGGCACTGAGGATATAAAAACTAAATCCCTGTCCTCTGGGAGCTAACCTTGATCCTCACAGCAAACCTATGTGTTATACTATAGGAATGTAGTTATATTGTAGCTGTGTGACCCTGGGCATTGCACTTATGCGTATTTGCCTCAGTTTCTTCACTATAAAATGAGCTGAAGAAGAAAATGGCAAACCATTCCAGTATCTTTGCTAAGAAAATGCCAAATGGGGTCACGAAGGGTCAGACATGACTGAAATGCAAATAGAAATTGGTATGAGAGCAGCTAGGGGATGCTGTAGAGAGCCTGGGTCAGTGAGGAAGACTTGAGTTCAAATTTAACCTCAGACACCTAATAGCTGCATGACCCTGGGCAAGTCACTTAATCTGTCTGCCTTTGTTTCCTCAACTGTAAAATGGGGATAATGATAGCGCCTCTCTCCCAGGGTTGTTGTGAGGATAAAATAATGTTTATGGAGTGCTATGTAAATAGTAGTTATTATTAGCATCCTTAGTTTAAAATAGAGGAAAACGAGCTTCAGAGGGATTAGAGGATTTTTTCATAGTCGTAGTAATTGTGACCTAGTAAGTGTAGGAAGTGGGATTTATATCTAGATCTTTCTGGATCTGAAATCCAGAACTCTTCCCACTAAATCATATTATCTCCTAATTGAATTAAATTGGTAAAATTGTTACAGTATCATATACAAGAAAGACCAAGTCATGTAGAATAGCTGGCATCTACCAAGTGAGCACTGAGGAAATCTATGTTGAAGGTAACATGATCTTGAAAACTCTGAGGGTATCATTTCAGAGGATATCTAAGGGAGGAAAAGATTGTTCTTCATCCTTTGTTTCAAAGAGGACCAATGACAGCATGGGATGATGTTTTGACTTACTTGTGAATTGGATTTAAGTGAGGTTGAGTGGCTCAAAGTCATTAGCCTCACTCACTTCCAGAGTCTTCAAAGTCCAGTGGGAGGACTGATGGCCCAGGACACAGTGGGTGAACTTGGTGTCTTCGAAGTCTGACCAAGTTTTAAGCAGTGCCTGCTTCCTGGCCAGAGGAAGTCTTCACATGCTTGGGGCAGACATCCCTCTAACTCACTGACAGATTGTGTGGAGAAGATACCACAGAAGTGAAAACACTTTTGGATAATTTCAATATGCTCGAAAGATAATTAAAAAACAGGAATTATGCACTCATATAAATGTCCTTGTGAAAATATGGACAAGAGTCACATGGGATGAAAATGTATAGCTGGGTTATGATTTGCATTGATAGAGGTACAGTGGTTAATGAGATCAGAGATGCATGGAATAATAAGCATTTTTATTTGTTTATCTGACTTAATGACCCACTTTAAGGGCTTTCTTGAGGATGTGATTATAGTCAGTCTATCACTCTGGCTTTTTTTAAAAATTAAAGTTGCAAGTTATATTTACTTTTACTATCTCTCCTAGAGCTATGAGCCATATATTTATATTCTCTCACACACATACTCATGTGCACGTATGTACACATACATGTTATTGTTGTCCAGCCATGTTTTAGTCATGTCTGAGTCTTTGTGACCCTATTTGGGCTTTTCTTGGCAGAGATATTAGAGTAGTTTCCCATTTCCTTCTCCAGCCCATCTTACAGATGAGGAAATTGAAGCAAACAGGGTTAAGTGACTTGCCAGGGTCACATAGCTTCTAAATGTCTGAGTCAGGATTTGAACTCAGGAAGATGACTCTTCCTGACTCCAGGCCCAGCACTCTATCCACTGCACCACCTAGCTGTTCCATACACACATATACACATGTATAAGATATACACATATATCACACATATACGTACACAGTATGCACACATGTAGGTCCTTTGCATGTATTTACAGACATGTGTACACACAAGTCCATATTCATGTACATATGTATATAACTCACAAGTTTGTTTTGAGGATCAAGGTGAGCTCTTTGAGAACAGGGATGGTTTTACTTTAGTCTTTGTATCTTCAGCACCCAGGACAGCGCTTTCATATAATAGGTGCATAATAAATGTTGCCTAAATTGAATCAAGTGAGTATAGGTAAAGCCTTTGGAAATTAAAGTACTATGTAAAAATTAGCTATCATTGTGCTTCTTTGTAAACCTCTATTAAGAAGCCACTCTATATAGCTATTGAGCTATTTGTGGTGGATAACAAAGATAAGGTAGATCCAAGAATCATCAGCATAGAGATGGTAATCAAATCCATGGGGACTGATGAGATCACCAAGTGAAGCAGTCTAAAGGGAGAAGAGAGGAGGACCAAGGACAGAGCCTTGAGGGACACCTATGGTAAGAGGGTGTAATCTGGAGGAGGATCCAGCAGAGGAGACAGAGAAGGAGTGGTCAAATAGGTAGGAGGAAAACCAGGAGAAGTGGTGTACCAAAAACCTACAGAGAAGAGAATATCAAGGAAGAGAGAGTTATCAACAGTGTTAAAAGGCTACAGAGAGGTCAAAGAGAATGATGGAGAAAAGGCCACTGGATTTAGCAACTAAGAGATCATTAATAACTTTGGAGAGGCTACTTTTGGTGGAATGAAAAGTTTGGAAGTCAGATCATAAGGGTTAAGAAGAGAGTGAGGGGAGAAAAAGTGGAGGCACCTATTGTAGATGGCTGTCTTGAGGAATTTAGCTACAGAGAGCAGAAGAGACATAGGATGATAGCAGGGATGGAAGGATCAAGGCAGGTTTTTTTTTCAGGATAAAGGAGACACAAGCATGTTTGTAGACATTAAAAAATGAGCCAGTAGACAAGCAGAGTTTGAAAATAAGTGAAAGAATGGGAATGACAGAGAGTGAACTCTATTAGAGGAGATGGGATGGAATGGGATTATGGGGTTTTTTTTTTGCTCCTTTTGCTCCTTAAATTTTTAAGCCCTTGTTTCATTTTTAAAGGAAATTTTCATTCTGCCTGATAATCTGGAGAGTGGAGAGGCATTCTTTTAGCTCATTTTATTCTTTCTCTAAGGAGACCACCATGCCCAAAATAGCAGTTTTGTTGGTCATGACAGAAAGAAGCATTGCACATTTTATGTAGGCCCCTGCAAAATTGTCACTGTTCTTCATACTTTTTTGGAAGCGAGATCCTCCATTGTTTGTCATTCTTGCTAGCATCTCTGGTAACCAATTCTTTTGGAGACTTGGCCTGAGTTTATATAGCCAGTTAGTGGCAGAAAGTGGGTTTAGAACCAGTGACCAGACCTGCAATACTCTTTCCACTATAAAAAAAAATACGACCTCTCTTATCTGGATAGATGAGCAATTTTTTCTTAAAAAAGGCTTTCTTGTACAATGTTATGACATGTATTATTTCTACTAATATTTCCCAGTTGCAAATTTCTACTGAATGTTGCTTTTGATTATACTTTGTAATAGGCAAAACCTATTTTCTCTTTAGTGGCCTGGCTGAGACAATTCTCCTCAATAGCCACTAGGTGGCAGCATAAACAGCTGTAAAAACAATTCTCATTCGTAAATGCGGTATTATTACAGCTTTCCTATCCATTTTCTTTCTTTTCTTTTTAAAATAAAAATTATCTTATTAACCTTTTTTGAACTTTACTGACTTTGCATAATGAAAAATTTAGATTTTGGAAAAACGGTCGCCGCCAGATGAAAAATTGATGCAATGCAGTGCCTCCTAATTTGGACATGAGCTGTCTGCCTCCTACCCACTCTGCAGTGGCAATATTTACACCTTGCAGCAGATTTATATAACAAGACTCCTTTAAGGTTTATCCCTGAGGAAATTTACCCCTACCATTTCTTGAGCAAAGTCTTCCTAATGACCACACTGCCTTCTAAAGAATGATTCACCTGGTTAGTGTCTTATAAACCTTTTATGGACTTAGTCACTGTCTCTCTGCTGCTTACAATCATCCATGAAGCTGTTTTTTTTCAGCACCTCTCTCAGTGATTAATGGGAAACTCTCCTTTTCCTATTTCTCTTGGGAATGGGGTTGTCCCTTTATGTAATGACTTTGTTCCTTCTACCTCTATATTTCCATTTTGACAGCACGTCCGATTACTTCATAGTTTCTTTAATGATATATATTTAGTGTCCTTAGTTTGTAGGCAATGAAATTCATTCGTATCTACTGCTGGCTTCCTCTCTCTCCCTGCAACATCTCCTTTTCTCTCCTCTAGCTCCTCCTCTGGACCCTCACTCTCTACTGATCCCCTACCTGGCTGTTTCCTTTGCTTATGTTTCATTTCCCTCTACTCCACTCTCAGACAAGATGATCTAGGCATAATTGGTGTCTGGGAAGAGTTGGTTCCTGAATTCCTGCTGGCTTTCTTATAGATTCCAGAAGGATTTAGGCAAGAGTGTGTGTGTGTGGTACCCTGCAGATTACCATTCACTCTAGCATAACCATGGCTCATGGTCTTCTGTCCTCCTCTTTTATTGCCTAATGTCAGCAGCAGTGTTAATGGGAAGGAGGAGCTTATACACATGCAGATTGCAGTCTCTATCTTCATACCCTTGGGGAAATCACTTCATTTCTTTGCATCTCAGTTTCCTCATCTGTAAAATGTTGGCCTGGGACTAGAAGGCTCTAGAACTTTGCCAAGTAAAATTACTGTAGCATGTTGGTCAACAGGTGAAGTTGCTGATCTGATCTGATCACTGTCATCAATGAGAGAGGGGAGCCCAGAAGACCTGGTTGGAATGTTGCCTCTGATGCCTACCTACCAGCTGCAAAACCCCATTGGGCAAAGCCTCTTTGACCCTCATTTTCCTCATCTGAAAATGGAGCTAAGAATAGCACCTGCTCACAGGGCTGTGAGGGTCAAATGAAATAATCTATAAGATTTTGCATTTTAGCACTATGTGAATTTAGTTATTCATGTGATTAGCAACCCAAAATTGCTTAATCATGGACTGAATGCACATAATGTACAGGAGGTCAGTGAAGTGGAAATCTTTTTTAAAGGAAGCTTTATCTTCCAATCTATTAAAAAACATTAAACTTGCCTTAAACTGATGTAGCTTTTCATCCTTTACTTTACCCTTATCCTATCTTCCCATCCCAGAAATGATTTCTCTAAATTTTAGACCTTTGCAATCTATGCTGAAGGATATCTCAGCTGACCTTAATGGCTTGTCATGCATTCTTTTTTTGCACAAAGAGATTGAATCTTTGAGAGTGCTCATCAGAGGAACAAGGAAGACAAATGTTACAGCCATTCTGAAGACCTTTTGTCTCTGTCTTTTCTCTCTGTTGTTGTCCTTCCCCTCTTTTTAGTCTCCCCTCTCTCAGTCTGTCTCTGTCTGCCTGCTTCTCCTCTCTCTGTTTGTCTCTGTCTGTTACGTCATTCTCTCCCTCCCTCTGTCACTGTCTCTCTGTGTCTATCTTGCTGTCTCTGACTATCTCTCTTTGTCTATCTCTTTGTCTGTCTCTATCTTTCTGTCTCTGTCTCCTAGAGGAGCCAAAATTAATGAACTATAGTGATCACCACTTAAAGGAAACCAAGGACCAAGAAACTGAAAAACCCACAACTCTATATCCTTTTAGTTTCTAGTTGTAGAGATGTGTGTCTATGCAAAGATGGGATTTTGTTTGCATCTGTGTCTATGTGTGTGCACACCTGGGCTTCCTTTACACGGTGGTGTACTTGTGGAAAATCATCCTCTGGGAACAAGCACATGGATTAAGCAATCACCATGTGAGTTGTCTCACTGGCTGCACTGCTTCGTTTCTGCCTTATGTAACCGGTGTTTGCTGTTTGCCTGTTGCCTGATTGGCTCAGGAGGCTGAACTGAGAAACTGCTGTACAATCCACGTGAGGACTAAAACTCAGCTTGGTATTTTATTTTATTTCTTTATTCTTGGTGAGCTGAGATACTAAACCAAGCATTGGTAATGGAATGGGGGGGGAATCTTTTTTTGCTCAGGGTAGTGAAAGGTCATTTTGCTGAAAAAACTCAGACTTTGTGGGGCTCCTGAATGGAGGGAGGCTGGAGAGAATGAGAGGAGAGATATGTGAGTAGGTACTTGGGAAGAAGATTGATGCCCCAGGGAAGATAGCTATAAATCTTTGTGTTCACAGTTTTCAACAGTAAAGGAAGATTTCTGGGTTCAATGGTTTGGCTTTTACTTCCTGTAATTTAAATCTATATTTGAGAAAAAATCAGCTATATTTTGTGAAGCTATCTGCATATATTTTACTAGGAGTTTGCACAAGGTATAGAATGACAAGGCCTGGATGATAAAGGGTTTTCCACTTGTCCCATAGCTGAAAGGAAAAGAGAGAAGTTCTTTTTAATTTGAAACATTTTAGTTTTGTATTTCTCAGTCTATCATGGGATTATGCTACTAGAAAGGAGTTTAGAGAGAGCTTTGATTTTACCAAAGGGGAAACTGAGACCCATAGAGATCCAGGGTCACACAGGTAGTAAGTGATAGAGTCCAGGGAAAATGATAGAATCTGGATGTGAACTTGAGTCCTTCAACTTCCAATTCAGAGATCTCTTTTCTCTGTCTTCCATTCCTTCTCCCCATGATGCCACTTTGAGGGAATTTCCCCTTGCCCTTCACAAATCCCGGTCTACTTGTGGGTTAAGAATTGATTGTTTAAAATATCACCAATTTTTTCCCTTTTCCTTTCTTATCCTTTTGCAATCCTTTATTTTTACTTCTGTTTACAAAAGGCCAAGGAATCTTGTTGTGGAATCTTCCCCATGACCTAGAATTGGGTGTTGATTGTATGTTGCTTGGGATCTAGCAGTTCTCACTGGATTCTAAGGGAAGACCTGCAATGAGGCGGAGAACATGTGAGCTTTCTGCAGTATCTCATCATTGTGCTTTTAATAGCTAAAATTTTGTTTTATCGTTCAGCTAGCCAGTGTTTACTACACCACGGCCCCTCTAGAGGGCACTCTTTCATAGAAAATTGAGCCAGTCCAGGCTTCTGCTTTCATTTTCAAACAGGCTCTTTTGGGAGACATTTTTAGATTGAAACCGGTTCCTCTAACTTTGAGGTTGTTATTAAATTCTTTGCCTTTGCTTTCTTATGCAATCTTGTCTACAGGGGCAAAAGAGACAGAATTATAGTTGTTGGCAACTACTGTGTTTCCCTCTTTCTCACCCCGCTCCCCCTTTTTAAGAGTTGCCATATATCAGTCCTCCAAAGCCCAGAGGTTTCTAAGGAAAACAAAAAAAGGCAAGATTATATCCAGGAGCCAAAACCAGACCTCTCTTTTCTGGAGTTAGCAGTGGCCTTGGGTCAGTTATTCTCAGGATGCTACACCAACCCTTTCCCACTGAGTCATGCTCTTCTGCTGGTTGCAAGGAGATCCAAGTCTTCAATTACATAACAGCAAGGCAGACCCAGAGAGCTTTGCAGGGATGTTTCTTCATGAGGAAGGAGGCTTCGGAGCTGCTGTTGTGACACAGTGCCATGTATGAGGGAAGTGTGGATAGAGAGCGGACCCAAGAATCAGGAAGCCTCTGACACGTTCTGCATGTGTGTCCCTGGGCAATGCTCTTAATCTCTCAGTACCTTAAATCAGTGTCTAAGATTGTAAATTGCAGAGCAGCTGCTGATCTGGGACATGGACATTGGGAGAGGGAGTTTCCTCCTTAGAGCACCCTATGCCAGAGAAATCACAGGTTCTAAATAAAGGTAAAGAAAAAACCCTTCACGGCAAAAAAGAAATTGCTGGAAGTTGTTAGAAACACAGTTACAACCAATACCACAGCAACAACCATGATAATAGCTCATGTTCACGTGAACACTTTTATAGTTTTCAATGCACTGTCCTTCCAAGAAGACTAGGTAGGTTGTGTAATCATCTCCATTTCACAGAAGAGGAAACAGACATTCTAAGTTATTAAGTGGCTTGCTCCAACCATCGACAAGCATTTCTTAAGGACCAGCAATGTGCCAGGCACTATTCAAGTCACTGGGAATACAGATACAAAAGTGAGATGATCCCTTCTGTCAGGTACCTTATTTGAATACAAAATGTTCATGTGTAAATAAATACTGGACATGTGCATGTCATAGTGTGCTCTGAACTTCAGGACATTGAGACTGGACAGCAACCAGGAAATACGGTGTTTAATCCTGACTCTGTCACTTACTTCTTGATTCTGGGCAAAGCACTCTACCTCCCAGGAATTCAGTTTTCTCATCTGAACAATGGGGAAGTTGAATTAGGCCAATCAATTAATTAAAAAGCATTTGTTAAGCACCTATGCTAGTTGCCCAATGATCCCTCCTCTGGTAGACTCTGATTCTATTCCTCATGGGACCTCTGGAATTAGTGACTACCATCATTCATAGTTCCTCTTACTTCTAAGTAAGGTCTTATTTTTAAAAGGCAAGAATGAGGGGGGCTCACTCATGGAAGGAGTGTTGAGACTCTGGGCAAGCCATTGTAACTGCCCCCTGGCTTTGCTAATCCAGACCCATTGGTGCTTCTCTGGTAACTATGAATTGTGATTTGGATCAGACAAGGTCTGTCTGTTGATATTTGTAATTCATGAGACCTTTCTCAGTATTAGGGTAGTTGAAGGGAATATACACATATATAGACAGAGGGCACAGGGTGAGTTGAATATGAAGGGATGATATCTAAAAAAATAAAATTAAGGGGTGAGAGAGGAATATATTGGAAGAAGGAGAAAGGGAGAGATAGAATGGGGTAAATTATCTCACATAAAAGTGGCAAGAAAAAGTAGTTCTGTTGGAAGGGAAGAGGGGCAGGTGAAAGGGAATGAGTGAATCTTGCTCATATTGGATTTGTCTTGAGGAGGGAATAACATACACACTCAATTGGGTATCTTATGCCACAGGAAAGTAGGGGGAAGAGGATAAGAGAGGGTGGACAGTAGAAGGGAGGGCAGATCAGGAGAGGAGGCAATCAAAAGCAAACACTTTTGAAAGGGGACAGGGTCAAGGGAGAAAATTGAATAAAGGGGGATAGGATTGGATGGACGGAAATATAGTCTTTCACAACATGACTATTATGGAAGTGTTTTGCATAATGGTACATGTGTGGCCTATGTTGAATTGCTTGCCTTCTCAAGGAAGGTGGGTGGGGAGGGAAGAAGGGAGAGAATTTGGAACTCAAAGTTCTAAAAACAAGTGCTCAAAAAAGTTGTTTTTTACATGCAACTAGGAAATAAGATATACAGGCAATGGGGTATAGAAATTCATCTTGCCCTACAAGAAAGTAAGGGTAAAGGGGATGGGGGGAAGAGTGGGATGACAGAAGGGAGGGCTGACTGGGGAATGGGGCAATCAGAATATATTCCCTCTTGGAGTGGGGAGGAGGGTAGAAATGGGGAGAAAATATGTAACTCAAAATCTTGTGGAAATCAATATTGAAAATTAAAAATGTTAAGTAATAAAAATATGAAAAAAAACTTAAAAAAAGAATGAGAGAGTGAATGAATAAAAAAGTATTTAAGTGCTTATTATGTGCCCAGTATGGTGTTAAACTCTGGGGATATAAATACAAAAATCAAAGACAGTGCCCCTGTTCTCAAGAATCTTATACATTATTGGAGGAAGATTTTATACACCTCCCCACATATGTGTGTGTGTATGTGTGTGTATATATGTATAGTGAGATGGTGACCAAGAAGAGATACTTTGGTTTGGAAAGTTACAGGGATGATGAATGGGGCCATAGGGAGTAGAATGGCATAATCTTTTCAGGAGCAACTACAGATGAATTCCTGTCTCTAGAACTGGAGGGTGTGGATGGGTGAGTTGTAGGGAGGATACCTTTTGTGACATGCTAGAACATTTTGGAAATTGTGGGCTGGCAGAGGTAGCTACTAGTCAGAAGGTAGGGTAGGGCAGGGCAGAAGTTCCAGAGGTGAAAGCATTAAAACCTTTAAGGCATGGTCTTTGGTCTGCGGCCCTTGGAATTTTGAGAATCACTAGCGGTACTACTTGATTTGATCATTCCAAGTCCATGGGGCACCAGGCCCTTGAGTGCAAACATTGACCGTATTTCCATCTGGCCTGTCATGTGTGGGGGTAAGACAAGGAGGGGTGTAAGGTAAATGGGTGTTATGGTGCTGTATTTACAAAGGAACTACTTGTCTTTTACCAGCACCTTGCTACTGTCCAGTTGGAGGGAAGGAAGGCCAAGGATGGAAGGACTCGTAGCTGGATGAATGGTCTAATTCCTCTCCCAGGGGCACATGTGTCCTGACCAAGTGTTGTCAATATATCTTTTTACTTTTGGAATCTAAGTAGTTTATCATTTGGGAGACACTAAACCATTTTGTTTACATTCTAAGTTTCTACTCCCATAAAATATGTGGTCGGCTTAGTGGATAGAATGTTATGTTTTGAGTTAGGAAGACCTAGGTTCAAATCTTGCCTTGGGTACTTAATAGCTCTTTGATCCCGGGTGACTTACTACCTGTGTGACCCTGGATCTCTATGGGTCTCAGTTTCCCCTTTGGTAAAATCAAAGCTCTCTCTAAACTCCTTTCTAGTAGCATACTCTCTGGGTATCTCAGTTTTGTTCTCACCTGACAGATGGGAATATAACAATAGCACCTATCTCCTAGGGCTGTTGTGAGAACAAGCTGAGATAAGATAGATGAAGTGTTTTGCAAACTTTAAGGCACTATAGAAACATTAGCTATTAAGAAAAGGAAGGTGAGGGTGCATGATTAAGGCAGAGCCAGGGCGTGTGGGTCAGTGGAGAACAGGAAGGAAAGATGACTGTCCAATTTTCCTGTCAGCGCATCATTTCCTCTGAGCACTAATCTCAATTCTTTTAAAGTGCTATGAGAACAGAAGAGAATGGATCAGGCCAGGGCAAAGTGAGAATGAAAGTGCTCTGTCCCCATTTTCTTCTAAGCCTAATGGGTGTGTGAGAGCAAGCCAGAGGAGGAGACCGAACTAGCATTTCTTAGGGCTTGGCTATTTTTAGGATCTGCAGCAATACTGGGGAAGAAGTAAGAGAAGAAACATGCAACATTTATGTAACGGCTTTTTCAAGGATCTTGACAGGGAAGTTTTATATTTAATGACATTGTTAACTAGCACTGCAAGATTAAAATAGAAAGGAGAGCATTTTGCAGGTTTGCTAGGTTTTTGTTTGTGTCTAAAGTGTGGAACCAACAGAAAGAGATCTTCAAGATTGCCTGATCAGAACCCCTCATTATATAGATGGGGGCAGTTAGGAGGTGTAGGGCCACGCTATCTGGCCAGGAGTCAGGAGTTTAAATCTGACCTCAGACACCTGTTAACTGTGTGACCTCAGGTGAGGAACCACAGAAAAGAGATCTTCAAGATTGCCTTATCAAAGCCCCTCATTATATAGATGGGGGCAGTTAGGAGGTATAGGGGATAGACCATCTGGCCAGAAGTCAGGAGTTTAAATCTGACCTCAGACACTTGTTAACTGTGTGACCTCAGGCAAATTACTTAACTCTGTTTGCCTCAGTTTCCTCATAAAATGAATTGGAGAAGGAAAAGGCAAACTGCTCCAGTATCTTTGCCAAGAAAACCTCAAATGGACTTAGGAAGAGTCAGACATGACTGAAATGACTCAACGACAATAATATTGTATAGATGAGGATAGAGAGGAGATCAGTGATTTGGCAAAGTCAGCGGATAAGACAATAAGCATCTATCAAGCACCAACTGTGTGCCAAGCACCATGCTAGATAACGCAAAGTAACCCAGCTGTTTTAGTGGTAGAGCTGGGATTGCACCTGTGACTGCCTGACTTCCAGACTGTTGCTTTTTGCATTATTTGAGACTGGAAAGCTGCATGCAGGCTGAGTTAATCTATTGAAATTGACGTATGACTACTGAATCCCTAGTTTATTTTCAGTGCCCTCCCAATAAGTCCTTTTCCTACGGAAGTTTGTTTCTAATGGAGATCAGAACTAGCCCTGTTATATTCAGTTTAGTAAATATTGGAGCTGGGAACGAAGTTCAAGGTCTTCCAAGTCCTGAGGCATTTTTGTTTCTATTATGCCACTCTGGCATCCAAGCCGTACGATTGATCCTTAGAAACTTGCCAGCGTTTCTGCTTCCAAATTACTGTTGTCCCTTTCAAAACAACCACCCTGACAGGTCTTATACTTATTTCAACAATGCTGTCATTGCCCAAAACCTGTTTGGAATTCCTTTTCAATCAATTGATAAAAATTTACTGAACACCTACCTTGTGCTAAACTCTGAGGATACAAAAAGAGGCACAAGACAGTCATTGCCCAATCTAATCTTAATCTAGTTTCCTAAACCCTATTCTCTCATTTGTTTTAAATTAAATTTTAGTTTATTTTTTCAATTAACGAGCACTTTTCTTTTGAGAAAAACTGACCTCCTGAAAAAAAGAATAAAACCTTCGTGACAAATTATATATATATATATATATACATATATATACAAATATATATACAAATTATATATATGTGTGTGTATATATATATGTATATATATATACACACATATATATATACACACACACATAAAATCAGGCTCCATTGAAATGATGTGTTCTGTGGAAAGAGAACTGGACCCAGTCAGAGTCTCTCTGTCTCTGGGAAAATCACTCAATATCTCTGGGTCTTAATTACTTTAGCTGTAAAATGATAGAGTTGTATCATATGATTTTCAAGGTTCTTCCCAGTTCTAATTCTATACTCCTTAAGCCTTTTATTTAGCAGGTTAGCAATTCTCTGTCTCACTGAACTATTAATTTCCTATAATTTCCGGCCTCCCCTTTTAATTCTGGCAGTGCTTCTCTTAAAAGGTGAAACCTGGAACAAAGTGGTTCTTTCGACACAGTATGAACAATACAGTGTAAAATGGGATCACCATTGTTCTTAATCTGTGCCCATCTCTAATGTTTCAATATTGCATATACACAGATCTGTGGATCTATGATTTCATCATTGTAGACCCTCTGTCTATCATCACAGATCACGACCCCTCCATGACGTAGTAGGTGGTCTTTGAGTGTTGTTATGGCTGAAATATTTGGTCTAGCTTCTCCAATCTTAGCAGAGGCATGCCTTGATTGACAGGCATGCTGTCACCAAAGTCACGATCGAAGCCTTTTAGATAATACTAGCTAGCATTGTATAACACTTTAAGGTTTGCAAAATGCTTTAAAATATCTCATTTTATTCTCCCAACAAACATGAGATGAAGAAACTGAGGCAGACAGGAGCTAAGTGATTTGCCAAGAGTCACATAGTTGGTAAAGGTTGGAGCTGGGATTAGTATTCAGGTCTTCCTGACTGTGGGTCCCTTACTCTATCCACTGTACCACCTAGCTACAACTGCTTCATAAGACCTACTGTTGCTGGTCCTCACCTTTGAGAAACCTAGAGTTACTTCTCTACCTTGATGAGGCATCAGAATAGGTTGTTAATGGAGGCTATGTGAACACTTGGATACTTCCAGCACTTCTCTGATTCTCCAGCCAGTGTGTTCATGTGTAAAACTCACATGTTGGGTGGAGGTCCAGACAAACAGTCAGGACTCTAGGCAAGTAGCTGTCACTCATTCAACTCTCACTTCTTCTCCTCATTCCCTCCCTTTCTCCTGCCAACTCTAAATTTTTTATCTGTCCAGAAGCATAACTCCTTCAATCTAGGGCTCAGCCCCCACTTACTTGACTATTCTTCTTTATTCCCTTGGGTTGTTTCATTTACCCATTCTCATTCATGGCCATAACTTAAACACAGCCTTTAAATTGATTCACAAATGCAGAATATTTGAAGAGATAGAGGGAGACAATGGCTAGAGTACTGAGATTCAAGTTACAAAGACCTGGGTTCCAGTCCTGATTCAGACACTTACCAGCTACTTGTCCCTGAGAAAGTCACTGAAAACTCTTAGAGATCCGATTTCTTCTTTTATAAAACAGGGATAATGATATCACCTGCATCATGGGGAGCCAGTGACAAAATGTATATGCTTTGCAAACTATACGTATATAAATGTGAGCTGCTCATCAATTTCCAGAATGAGCCCCTTCCAAGTCAGAAACCCCCTTTCTTCTGGAGTCTGTTTCCCTTCTCTTCAGGCTCATATCATCCCAACAAAATGCTGTTACAATCAACCAATAAGCAATTACCCAAATGCCTACTTAAACACCAGACACTATACTAAGTGCTAGGGATGCAATGACAAAAATGAAATAGTTCTTGCCTTCAAGAAACTTATGTCTTATTAGGGAGGTAATATATGCATAAATATAGATAAAACATAAACAAAATAAATGCAAGGTGAGTTGGTCTTTTTGGGGGGTAGGGAAGAGCACTAGCTATGGAAGGGGAAGAGAAATCAGAACTTGTAGCTTGAGCAGAAGTTTGAAGGAAACCAGGGTTTCTAAGATGAGGCAGGAGTGTATATGGGCAGCTAGGTGGTGCAGAGGATACAGTGCCAGGCCTGGGGTCAGGAAGACCTGAATTCAAATCTGGTCTCAGACATTTACTAGCTGTGTAACCCTGGACAAATCTCGTAACCCTGTTTGCCTCAGTTTTCTCATCTGCAAAATGAACTGGAAAAAGAAATGCAAACCACTCCAGTATCTTTGCCGAAGGAACCCCAGATGGGGCCATGGAGAGTCAGACATGACTGAAATGACTCAACAACACCAAGATTATAATTTAGGCACAAAGGACAGAAGATGGGATCTCTAGGGTTGTGTGTGAAGCACAGTTAGAAGGCTAGTTTTGCTGGCCTGAAGAGTAAAGGAAAGGAACATATAAGGTTGAAAGTTAGGTTGGGTTAAGGGGTGGGGGAAGGGCTTTAAAAGCTCTTTGGAAGAGCCTATAATTGATCTTAGAGCCACTGGAGTTTGTTGAGTAGGGGAGGGATATGCACTTTAAGAAAATCGCTTTGGAAGCTATTTTCAGGATGGATTAAGAGGATGAGAAAAGACTGGAGACAGGAAACCAATCAGAAGCCTCTTGCAATAGTCTAGGCAGTAACTGTGTGACCTTAGGCAAGTCACTTAAACCCAATTGCCCTGACTTCCCCCCCTCCAAAAATAGTCTAGGCAAGGTGTGATGAGGGACTGAACTAAGGTGGGAACAAAAGCAGGAGATATTGTGGAGAAAGAAATGACAAGATGACGTCAATCCCTTGGATGTATGGGATGAGTGAGTCAAGCATACTGCCACAGCAGCAAGCCTGCATGACCAGGATAGTGGTGTGCTTGGAAGAAATGTCCTCTTATAAATCCTTCCTGTCTACCAGTGGGCGAGATAGATGAAGCATTTATGAAGTGCTTACCGCGTGCCAAATACCAGGTCAAGCCCAAGAGATGAAAATGCAAAGAGGCGAGGTAGTCCCTGCCTTCAACTTGCATTTTAATGGCAGAAGACAAGACCTGAAGAAGAGATGGAAGGAGGAATGGTTTGCGCTTGATGGGCATGGTGTGGAGATGGCCAAAGAACGGCTTAGAGGCCTGGTTTTGTGGCAGATTAGGTGATGGCTCACCTATAAGAGCTAAGAGTCCCCCGGGGTGGAACCCAAGCTTTCAGGAGGGGAGGGGAGGAGATGGATTTGATGACTGAACCACAGGAAGTGTGGTGTGGAGATGGCTAGGAACTGATGTGAGGGACCTTCCACTGAATCTATTTATATTACTTTGATTATACCAGCTCTCTGTTAGGGAAGTACACCATGTGTCTATTAGTCTTCCCTTTTTCTACCTACATAATCTTGCCTGCTATTAATGCAATCTATTTGTATTAGCTATTTCTAAAAAAAAATTTGGAGAGAAGGGAAGCAATCACAGAATAATAAATTGCTATAAAGATGTCTTCCCCTATCAGATATGCAATTCATTTTTTACCCTAAGTGTATGACTTTACAAGGATCTCTTTTCAGTTTCCTCTTCTCACTTTCAACTTACACTTCCAACCTCTTGATCTTACAGTATCCTGGGGTGTCGCAAAAACAAAATTAAGGTTGCCAACTTATCTCAGTTCATACTGGATATAAAGTAATTCTAGGGTGATAAGGACTGGCCAGTGCCATGGAAATGAAATTGTTTAAAAAGTAGGCCAAAAGTTGTCAAAAGGGGCCCCCATGCTGGGAGAATTGAGGTTCTATTTGTTCATGAATATGAGTATGGAAACATACAAAATGCAGTCATGCCCTAAATATTCATTTGTGTATCCAAATACATCATTTGCTCATATAACCTAGGTGATGCCATTGGAAAAAAATGTACTTAAAGACTTCATTGGGAAGCTTAAGTGGATGTGATAGAGTTACTTAAGCTAATTTAACCAGTTCTACTAGGCCTTGCAATTCTTTTTTAATAATTAAAAAAATTATTTATTTTTCATTTTCAACATTCACTTTTATAAGATTTTGAGTTCTAAATTTTCTTCCTTCATCTCCTTCCCCTTCCCCAAGACAGCATGTAATCTGATATAGGTTCTACATATGCCTTCACATTAAACTTATTTACATAATAGTCAAGTTGTAAAGAAGAAGCATAACCAATGGAATGAATCATGAGAAGGAAGAAACAAAACCAAAAAAGAAGAAAAAGAGCAAATAGTTTGCCTCAATCTGCATTCAGACTCTGTAATTCTTTCTGCAGATGTGAATCGCTTTTTTCATCATGAGTCTTTTGGAGCTGTCTTAGAACCTTCTATTGCTGAGAAGAGCCAAGTTAGTCATCACAGACACCGTGTGTCTGTAACTGTGTATAACATTCTCCTGGCTCTGCTCCGCTCACGCGGCATTATATCATGTAGGTTTTTCTGGGTTATTATGAAGTCCGCATCTTCCCCATTTCTTATCGCACAATAGTATTCTATTACCTTCATATACCACAACTTGTTCAGTCATGCCCCAATTGATGGGCATCCCCTTGATTTCCAATTCTTTGCTACTACAAAAAGAGCTGCTATAAATATTTTTGTATATACAGGTCCTTTTCCCACTTGTGTGATCTCTTTGGGATACAGCTCTAGAAGTGGTATTGCTGGGTCAAAGGGTATGCACATTTTTATAGCCCTTTGGGCATAGTTCCAAATTGCTCTCCAGAATGGCTGGATCAGTTCACAACTCTACCAGCAATGTTACAGTGTTCCAACTTTCCCACATCCTCTCCAGCATTTATCATTTTCCTGTTTTGTCATGTTAGCCAATCTGACAGGAGAGATGTGGTACCTAAGAGTTGTTTTGATTTGTACTTCTCTAATCAGTATTTAGAGCATTTTTTCTTATGCCTATAGATATCTTTAATATCTTCCTCTGAAAACTGCCTGTTCATATCCTTTGACCATTTCCCAATTGGGGAATGACTTGTATTCCTATAAATTTGGTTCAGTTCTTTGTATATTTTAAAGATGAAGGCCTTGCAATTCTTTATGGATATAAGATGAAGAATTTTCTGACTAAGATAAAAAGGTGGGGTGCAGAAAGATTGAGGTCAGTGGTAGAGAAAAACCCAGAGACCAAGTCCTCAGAGACTGAAGACGAGCTTGAGAACTTTGAATTTCTTTGTATATGAGAGGTACTGAAGAAAGTTAAAAACAAATGAATACATTAAGGGAGAGTGGCGATAAAACTCAAATATAAAGCACCCTCTCCCCCCATTAAGCTCAGTAAAGCATCAAGCGAAAGAGGGTGCTTGATAAAGGCTTCTCCCCTCCCCCACCTAATTCAATGAGCTAGATGTATGTAGTCACTATATGGCAGGTACAACACACTTTGCTTTACGTCCCTTTAAGTGAGCTTGTCTTCCTGGGATAGATGAGAAATTAAGCTGGAATGGAGACTTTCTTGGCAGCCTTTTATCTATTTTTCCTTTCATCTAGAAGATGTTACTTCAGATGTTGCTATGGATTTGGGCACAAAGTGTTTTATGCATCATGCTAATTTATAGTAAAAACCAGTTCAAAAGACAAGAATGTGTAATAGAAAGGGGAGGAGGTAACTCTTCTTCCTTTAGGCTATTCCAGACAAGTTTGCAATATTTCTCCCACATTTTCCCTATGACACAATCATATCCCTTGTCTAAATATAACAGAAGGGCAATTGAATAACTTATGTGATGGGAAGGGGAAATGAGCAGAGGGTCAGCCAGTATCAAAAAATACATTTTCCAACATGCTATGTGGCAACTAACTGGTTTACTTGACCCAAGTTTCTCCCCATTCCACCCTGCCCCACCTCCCCTATCTTTCTAGTTTTCTTACACCTTACATATCATCACATACTAATTCATCGACATTGGCCTCCTTGCTGTTCCTTGGACAAGACATTCCATCTCCTGACCTTGGGCATTTCCACTGACTGTACCCCATGCCAGGCACTGTGCTAAGCCATAGGTATACAAAGGGAATTAAAAGATGATTCTTATGTCCAAAGAGTTTACAGTCTAATGGAGAAGACAACATGTAAAATAAGAAAAAGGAGAAACTGCAAATGGTTAACAGAGGGAAGGCACTAGCAGCAAGGGGAATCAGAAAAGGCTTCTTGCAGAAAAAGAGACTTGCAAGCCAGGGAATCTAGAAGGTGGAGTTGATAGGGAGAGAGTTCCACAGCCATTGAAAAAGCCCAGTGCTGGAAGATGGAGTATATAGTGCAAGAACAGTAAGGAGGCCTGTGTCATTGGACCAAAGAAGGGTGTAAAAACTAATGAGATTGGAAAAGTAGGAGGAGTCCAGGTTATGGAGGGCTTTGAATGCTAAGCAAAAGATTTCATATTTGATCCTGGAGGTAAGAGGAAACCATTGAAGTTGATTGAATTGGGGGGAGGGGATACCATGTTCAAACTTCTGCTGTGGGGAGATCACTTTGACAGCTGTGTGGAGGGTGGGCTGGAGTGGAGAGAGACTTAAGGCAGGGAGATCCATCAGCAGGCTATTGCAGGAGTGCAAGCATGAGGTGATGAGGGCTTGGACCAGGATGGTGGCAGTGTTAGAGCAGAGAAGGGGGAGTTCAAGAAATATTGTAAAGGTAGAAATAACAGAATTTGGCAACCTACTGGGTAGGAGGAGAATAAGGAAGTGAGGATGACCCCAAGTTTGTGAGCCTGAGAGACAGGGATGATAGTTAACCTTCTTGACAGTAATGAGAATACGTCTGTTACATAGTAAGAGCTTATTAAATGCTTGACAACTGATTGGTGTGAATCCAGAATTTGGTGGTAGTGGCTTCCTTTAGATACCTTAGTCTAAGAGAATCTTGGAACAGTGCTTATATATTGCAGATATTTTGAGCTCTTAATCTTGCCTTTTGTACAGCCTCATGTGCCAAATGCTTTGACTAAATTGTCCCGAGGTAAAATACTAGCTCCAGAATAGATTCAAGGAGAAGCCAACTTTGGGCAGAATCAGAAGAGGTGGCACTGTGCCTACCAGTAGGAGAGAGCTTTGCTTATTTGAGAAAAAAAAAGAGAAGCAGAAAACCCTCCCAGCGCTTTTGGTTGACTATTTCATTAACTTGTTGCAGGGCAGGTGAATTCTCTTGGGCTCTCCAATCCTGTTGGGAAAGACAAGGACCATTTTTTTGAGGAGCAATCCCATGCACCTGGGCAACTAGAATGGGGAATGTAGCTGATATTCCTGAAGGCAGTGCTGGTAGGTAGCCCATTCATGAAATGAGTCACAATGTCAGCTCAGACACAAGAACAAGTCCCAAGAAGTTAGCTATAATTGGAGCAAGAATTTACATAAAACTGAAGGCAAGCATGCTTGTCTGCCCCCTTAATCTAAAAACTGTCCTTGGTGGGAGATTTTCTACCCTAAATAAAGCTGATGAAATACCAGAGGAGGAGCAGCATGACCCATAGTTGGTGGCTTTTTAAAGCTGCTCTATTTCTCAAGGATGATTATCCTGAAAACAAAGCCATAGGTTCCAACTCAGTATAGACACATATCCAGATGTGCAATAACTTCTCCCAGTCACCACATTACCTGGATATTTATAATGGAGAACGGCAGGAGTCAATGAGCACAGGTCTTCCATACAGCTGACATCCACCTAACATTTCACGTTGAAATCTACCACTGGGAACCTTTCTGAAGGTTGTATTTTCCCATTTGGAATCTCATGTCCTCTTCTTCTTTCTTTGGCAGTCTGAGCCTTAAGACAGCTGTGCTTTTGTTGAATATGAACTGTCCTAGTCATTTAGCTTTTGATGAAACCTATTCCTATTCATTCTTGCTGGGTAGGGTGGGAAGACAGAAAATACACATTGGCTGAGCTGGGCTGACAAATACAGTTTCAGGCCAAAAGATACTAGATGACTTCCTTATTCTCAGCAAACCATTTCCTCAGGGGCCATGTCATCGACCTTTGCCTAGACCTCTTTTCCCTGGGGTAGACTCTGAAGACAATGTGGTTTTCTAATCTATATGTGGGTAGCTAAATGGCACAGTGGATAGAACACTGGGCTGTAAATCAGGAAGACTCATCTTTATGAGTTCAAATCTGGCCTCAGACACTTACTAGCTGTGTGACTCTGGGAAAGTCACTTAATCCTATTTGCCTCAGTTTCCTCATCTGTAAAATGAGTTGGAGAAGGAAATGACACACCACTCCAGCATCTTTGCCAAGAAAACCCCAAAATGGGGTCATCAAGAGTCGGATATGACTGAACAACAACAAATCTATGTTCAAGTTTCCCTTTCTACCTCAATTGATGTAGTCACAAAATTAATATTAATGAATCTATCAGTGAAAAAAGGGGTAGCAGTATTTTCATATATCCCCACAATAGGATGTGAATGTCTTTAATTGACTGGAAAAGATTATAGGGTCTTGACAAAACTAAGAGAACACAGGAAATGTCTAGTGATTGGCTCTTATGCCATATGGTATTCTCCTCCTGGGAGAATCAGTTGTGTCCCTTGGATCTATATGTAAAAAAGCAAGAAGGTTGGACTCTGGGGATGATAGAGGCAAGGACAGTTAGAAGACTGGCTTTCTTTTGCCTACCTGCAGAGACACACATACCTCAGGACAGACACAGATGTAGAGAGACAGCCATCCTAGGGAAGGAGGCAGCTTCAGGAAATGTAATCTTACCTAAAGACAGTTGTGAGTTCATTTGGAAATGTCCTCATGAAGTTAAGATTACATTTTTCTTCTTTTTTCAAAAAAATATTTACTTTATTTTTAATTTATTGACTAAAAAACATTTCCATAACATCATATAATAAAGAAGATGATTGTACATGAAACTGCAAGTTTATTATGTACAACTTGCTATTCCTTTTAAATATATAATAAAGTTATCATGTAAATTTCTTTTTTCCCTTTTTTCCCTTCCCTCCTCTCTCCCACCCCACCTCAGAGATGGCTATTATTAGACACAAATATGTATACATGTAAAATCCTTCTATACATACTTCTTTTCATCAGTTCTTTCTCTGGATGCAGATAGCATCTTTCTTCATATATCCTTTGTAGTTAATCTGGGCATTTGTCAAATGCTCAAAAGAGTCCAAATAGCTTAGTTATTCAAAATTGTTCTTAAAACAATATTGCTGTTACTGTATAGAATGTTCTCTTGGTTCCACTCATTTCACTCTTCATCATTTCGTGCAAGTCTATCCATGTTTTTCTAATATCATCAAACTCATCATTTCTTATAGTATATCAGAATTCCATCACAATCACATCCCACCGCTTGTTTAGCCATTCCCCAATGATGGACATTCCTGCAATTTCTGGTTCTTTGCTGCCACAAAGAGAGATGCTATAAATATTTTACAACATATAGGTTCTTTTCCTGTTTCCCTAATCGTCTTAGGAAATAGACGTAGTAGTGGTATTGCTGGGTCAAAGGGCATAGGCAGTTTAATAACTTGTTGGGCATAGGTAAACATGTAGTAACCATTCATATTTCCTCAATCCTGGAAGTCATTTTTAAAATGCAATTTTTGCCAAAGTGCATAGCTTTTCACTATCTCATGGTTTAGTATGATGCATTTGATGAGCCACACTGGAAGACTAGGAGAGCCAAGCATCAGCCCTGTGAAAAGGGAATTTCTTCCTGCTTACATGTCTGAAGAGCCACCACACAGGGCAGCCATACTGTCCAGGTGACAGTTATTGAGATAGAGTAGGGTCGATATAGACAAATTAAATACATAAATCATGAGCTGATTGAGAGAATTTAGTGGTCTAGATGTTCAGCAGTAAATAAGGGACCTCTGAGTTTGCAGGTTCTACAGAAAAGTGACTGAAAGCTGGGATGAGAATGTAGTCAGAGTGTCTATCCTATGTATTCAAGGGAAGTTGTATCAAGATGAGGGAGACAGGAGATGGAGGCCAGACTATAAGTGGGGCAAGGAATGTGGAATAATGAACTACCTGGTGCAAACACACACACACACACACACACATGCACGCACACCCGAGTGTTTGGGTAAGCACCAAGTTGCCTTGAAGATTCTGAGAGTCCCTCTTTGTCTCTTCCCTACCAGGTATGGATGACTAGCCTTCTCTTCCTCCATTTCATCTTTTCCCCCTTATTTCCTCCTGTTCCTTCTCTTTTTCCTCTTCTTCTCTCCTTTTTCTTCCCTTCCTTTTCCTTTCTTTTTCTTTTCCTTCTCCCCTTTCCATATTCTCTCTTGCATTACCAATCTCCCCCCATATGCTATTCCATCATTAACCCTTTCTTCCTATCTTTCCTATTCCTCATTCCCAACATTCCAACCAAAGATGTAATCCACCAGCAGTCAGATAGTCTACAGATTTGAGCTTCCTCCCTTTCTCTTCTCCCAATCAAACACATGCCCTGAGATGTGCAGAAATAGAGTGGTTTGTAATTAATGCCATTAGAATGTAAGCTCCTTGTGGACAGCACTGTTCAGTTTTTCATTTTTATCACCAATGCTTAACACAGTGCTTGGCACATAGTAAGATGCTTGCTAATTGATTTAAAGTCTTGAACTGCTGAAATAGACTTTTCTTGCTCATTCTCATCTTGATCAGCTGTGAAATGAAAGGATACAGAGCTTTATTATTTATTGTTGCATACTCAGGGCCCTAAGCTCTATATTGAGTTATTATTTCTTGGCTTATTTTATAAACCTGTACTCCATGACATATGGGTTGCAAATGTAAAAGCCCGAGCTTAACTTCACCCTGTTAAGTACCTTACCTACTGGTGCTTGAAGAAAAATTAAATTCATACATCAGTATAAAGTTGAACATAATACTGATGAGTAGAATTTTATTTACTCGTTGCACAGCAAAGCTAACCCAAGTACTCACCCCTTTCTAAATGATTATGAGCCATAGGAATTTCCTGAACTTGGCACTTATTTTAATTTTATTGCAACTGCAGTTGTGAGTGATCTTTTATGTGTTTATTACTTTTCTTTTGTATTTTACTCATTTTTCATATATTCATTCTTTTTAAAAATTTCAAGTTCCAAATTCTCTCTCCTTCCAGTACCTCCTCCACCCATTGAGAAGACCAGTAAAATGATACTCATTATATATGCAAATTAATTCCAAACATATTTCCATATTAGCCATGTTGAAAAAAAGGCAAGAAAAATAAAGTGAAAACATATGCTACGATCTGCACTCAGAGTTCATAAGTTCTTTCTCTGGAAGTCTTTCATCATGAGGCCTTTGGAATTGTCATGGATCGTTATCTTGACCAAAGCAGCTAAGTCTTTCAATAAGTTCATTATTGTTACAATATTGTTGCTGCAGTGCACAATGTTCTCTTGCTTCAGTGGCCTTTTGACACTATTTTCAGTTCGTTTGACCCTCTGATTTCTGTGGATCAGGTGGTTAAGCTCTTTCTGGGAAGCTCCATCTTGGACCTGCTGATCTGGCAGGACCTGTGTTTCCATTTCTGCTGGAGAGCCCTGTAAACCATTGGTGTGTCCGAAATTGGTATTGTCAGAAAGAGTCTGCAGGTGTCATTGGCTTGGCCACTTGATGCCCACTTTTAGCTTCCGAGAATCACTTGGCTAGTAAGCCACTTGAGCCCAGTAGGGCATCTCAGCCTATCGGTAGATGACGTAGAATATAAACATATATGTCATCATGACCACCAGAAAGATCTATCCCAATGCTCATTATTGTTTCTGTATATCCAGTCTACTCGTCTTTCTGAGGTTATGCAGTGAACTAGCCCAGTCTGGGTTGTACTCAAAGTTCAATTGCTTATCAGAATTATAACAACCTTAGACTACTTCTGGCCCTTGCTGTTCTAAGATGCCCATTCTGGGGTCATCTCCAGTTGTCCTGATCTATATCTCACCACTCAAATGAGACTGATGACTTTGTACAGCCCTCCCTCATTTAAATCCAATCCACTTGCCAGTCATGGCATCACCTTCCCGATGTCATGGTCCTCTTCGAGAATGAAGGACACGTAACAACAACATTAATAACATAGCCATTTCTTCTTTCCCACATATTTTATGCTGTGTGGCATAGGGAAAGGCTTATATGTAGTATCAAGCATTATCTGTCTCCAGGGTGGGGAGATACTGTTTGAATCTACTTATCCTGAGTGTTTTGAGATTGAGGAGGATGCTAACAAATGCAGATTACTTTCAATTGCCCTTTCCCAACTCTGCCCCCTTGCTCCATTCCTAGAGGAGCTCCACTCCCGATTCTCCTCCCTATTTTTTCTATTTCTTAACATGCACATTTATTAAGTTGCCTCTGTAGCTGTGAGCCATGGACAGCCTCAAAGGCATCTATTTATGACTGGAAAGCATAGCCTGATCCTTACAACCAAATTCCAATTCTTGGAGGAAAGGACTTCCTCTTTCCTTTTCGCTCCTAGCCTCTGGTATGTGCATGGGGCAGTGATGGGACTTGCAGTGAATTTGATCACTTAGTGTAAGGGATTTGGAGCAGGGATCTTCCCAGCTCACAGATCATCTTAGAATCAGTGATTTAGAACTGGAAGGAACCTTTGAGACCATCTAGTTCAACCTCTTCATTTCACAATGGGGAAACAGAACCAGAGAAGGGGAAATGTCTTGTGTGAGGTTACACCAATAGTAAGTATCAAAGGAGGGATGTTAACTTTTGAAGTCCTCTAACTAGAAATCTCGGACTTTTTCCATTGTGCCGCACTGCTCTGGTTTTCTTTTTCTCTTTGAATCCTTCCTCAGTGTCTGAGAAGTATCATGGCATGGTGGACAGAAGGACAATTCTGGAGTTAATAAGACTTAACTTCAAGTTTTGCCTCTGGTCCATGCTAATTATGTGATCTCAGTACCCGAGAGAACTCACTAAGATTATAGATTATTGTCAGTCAGCATCAGTAGCCACAGTTCCTAATATCGATCAAATCAAATATCTTGACTCCCGTCTCCCCAAACCCCAGATGCACAGAACCCAGTCTGATGCCTTGCT
The DNA here is from genome assembly GCF_011100635.1 of Trichosurus vulpecula. NCBI lineage: Eukaryota > Metazoa > Chordata > Mammalia > Diprotodontia > Phalangeridae > Trichosurus > Trichosurus vulpecula. The sequence goes on along the minus strand of NC_050574.1, from coordinate 456,126,705 downwards.
CATAGATCCATGCCTGTGGAGCTCAAATCATTTCTGGAGAGACAAACAGAGACAATACTGGATCATAACCACCAGGAGAAAGAGTGGAAAATACCAGGATAAATACTTTGGAAGCTTCCTCAGGGAGAGACAGGGGCTGATGAAAATTCCCATTATTTTGGTCTGAATGTAGAGGGGGTCTTTTCTGTTTGTTCTGAGAAAAACCTTGTGTGTTGGGGAGGAAAGGAACTTTAATGTCATTTCCATGACCTAAAACCAGTCTACCTTTTGCCAAGAATTACTTCCAAATATCTCAATTTGTCACCCCTGCCCCATTTCCCTCAATCCTGCTTTTATTACTCCCTATCTCTCTTACCGCACCAGATTTGTGGGGTACAGTAAAACTTTCTGATTAAAGTTTTATACATCATATTTTATAAGTGAATCAATGAAGCACACAGCTCGTTACAACATAAAGACGAGTGGTTTTCCTTTTAGAATAGTATCTGAGCCAAGATATGCTTGGGTAACCCATGCAAGCAAACCCTCAATCTATGAGACAAGTAATAACATCCACAAAGAAGCAGGACTATGGGGAGAGAGGGCAGTCAGCTTTCTGAGAGTTGGAGAGAGCTTGGCCAGAGGGCCTGTTGGCATCAGGGAGTGTGCGTAGTGAGTGACAGCACCTCATTCCTACTTCAGAATAGGACTGTGGAATGGTTTTATCACCTGCTAGCTGCAACATTCATGACACAGAAAGATGTGAAGACCCTTGTAAGGTGTAAGAAATGGGCACCATTTTTTAACTAAGCAAGGAAAGACGGAATGTAAATTCCTCTAAATTATAGCCAATTCTCTCTTTCCACAAAACAGAGAAATGAATTAGAAATTTGTTTAGATTCCCTCTTCTGTTTATTGTCAGTGTGATGCCATTTTGAAAATCAGAATTTGAAGTTACACAGAGACAAGGTGAGATTGGCTTACCTACTGTGCACACTATCTGAGTGTTTCAGGTTTACAAAGCAGACTGTGATCCCTCAGATTGTACTGAGAGGAAATGAAAACATCTTAGCCTGTCTGCCGATCTGCATAGTGTCATGATAGACAGGACAGGGTAGATACGGGTGACAAAGGAAAATAGTTTTTATTGTCAGTAGCTATAGGAATCATTACCTAGATGTCAGAAGACAGGACATCTGGAGTTGTTTATAAAAGCCCCTCGAATGAAGAATGTTAAAAGTTAAAAAACAAAAACAGGCACACTAGATTGGCCACACAGATAAGGCTAATTGATTCATTAAACTTGTATGTCACTGGGAGTTTGAATTAAAGTTCCTAGGCTTTTGGGGAAGAGCAGAAAGCTTTTTCTTTCCGAATGGCAGGTGTTGTCAGTAAAAAATAGAAAAGAATGGAGATTTAGATAAGGCAAGCCTCATGTTCCTGATTTTGAAACTCATATGGTGAAACATCACATGCCTTGGAATTATCTTCCACAAAACATAAGGGTACAGAACTCATTAAAAATAGAAGAATTAGCAAATCTTGACTATGGTTTTGGTAGAAATGACTTTCAAATGTTTGGCATCTTAATTATATTTAAAGAAGACTTTCTCTTTGAGGAGCTCAAATTGGCTTGCACGTGTCAGCTAATGTTCACCATACCCCATAAATCTGGCGCAGTAAGAGGGACAGGTAGACAAAAATGAGATCGAGGGAAATGGGGCAGGTGAGTCAAACTGGGATCTGTAATTGGAAGCAGTTCTTGGCAAAGAGAAGCCTATTTTTAGGTAATCTTTTCTTTTCCCTGTAAAAGTGTATAATATTCTAAAATTTGCCAAGTTCTTTCAGTCTAGAAATAGAGCTACTAGAAATAGAACAGCTAAACTTTGGTGGATTTGGTGGGGGTGGTAAATAAAAGCTGAAAACAGAAGTTTTCAAGATTTCTCGTTATGTGATTGCTTCCCCCAGAGAACACCTGTGACTATCAATGCTAACATATTTTCCCCCTTCCCTCTGCCTCCAACCTTTCATCCCCTCCCCACCAGAGTCCTATTCTTACAGTTCAACAACCTAGCAACAGTACAAAACTCTAGTGCCATTTGCTTCTCCCAGATCACAACTAATTTTAAAGGTTGGCTTAGCCAGAGAAGAAGTGAGAAAATTCACTTCCCTTCTTCCTTTGCAGAGCTGGGGGGCTATTGGTGTGGAATAATGTATATGCTGTTTGTTACAGTTGAAAAATGTTGATTGCATTCACTCAATTGTTTTTCCTCTGACTTAATTTTTTTTTATTAGAAAGTAGGCTCACTGGGGAGGAGAATGGGGGTAGGATATATTAGAAAATGAATGTGACAAAAAAACAAAATCTATCAATAAAAATAAGTGCTGTGGGGGACTGGCCAGAAAGTGTTGTGGAAGAGCTAGTCCTTAGAGCACATACGGCTTTGCTCTTCCTGGTAGGTTATGAAGAGCATGCACGGTATTCTTTGCCTGCTGCCAATGTGAAACATAGAACTTTGGAGAGTCACTCCCTAAATGTGAGTCTCTGAGAAGCCATAAGTGATTATGTGGTGATAAAACGTTTTCAGGTTGGCTGAAAAGCCAGTAGGACTAACGACTCGGTAAAGGCTGAGCCAGAACTGATTGTTCACTCAAAAGGTTTAAGGAGATCTATGGCTCTCTTCTTTGGGGACTAAATTTTAGTTGGAAAAATTCTTACAAGCTACTAGGTAGGGAAGGGTCAGCAGGCTCTATATCTCAATGGCTGCCATGTTTCCATGGATGCATGCCACCTCTACTTCCTTTGTTTCTATGTTTCTTCTTTCCTGAGTATTCTTGTGAATGAGTAATTCTCAGACAGAAGTGACCAAAAGCCCAATGAGATGATGGGGGTCCATCATAACCATTTGACCTCCTAACAGTAACAGAAGTCCTAAAGTTGGTGGCAGCAGTAACTGAGTCCATTGAGGAGTAAGCCCAAATGCATAAAGGAGGGACTCATCTACCAGCTAGGCCAAATCCAGAATGGAACTTGATGGAGACTCCATTAAGAAAGAAAGGATTTTCAGGGGTGGGAGGTACCCCTTGGCCACAGTTGTTCTCTATATTATTTCCTCAATAGATTTATGCTTCAAGTTTTAACCTACTCTCCCCTGGGACCAAGTGTGAGTAGAGGGAATGGTCCTTACTGTATTTTTCTTCAACATTTAAAAAAACTAATTGATATAAAAGTGGTTAGTTGATAGAGGGGAGTATAACATATAGGAGCTTGTGAATAATAATATTAGAAACCTTACCCTTCAGGGATACCTCTAGAATCCTGAGGGGAGTAATAGTCACTCTCTGGGGCCTCAATCTGCTCCTGTGGGTAGAGATTGGGAGAGTGAGTCCAGGAGAAGTACTACATAAGATAATTTGTTTTGAACTTTGAGATTATTAGGGGAGAACTGAGGGATGACCTCAAGAGGAGGTAGAGGAGATCTATTTATACCAGAGATATCAAACGTGGGCCTATAGGCTACAGCCCACCATACTCTCAAGTTTGGCCCAAACCAGATTAAAATGTAATTGAGAAATATTTAACAAAATAAGTAAAAATAAAACAAGTCATAGGTGATATAACATTTTAAAACTAAGCCAATATGCTATGGCTTAGTGACTTCTGTTTTTGTGTGAGCTGGATACCACTGCTTTATACCATTTGTGGAGTTGAAATGTCACTACATTGCAAATACCTTTCTGGTTTACCATAGTTCTCATCCATCCACTTCTTTGATTATGTATTATAACTCCTTTAGAAGAAAAGTTGTGCTGGAGGTAAGGGAAGAGAAAAGAAATGGAAGAAAGAGAGTGGGAACCAATCCCAAGTTTGAGAAATATCGGTCTTAAAAATCTAGGACAAGTGGTCTGAGCAATCAGATTTATAAATTTAGACATTTCTCCTTGTCTTAGTAGTGCCAGATGAATAATTATAAGTTGTATTCATATAAGTCTTCTATTATAAAGTTGATGAAATAATTTCTTCACAATAATCCTGTGAAATAGATTACATAAATAGTGCCATCACTGTTTTGCAGATGAAGAAACAAAGGTCCAAGCAGGGTAAATCATTTTCCTAAGGTTTCAAAGTTAGTATCTGAAATTTTAATTTGCTCAATCTATTATTTCTCTCTGTCATATGACATCCTGCTCTTTTTGCATCTTTCCGCGAAGTACATTGTACTTATGCGTGAACTATTATAATTCAATTCATCGTACTTTGGTCTACTAAATTAAAAAAGATATCGACATCTTTTTGTTAACTTCAACTTCATTTGTAAGTATATTTCTCTCCTTTCCCCTAACCAGTGAATAATCCTTTGTAAGAAAGAATAGATAGGAAAGAGTTTAACCAAACTCACCAGCACACCAACAGAGCTTGACAATATGGGCGACTTTCTATACCCATGATCCTCCAACTCTGAATGGAGGGGAGGAAGCATGTTTTCTGAAGAGCTTCTAAATGTGTAAATCTGATTGTCAGGACTATATTTCCTTGTCCTAGTGGTTGAGGACCAGCATTTCTCTGAGTGTGGTAAGGTCATTGCTTTCCAGCTGCAAAGCCAACTACAGGCTTTGGGGGACGTGGGGAACAAAGGAGTGGCAGTAGTGTTAATGGTGGCCCCTTGAATAGGTGCTGGCAGATTGATGGAGGCCAGATGTGGGAGAACAGGATAGCTCTGCATCAGTACTTTTTATTTTGCCCTGAAGATCACTATGCATTGGGGCACAGAATTGGATGTAAAGAGACCTCTCCACGGTTTTTAGCGAATTCTCTGTTTCCTTGCTTTTACCTCCTTTTGTTTCACTTTTCTACCTCCCCCCAGGCAGCTGGGTGGTGCAGCAGATAGGGTGTCAGGGCTGGAGTCAGGGAGACTCATCCTGAGTTAAAATATGGCCTCACATTAGCTATGTGACCCTAGGCAAGTCACTTAACCCTGTATGCCTCAGTTTCCTCATCTATAAAATTAGCTGGAGAAAGAAATGGCAAACCACTTCAGTATCTTTGCCAAGAAAATCCCAGACGGGGTCATGAAGAGTCAGACACCTCAGACAACAACCACAAACAACACGTCTTCCCACCCCATCCATGCCAAACATTTCTTTCTTTTCAGTATGGCATTTACTTATCAAGTTCTCTCTAGCTTTAGAAAACAGAATCAGAACCAGTCTGTCTTTAAATAATGAGGCTTCCCTAAAAAGAATGATACAAGGGGCATGACTGAAAGGCTGTACAGGGATGCCCACAAGAGCCCTGTTAACTTTACTTTGGCAGTCATCTAACGAAAAGAGAGAAACGTAGTCAGGGAGAGAAAGAAGCTTCTCCTTTTGCTTATCTCCCAGAGTTTCATGAAAAAAAACTGCTTTGTAAATTTTAAAGTGGTCTAGAAATGTGAGCTGGTATTATTGTTAGTAATAACAGTAAAAGTGACAATAATTCTAAGAGTCTGTACAGTATGATGAGTAGAGGGCAGGCCCCAGGGTCAGGAAGGCCTGGGTTCAAGTCCCATCTCTAACAAACACCAGCTTTGTCACCCAGGGAAGTTGCTTAACCATTCAGTCTCCCAAGCTTCTCTCTAGGATTCTTGAGTTGCAGTTCAGTGGCGAATCTATACTGGTGGAGAGAGTGTCCACACAAGGAGCTCCCTATGCCCACTGAAATCATAAGTCTGGACTCCATAAAGTGAGCATGCCTCCTTTTCACTTGACTATGGTGCTCATAGACACATGGCATTGTCCTTTCCCCCCTCCTTATTCCTTTCACAAATTAGAGTGTTAAAAATCTCATTCTCTCTGAAAGGAAAATCTCTCACTCATCCTTGGGGTTGAGTTCCCATCATTTCTTGTTTTTTTTTGCTTAAAGAGACGGAGGAAAAAAGAGATCTCTTTTCTATGATTTCTTTGGCTGGCTGTTATTCTTGATCATTGCACTGCTGGAAAAAACACCGTGTTCTTTTCAGTTGTGGCTACTGTTTGGAAGCACTCTGGGATTTATCAGCTTTGCTGTCTCCCAGTACCAGGCATGACTGTCGTTGCATGATCTTATTTGATCAGTCTTTGAAAAACCAAATAAGTTGTGGCACATTGGAACTGAACACTGGAGTCAGAGGACCCAGCTTGGCTCTCTGTGTGACCCTGGATAATTCACTTAACCTGCTCTGGGCTCCTTCATCTATAAAATGAAAGGGTTAAACAGGAATGTGTTGGAACCAGCTAAAACTGGAGAACTAATTAGTACATTTTCAGTGTGAGCATTTACACCTTAGAAACTGGCAATCAGTGATTGATTTATTGTTTTTTTGGATTGTCTAGCCTTAAGTGAGTCGCAGAGAAAATGCCAATAATGCAGGTTAAACTTAGAAGGTGGAGAAGTGGGTAGAGTGCTGGGCTTGGAGTCCAAAAAGCTCACCTTCCTGAGTTCAAATCTGACCTCAGACATGTATTACCTGTGTCTGTTTGCCTCAGTTTCCTCACCTGTAAAATGAGCTGGAAAACAAATGGCCAACTACTGTAGTATCTTTGCCAAGAAAACCTCAATTGGGGTTATGAAGAGTTGGTCATGACTGAAAATGACTGAACAATAACAAACTTAAAGGTGTGTCCTGTGTACATTTTCCCCTTCAGAGAACCGGTTGGTAAACATGCACTAGCACATCCCTGGAGTCAGCCTAGATGACCTCTGAACTCTCTGCTTGTGAAACTATGAATGGCAGCCATATATAAGAGGTAGGATGGTTATTACTAGCTCACATTTTTATAGTACTTTACTATTTGCAAAGTACTTTAGGTACAGCTTCTAACTGCCTCTGTGCTTTCTCTTATGTCATTGTGTTTCCTGGAATGTGTTTCCCCCTTCTCTCTGTCCAGATAAATGTTCCTCGTGTTTCAAGATTCTGCTCAAAGGGCTCCTCCATCTCAACCTCCAAACTTTGGTAACAATTCTAGCCTCATGAATTCTAGTTCCTCATGAAATCAGTCATACCCTGCTTTTGAACACCTCTTCTATTGTCTTTCAATTTTCTCAAAACCATGTATTATTATTTAACCTTTACGTTGCTCCTCGTGCTGTTGAAAAGTGCCTTGCACACAGTAGGAAGTTAACAAATTTTTATTGCCTAATTTCTGCAGTTTTTTGATTTGTTTGTTTGCTTTTGGCTATTAAAGACCTGGATCCCTTGTTCTTTTCGTGGTCAAACTATCCCTTTGCCAGTGACGTTTTGTTGTTTACCTAAAGTGAGACTTCTATTATACAGAGGATGTTAGGTGAAAGAAGAGACAGGAAGACAGATGAAAAACCTAGAGACACGTTGGGGAAGATGGGATATGTTTTCTTTTTTTACAAAAGAGGTAGTTAAAACTCTAAGCAAAAAGATCTGAACTCTTCAGTAAGACATTTGAATGAAGGTTCTGATAGGCAGGGAATGATTTATTGAGTTATTGCTACCTGCTGTACATCTGCACACACACGTGTTGTAAAAGGTGTTAATCATTCTCTCTCTGCAGGCTATTTCAGGGGGTGATGATGGTGAGGTCATGCAAATTCATTTCTCTAGCTTTCTCCCACGCCACCTCTTCACCATGTGTGCTAGTGCTGGGATATTTTTATTCTGTCTCATAGTACTCTCTTGCTGGCTTTCTCTCCCTCCATCTCAGTAAAAAGAAAGTTGATTCTTTCATTTCTTTTTTTCCTAATTGAAAATATGACTGAATTCGGGAAGAATATTGTTAAACATGTTTTTCCCCCTTTCTTCAGATTGGTATTGACATCACTAATAGCAAACATCTTGAAATGCTGGGAAAATCATCCTTCAACTGCAGAATGTATTGCTGTATACCTAGAAACAAACATTTTGAGAGAAGGTTCCCCTCTTGTCTTCCTAACTTTCTTTTTCTTTCTACTTTTTCTTCTAAAAAATTAAATTATGCTTTACTTTTCATGTAACATCTTAATATTCAAAGTTTTCCTGAATTCTGCCCTTTAATGAAAAGCATATTAGGGAAAAGGCTGCTGCTTCTTCTTCTCCTTCTCCTCTTTCTCCTCTTCCTCCTCCTCCTCCTCTTCCTGCTCTTAAATATGGGCCTGTGATTTCACTGGTGTTAGGAACTGTCCATGAGGAAACCCCCTCTATCAAAGCAGATGGGTACCTGTTCTGCAATTTACAGTTTTAAAAAGTTGCTTGGGTACACCATATACCAAAATAAAGTCAAAATGGGTCCATGATTTAGGAATAAAGGCTGATACTATAAGCAATTTGGGAGAGCAAGGAATAGTTTACCTGTCAGATTTATGGGAAAGGGAAGAATTCATGACCCAACAAGAGATAGAGATCATCACAAAATGCAAAGCGGATAATTTTGATTATGTTAAATTGAAAAGTTTTTGTACAAACAAAGCCAATGCAACAAAGATTAGGAGGAAAGCAGAAAATTGGGAGAAAATCTTTACAACCAGTGTCTCTGATAAAGGCCTCATCTCTAAAATATACAAGGAACTGAGCCAAATTTATAGGAATACAAGTCATTCCCTAATTGAGAAATGGTCAAAACAGGCAGTTTTCAGAGGAAGAAACTAAAGATATCTATAGCCATATGAAAAAATGCTCTAAATCACTACTGATTAGAGAAATGACAACTCTTAGGTACCACATCGCTCCTGTCAGATTGGCTAACATGACAAAATAGGAAAATGATAAATGCTGGAGAGGATGTGGGAAAATAGGAACACTGTTACTTTGTTGGTGGAGTTGTAAACAGATCCAGCCGTTGTGGGGAACAATTTGGAATTATGCCCAAAGGGCTATAAAAATTCTCATGCCCTTTGACCTAGCAATACCACTTCTAGGGCTGTATCCCAAAGAGATCACACAAGTGGGAAAAGGACCAGTATGTACAAAAATATTTATAGCAGTTCTTTTAGTGGTAGCAAAGAATTGGAAATCAAGGGGATGCCCATCAATTGGGGAATGGCTGAACAAGTTGTGGTATATGAATGTAATGGAATGCTACTGTGCTATAAGAAATGGGCAACATACGGACTTCATAATAACCTGTAAAGACGCACATGATCCGATGCTGAGTGAGGGGAGCAGAACCGGAGAACATTGTACACAATCACAGACAGATTGCTTCTGTGATGATTAGCTTTGATAGACTTGGCTCTTCTCAGCAACACAAGGTTCAAAGACAACTGAAAAGGACTCATGATGGAGAGAGCTATCTACATCCAGAGAAAGAATTAGAGTCTGAATGCAGATTTGAGGCAAACTATTTGCTCTCTTGCTCTCTCTCTCTCTCTCTCTTCTTTTTTGGTTTTGTTTCTTCTTTCTCACGATTCATTCCATTAGTCATAATTCTTCTTTACAACTTGATTATTGTGTAAATATGTTTAATGAGAAGGTATATGTAGAAGATATATCAGATTCTATGCTGTCTTTGGGGGGAGGGGGGAGAAAATTTGGAACTCAAAGCCTTGTGGAACTGAGTGTCGTAAACTACAAAAAATAAAAAAAAAATCTAAAAAAAAAGAAAGTTGCTTGGGAGCATTGACAGGTTAAGTGACTTGCCCAGGGTCACCCAGTCAGTATCTTTCAGAGGCTGGGCTTACACCGAAGTCTTCCTGATTTCTAGGTGGTTACTAGGTTGCTACTATGCCTATTCATGTGAATTACCTAAACAATCCCATTCACCATACGTTTATTGTAGACCCACTGCACTGCTGACATTGTTCAGTCATTTCTGACTCTTCACAACCCTGTATGGGGCTGTATTGGCATATTGGCTGGCATGCTTTGCCATTTCCTTTTCAAGTGGATTAAGGCAAATGGAGTTTAAGTGACTGGCCCAGGGTCATACAACTAGTGAGTTTCTGAGGCCAGATTTGAACTCAGATCTTTCTGACTCCAGGCTCAGCACTTTATCCACTGAACAGCATAGCTACCTAGACCTACCACATACAAAGTATTAATCTGATTCTTTTGTAGAATAAGACGATTTAAAAAGTCATAGTTCTTGCCTTTAGGGGGCTTACAATCTCGTGTGTGTGTGTGTGTGTGTGTGTGTGTGTGTGTGTGTGTGTGTCTGTGTGTGTCTGTGTCTGTGTCTGTGTTTTGTGTAGAAGGAGCAGGAAGATGAGTACCCAAGCCACTAAAATGTAAAGGACACTGTCAGAAGTGTCACAGGAGAAGTGTGAACAAATCAATCAAGCAAGCGTTTATTAAGCACATGTTGTGTGCCCTAGCACATAACTGTACTTTGCTCTGGAGATACAAAGACTAAAGTAAAATAGTTCCTCCCCTCAAGGAGTCCACATTGTCAGGGAACATAATGTTAATGGAATAGGAACATCTTCCTCATCCATTAATAGGATGTCTTGCTGCTTTGAACTCTGGCCCTGCTGTGATACACCCTGAATCACATAGAGCCCATTAGGGGAGGAACTTGCTTTAAGGAGGAGCTTGCTTAGGGGGAGGTTTGCTTACTGGGAGGCTTGCTTGCAGGAAAGCTTTCACACCTTTTGGTACTAAGCTAATTAGACTCTGACTCAGGAGGGTTGTGATGCCTTCTGGCTTTGAGCCTATTAACCAAAAGTGTATATGTATTCTGAGGTGAGATTTTGCTTTGGGGGTTTGCCCATGAGAAGGACCTTTTGATTCCCTGGACTACACTCTGAGTAGCCCTTTGTTCAGAGTCCCCCAACTACTCAGATGTTGATGCTCTCTTGTGGTGTATGTAGGTGGTTGTATTACTTTTTTCAGACAGTTGGAGCCCTGTCTGTTGATCTCTGTGCTAATTTATCTGCTTGTATTTTTTCCATGGTCAGGGTGTTGACCTTTTCCTTGAGCTTGTGAATGATTTATATACATTTGATCAAAGTAAGATTGTAGACCCCTTTAAAGTTGCCTTTCCTTTAAGAAAGTAGATCAAAGAACCTGTGCTAGCAGGTCATCCTGGGTGTGCCAAGGTGCTTGCTGTTACAGGGAGTGATCTGGAAATGTAGTATGCTAAGTAGGGATGAGAAGGCTTGAAGAGTAAAAGCATGAAAGATGCCTGGTTGACGAAGGAATGAAACAAGAAAAACCCATAGCATCCCAAATAGAATAGGTTGCTTAACTTTTAATGAGAGGAAAGAGAGGAATAATGAGAGGAAAGTGTTCAGTACATATGAAAAGCTGAGGTAAGTACCCTCAAAGAATATCAGATGTTCATGAAAGTAAGGCAAGGAGGGTGAAAAAACTGGAGTGAGGAACGAGGCAAATTCTAAGTCATCATGTTTTAGAGTTTTGTGGCTCCTCCCTGGCCCTGACATGTCAACATTTCTCAGCTCCCACCCTGCTTGTTCTTCTAACTTTGGTCACAGTAGACACTCTATGGAGGGGCCGAGTAGTCTTTTCCTATATGTTTTCCTATGTATTTGGGAAAAGTAGAGAAAAGGAAGTTAAGAGGGAGGAGGAGAGGAAATAGAGGAATCACAAGGTCAGGATAATGGCTCTAGAACAGGTTTTTTTGGTCACATTAACATTCAATCTGTCTCTATTTCTTGCAGAAAAGAATACTGGGATATGAGCAAAAATAGTCTAGGAAGCACTGTTCTAGAGACTAATTTCTACATACACTACAGATACATACACAAATACATACACTATATATGTATATATAAACAGTTCTTTCTATATATACATACGGATACATGAACACAAATATATACATACATGCATACATACATATACATAGACATACACATACACACATCTGCAATAGGGGTTTGAGGACTGACTGGCATTCTGTAAGGTCAGATAAGCTTGAAGTCCTGAGAATGATTTAAAGTGTTGTGCTTTTTTAGCCAGAAAGAGAACTTAAGTAATTCATAAGAATTTTTAATTAAAAAAAACATGAGCTTAAACACTACAAGGCATTTCCATACATAGAGCAAAACACAAAAAGAGGATTGCATATGAAAACGTGGGGCAGCTAGGTGGATAGAGTGGAGAAAGTGCAGTGGATAGAGTGCCAGGCCTGGAGTAAGCAACATTCATCTTTGTGAATTCAAATATGGCCTCAGGCACTTACTAGCTATGTGTCCCTGGGCAACTCACTTAACCTTATTTGCCTCAGTTTCCTCATCTGTAAAATGAGCTGGAGAAGGAAATGGCAAATCCCTCCAGTATCTCTGCCAAGAGCACTCCGAATGGGGTTACAGAGAGTCAGGCATGACTGAAAAATGGCTGAATGACAAAAACTATATGAAAACACAAATCTTGATTTCATACCACTTGTTTTTAAAAACAGTGTATAATAAATTATACACAATAAATAATTCTCCAAGAAATTGCTCTTGTCTGCTCTCCTTCTGAACTCCCTTCTGTGCATTTTTGGGTGCATTTAAAAACATTGCTATAGTCCTTTTCGCCATTTCTGCTAATCCCCCATACTATGACCTCTTCTCTTTCCAATCAAAAAAGTAGAGAGAAAAAAGCCCTTGTAGTAAATAAGCATTCAAACCAAACAAATCCACATAGTGGCTATGTCTGAAAATATGTCTCTTTCTGTGCCTTGCGTCTACCACCTCTCTCTTCGGAAACGGGCAGTGTGCTTTGTTATGCATCCTTTGGAAACATGGTTTATCAGATTTCTCACATCTTTCGAGGTGCTTTTTCTTTCCTTGTATAAACCATTCTCCTGGTTCTGCTTGCTTCACTCCATGTCAGTTCGTGTTACCCAGAATTCTCTGAAATTGTACTTTTCATTATTTCTTATAATTCAACCATTCTCGACTATATTCATATATCACAATTTGTTCAGCCACACTAAAATTGTCCAAGAGGCAAGCTAGGACACCCTTTTAGATTCTAGTCCTTTGTGTTTCTTCTTTCCCCTCCCAACCCTCCCATTTAGTATTGGAAAGTTTGTTTCCCTTGTGACTATTCTCTTTCTAGTATTATCCTTTTCTCTTATACTATTCCTTATCCTCCCTTGTTTTCCTGTCAAGTTTGATGAATCATTAAACAAAACTGTGTGTATGTATAACCCCACTCCCTTTTGTTTGTTTTTTTGGTCCATTTCGTGATGAGTCAGTTTTATTTGATATCTACTTACCTCTTCCTCCATGTTTGTGTATTCTTCTTCTCAGCGTCTCAATTATCAAAAATATGAGAAATACCCTCATTGGTATGCTCCCCTCTAGCGGATAGCTTTTTTGATCACTAGTTCCTTGATAGATGTTTATCAACCATCCCTTTAATGCTGTATTCTAGAATTTGGCTAAAAGTCAAAGTTGAGCTCATTGGCCTATAGATAACATGCCTTATTCTCTTTTCTTTTTTTGGAAATCAGTACAATATTACCCCTTTGCAATCCTGTGGAATCTTTCCTATTTCCTATGTTGTTTTTGGGTTTTTTTTGATCACTGACAGTGTCAAAACCATCACATATATTACTTCTTTCAATACTTTTTGATGTAGTTTGTGGGGACCTGGTGACTTTAGTTCATCAAAGGTGTTATCAGCCTTCTCCCTATTTATACTGGATTCCAGCCCCATTTCCCTTTTGTTTGTCCTTTCCAGTTCAACGAATATCTTTGTTGGTGAACAAAACAAAGCCTGAATCACAGAGTTGAGAAATTCTGCCTTTTCTCTGACATGCTATCCTCATCTCATCTATGCCAAGCAGCAGTTCTATCCATTCATTCAGTCTCATTCTTTTTCCCAAAGAGCCTAAAAATACCCACTTTGGATGTCCTTAGACTTTCTTATGAGTTTCCGTGCTCTGGACCCAGTTCTTATTGGACCTTGCAGTGCTTTTGACATGTCCTGGATATGTGTCATAGGAAGATACAGCCCTCTTCATTGTTAATGTCAGGATAAATATATAGCTACCTCATTACTGCTTAGTAGAAAGTCATCAACCACTTCTACTCCTCTCGTCTTCCTGGAATAGAGAATGTTTCTCCTGTTTGGAAACTATAGATCAACGTTATCATTCCTGGGAAATCTAGCAGCTGCCAACTCCTTGAAGGGTTCTGCTGTTCAATGGGAGTCTCAGATCTATCACTTAGTTCCAAGTGTTCAGTGGCCCTCCTTATTCCTTTTGTCTTCTTTGTCACATTCTTCTCTCCCATCCTCAATTTCTGAAGCTTTTTTGCCTTTCCAGGTCCTCATTCTTATTTATTTATACAGTGAAGTCCATAAGTGTCTTTGTTAGTAAGAACGCTTCTAGATTGACCCAATCAATGCAAACCCAATGTGAATAGGGCCTGTATACCTATTTAAAGCCATCAAAGTCATTGTGTGAGAGACTTGGTTAAGCTCTAAGGAATTTATGTAAGAGGAAGGAGCTATTGCAGAATCAGAGATACACTAAAAAGACTGAAAATGGAGAGGAAGGAGTAGGTAACATAGAGCTAACCCAAGGACCAGAAGTCTCAGGGCAACCGATGAAAAGAAAAAGAGAAGTTAGGAGTGAGCTGTGGCAGAGAAGAGAAATGTTGAACATTGGATCTACAGGCATCCACTGACATCACTTCTTTGCCTACTTATACAAAGAGTGATGTAATCCTCAAGAAAAAGATCTGCCCTTTCCTCCAACTTCTCACCCTGGTGCCCATCAATAGATGCTATGCTATAATTACTGTTTTGTTACCCAAATGTTTCTAGTGACCATGAAAAGTAAAGAAGTCTCACTTCCCCCCTTGACTGCTAATCATGCTAGTTAGTTTAAAATTATTATGGCTTCAAATTTAATTAGAAAGTAATAATAGGTTTATAGATTTAGACCTGAGAACGACTTCAGAGGTCATTTAGTCAAACCCTATCCCTCATTTTCCAAATGAATAAATTAAAGCCCAGAGAGATGAAGTCATTTTTCCAATATCACAGAGTTAAAGTACGAGGTCTGAGATTTAAACTCAGATCCTTTGACCTCAAATGCGGCCCTATTTTGACTTTATCAACATGCTTTTTTGTACTCTACTCACATGTATCAGAACTAATCTCATATCCTTTTTATTGAAGGATAGTTTCACTTTTCTAATGTTCCTCTAGCAGACTCTTTTACTCCAGGCATGTTTCCTTAGCTTCCAGATTTGATTTGTTGACAGCTCTTTGAACATTTCCATAGTGAAACTCTGGAACATCAACTTCAAATGTGCCAAATGCTGAAAACAAGCAAGGCAAAAAGAACTAAGAAGACTCTCAGGCATAGCATGTCTATATACTTAAGAGAGACTTTTAAAGCAATAGTTTATTTTGGAGGTTTCTCAGGGGTTAAATTATGGTAATAATTGGTGGTGTCAAGTACATGGGATCACGGATTTAGAGCTGAAAAGTATCTCAGAGGCTACCTAGAGCAAACCCTTCATTTCACATATTAAGAAATTGAGATTCCAGGAGGACAGGTGACTTGCCCAAATCACACTGGTAGTATGTATTAGAGGTAAGATTCAAACCAAGAACCTTTGAAGATAGAATCTCTTTGCTACATTTTACACATTCAATTAATTGTCCCCACCAATGCAATTTGATTTATTTGTAGACCATGTAAGCCATAAATGCTATAAGCCAAATTATCTAATTAAGATTTTAAAATAGCGTGAATAACAAGATGGAGTCAAGACTCATCTTACCCTCTACACAAAAGTTTACAATCTCTTTTTTTAAAAGTTGATGGATGGGTTAGAAACCAAGGAATCTCCAGGGAAAACATGGGAAGCTATCCTTTAGCATGAGGAGGCAGAATGGGTTAATGAAACTGCCTATCATTCCCTCCTCTATAGCATTCTCTCAGTGGCCAATAGGGAGATTTATGGCCATTCTAGTGGGCTGGATTTGCCTTGATTATGGCTTCAGATTACCAACCCTGTTGGCATGGAGCTGGCTTTCTGGGTTCTAATTTTATTAGCGTAACTACAGTCCTAGAACCATCTGTGCAATACTTGCATCTCTGACATCAGAACATTTTAATGTGGCTCTCTGCTCATAGCTGTTCAGGGATGCCCCAGGACTTCCCTTCCCATGTAGTTCCTATCTCTTACTTCTGACTCCTTCCTAAACATCATCCCTGTTCTTTTCTCCTTTTTCCAAGTCTGAACCTCATTTCCTCATTTTGGAATTCTCTTAATCAACTCTCTTGCCTCATCATTGTGGGCACTTGATAGCTAGGCTGAAGAGCTCCATTAAAAGCCTGAATAGGCTTGGATAGGATGTGGTTCTAAATTTATTTAATCTTTTCCCCTTTTTATATGATTAAAGTAGCTTACTTTCCACAAGTTGTTTTCAAAAACTAAAACTTTTCTCCTAGGCAATACGCACAATAACCATCATGAAAAACTATGAAAAAACCATAAAAAGACCAAAAGGCAGCTAGTTGAACTCAGGTTAATTGTAATGACCAATTTCTATCCTAAAAATCTGATAATGAAATACACATCCTTTCAGGAGACAGGTACGTGACTATGGATGCAGAAGTGGCATACTCTGGCAACTAAGGTCTTTTTGTCCATTGATATTACTTAACTTTTTTTTGTTTTGAGTGAAGGTTCGGTTGGGTAGCTTAAGTCAGGATACATTTGCCATAGAAACAAAAAGCACCAGTAAAACTAAAATGGTTGCTTTAGGTAACCTCCCCCCACCTTTTTAACTGAACCATGATGCTGAAAACAAATGGCATGCATAAAGACAAACTAGGTAATGCAGTGTGACTTAGTGGATAGCTTTTAAATAAATCATCAACTTTTAGAGATACTGAAAGTTCTTGTTATTCATTCCTTATGTTTTTTGCGTGATCAAATTACTTTCAAAATGGAAACTTACTTAAAATTTAGTAGATTTAATTTAATGAAGATATTTAGATATTTAAAAAATTATGGCTCCATATGAAGTTTTTTTTTTCTCTCTCACAAAAACTGAATGCAATAGTATGTCTCAAAAATCATTGAGGGGGAAGGGTGAGACCTCCTGCTTATGGCAGATCCAATTAAAGCAGCAAACATTTAAATACAAATTTCCAGGACTTTGTCCCTAGGTTATTTGGGGAGATACCTTTTAATTGGGACAAGTGGAAGGGCATAGCTGACCACTTTTAGGTCCTGTGCTTGCTGTGCTCATTTCTTGGCTAGAAGTGTTTTGTGGAATTTGTTTCTAGTTCTAGTGGAGATAAATCTTTTAAAGTGCCTTGCATTTCTTAAATTCCATTATCAAATAGACTGGCATGCAGGTTGGAAATGATTTCTGAATTTTGCTGCTAGCATTGTAAAAAACAAATCCGCGTGGGTTTCAAATCACTATGGAAGAGTTACCATCAGTTCTCAAGGCAGGACTTCACTGACACAAACGTTTATATATCTGTAATCAAATAGCCTTATGCCAAGGGGCAGAGGGACAATACAGACATTATTCAGATAGAGATATGAAATTATACCTTCTCTTTGTCAGGAGGTTGGGCTGACAGTGTAAGCTTTCACCAATTCTTTGATGGCATTTCAGGAAACATCAAGAATTCGGTGATCTATAATCTTTCACAGATGCTGAAGAGAGAAGACCTGTCAAATGCTCAGTGAGCAATGATTGAGCTCCCACGGGGGAGGGGGAACTGTGCATAGCGCTGTCCTTGGTACTTGGCTTACAGTTGGGAAACAGACCAGAAAGCATGTGCATATGTCAATGGTGATGCTATGTCTGGCTCAGGGGCTCCATTATTCTTCAAGGCCATGTGACGCATTTTCCATTTATGCCTCATTGAAACCTAATTCATCACTCCTTTGACTTCCTGCCATTCATCCAGTCAGTTCCTTGTCCCAAAATAAGCCCCACAATTATCAGTCCTGATGTAGTACATAAGAAAATCATTACTATTGATGGATATTATTTCAAGTTCATTTGGTCACTTACCAAATAAGATCAGGAGACTTGCCTAGCAAATCTCATGTACACAACTATTAAGAAAATCAATGTTTTGTAGCATTTGGCACATTTTCCTTAGGCTGTTACCAGCATGATTCATTTTAGAACCTGACGATTTCAAATCGACAATTATTTAGGGGTAAAATATGTGGCTTTTCTGTATCAACTAAACAAACATCTATTAAATACTAATTTTGTTCAAGACATCATAATCAGTTCTGGGGATACCAATGCAAGCATTAAGAAATGGTTCCTGCCCTCACTTACCTTTTATTAGAAGGCAGATAATGTTCATACGATGGGAAGCAAGCCAACGTTAAGTAGGAAGAAAACATCAACCACTGGAATAAGAGGTCAGAGAAAGCTTTTTGGAGGAGGTAGCCCCCAAGCCTACAGAGGATGAGCTTACATTCTGAAGTTCTCATTCAATTTCAAAAGTAGGTATTTTATTCACCTCTCTGATATTCCATAGTACAGTGACTATAAGTAGGTAATAGTAGGATACTACCTTGTCTCAGGACCATTGCTTTTGTGAATTCATCAGGCATAGGTGAACATTTAAAATAATGATAGCAGTGGTAATAATAACATTAAATCCAACCCATTGTTTATGTCATGATGGGGATAAGGGACAACCACAAAGTGAGGGAATGTCTGCCAGGGTGATGTATAGGAGGGCCTTTGTGGGCCCATTGACCACTGTGGTTGTTGTAAAGATCTGACAGGAATCCTGAAATTCCTGGGCAATCTCATGATGCTGTTGATTTGGTGAGCTCTCTAGCCACAGTTTTAAACCTGCTTTATGAATCTTTGGACATAAATTACTGGCAAAACCCTATTACTAGATTCTTCTTAGGCCAAAACTTGATACTATTTTTCTTTTTAAATTAAATTTGAAACATTAGCAAACAGGAATAAAAAAAAGAACTGCATGTAAGAATAGCCTTTAATAATGATAACATTCTTTTTTGTGTGGCAGAAAACTGAAAACTATGGGGGAACCCATTGCATGTCAATGTAATGAAATATTATTATATTGTAAGAAATGATGAAGGGGATGGCTTCAGAGAAACCTGGGAAGACCTGTACGAACTGATGCAAAACCGAAGGAGCAGTACCAGGAGAGCAATACAATTTCTTTTTCCTACAATAACAGCAGCCTCATACAGGCAAACAATTGAAAGACCAAACCAAGGGTGGGGAACCTGAGGCCTTGAGGCCACATGTGGCCCTCTAGGTCCTAGAGTGTGGCTTTTTGACTGAATCCAAACTTCACAGAAAACATTTGGATTCATCCGAAGGGCCACACTTAAGGACCTAGGGCCACATGAAGCCTCAAGGCTGCAGGTTTCCCACCCCTGGACTAAACCCTCATCAATGCAGTGACCAATTGTGATTCTAGAAAACCCACGATGAAGCATGTTACTCATTTCCTGACAAAGAGATGGTAGACTTGATGCAAATTGAGACAGGTTTTTTTATATGACTAATGGGAGAATTTGCTTTGTTTGATTATGTATATTCTTATAAAAGTTTTGTTTATATTTTTAAATTTTCCAATGGGAGGGAGGTGGGAAAGAGAGAAAATAGATTTTTGTTAATTAAAATAATTAATGGAAATTTAGAAAATGTAACATCTTGCATTTATAAAGTGCTTTAAATTTTGCAAAGCACTTTACATACTTTATCTCAATTTTTCATTTTTAAAAATTTAATCGATTTTTTTTCAGTTTTCAGCATTCACTTCCATAAGTTTTAAATTTTCTCCCCTTTCCTCTCCCCTCCCTCCCCAAGATGACATGCAATCCAATATGGACTCTACACATACATTCCTATTAAACACATTTTCACATTAGTCATGTTGCATAGAAGAATTATAATGAAGAGGAGAAACCATGAGAAAAGAAACAAAACAAAAGAGTTGGCTTCACTCTGCATTATGACTCCATAGTTCTTTCTCTGGGTGTGGATGGCATTTTCCATCATGAGTCCTTTGGAAAAGTTGTAGGTCCTTGCATTGCTGAGAAGGGCTTAGTCTATCAAAATCAGCCCTCATACACTATGGCTGATACTGTGTACAATGTTCTCCTGGTTCTGCTCACTTCACTCAGCATCAGTTCATATAAGTCTTTCGAGGTTTTCTGAAGTCTGCCTGCTCGTCATTTCTTATAGCACAACAGTATTCCATTACATTCATACACCATAACTTGTTCAGCCATCCCCCAATGGATGGGCATCCCCTTGATTTCCAGTTCTTGGCCACCACAAAAAGAGATGCTGTAAATATTTTTGTACATGTGGGTCCTTCCCCATTTATTTTATCTCATTTGATGCTTAGAAGAACTTTATGAAGTAAATGGTAATATTATAGCCACTTTTTTACAGATGAGGAAACTGAAGCTGATGCACGTTAAATGACTTGTTCTTGAAGGTCACACAGTTAGTGAATGTCTGAGGTAGAATTTGAACTCAGGTCTTCCTGACTCCAAGTCCAACACTCTACCTACTATGTCACTTCCTGCTATATAGTACTTGTTTTTTTTTAAAATATTTCAAATTTAAATGACTTTTCAGATTTATAACTAGGAGAAAAGTTCATGTACCAAAACATAGAATAGAGAGGATTGTGGAATATAAAACTAATAATTTTGATGACATAAAATTTAAAAGTTTTTTTCACAAACTAATATAATAAAGCTAAGTTTAAAAGGCAATCAACTAACTGGGGAAAAAATCTTTGCAGCAAGTTTTTCAGATAAAGATCTGTAGACATATGAAAAAAATGGTCGAAATCACTACTAATTAAAGAAATGCCAGTTAAAGCTTTTCTGACAGTTTGTCTCATACCCTTCAGGGTGGCAAAGTTGACAAAAAATGAAAATGATGAAAGGTGGAGGGGCTATGGGGAGAAGCGCATATGGACACACTATTAGTAGACCTGTGAATCAATACAACTATTCTGGAAAACAATTATTATATATTATAAATAATAAAAAAGTCTAGAAGAAAGGAGGGTTTGAGTAGAAAGATAATGAGTTCTGTTTTGGGCATGTTGTGTTTGAATGGGATATCCAGTTCAACATAGCCAATAGACTGTTGGTAACATGTGATTATGACTCAATAAACAGAATAGAGTTGGAAAAATAGATCTGGAAATCATTTGCATAATTGCACTATTGAATCTACGAGACTGAATAAGATTACCAAATGAGATAGAAAAGAAAAAAAAGCCTTGAGGTACTGAGCCTTAGGGAACAGCTCTAGTTAGTGGAAGTGATAGGGATGAAGGCTGAGAGGGAATGGCCAGACAGATAGGAGACTGATGAGTGAGCATAGCGATGAAAACCCAGAGAAGACTGAGTATCCAGGCGGTGATCAACAGTGTAAAGTGCTGCAGAGAGTTCAACAATGATGAAGATTGAGTAAAAGCCATTAGATTTGTTAGATCGCTGGTACATTAGATTGGTACAGATTGCTGGTAACTTTGGAGAGTGCAATTTCAGCTAATGATGACATCTGAAGACAGATTGCTGAAAGCACTGAGGAGAGTGAGAGTAGAGGAAGGGATACACCTAGCACAGAAGGCTCTTTATGAGGAGATTAGCCAAGAAGAGGAGACACATATAGAACATTAAGTAGTGGAGATGGGAGGATCATTTTTTTTGTAATGTTGGGAGAGCCATGGGCACAGGTGGCAGGGAAGCAGCCAGTGGATAGGGAGAGACCAAAGACTAGAGTGAGTGGAGATGATCTGTTGGATCAATCCGCTGGGGAAGACAGTAAGGGAAGAAATCAGTGATGCATCCGGGGGTGGGGTGGGTTTGGCAAGGAGAAGTAAGAAGGGAAGGAAGGAAGAGAGAAAGGAAAGAAGGAAGGAAAGAAAGAAAGAAACATTAAGTGCTTACTTTGTTCCAGGCACTGAGCTAAGTGCTTTCCTAATATTATCTAATTTGATCCTCACAACCCTGGGGAGTTTAGGCTATTATCCTCATTTTATAATTGAGGAAACCAAAGCAGGAAAAGGTTAAGTGACTTGTCCAGGGTCCCACAGCTACTAAGTGTCTGAAGTCAAATTTGAATTCAGGCCTTCCTGACTCCAGGCCCAACATGCTATCCCCTATGCCATCCAGCTACTTCTTTGTTAGAGACTATGTACTACAACCCAACACATTGTAAAAATTCAGGACCCACATATCATGACCTCGATGGCTAGAATTATACATTAAAAACCATTTTCTTTAATGGAGTAACAGATGACAATTTCTCATACTATAAATATAGACCTCAAAACATCCTGGGAAACTTAATCAATAAACTATCCTAGAAGCAGATCATCTTCCTAGAATGAACTGTTGCCCACAATTTTTCCAGACATAATGTCAATCCATAAGAACTTGAGGCAACATTTTAAAAAGATGTTGTCATACCAAATACTCATCATTTCCAACCTAGATGAGATGGAAAACTTGCAAAATATAAAGGCCTGGCTGAGGAGATTGGATTCCCATAGGGGACCAGGATGGGCTTCAGGACATTCCTATTGTCCTGAATGCTGAGGGAGTCATGGCAAAGGTTCTTTCACTGAGCCTTTAGAGGGTGAGATTAGAGTCTAACATTTTTTATGCAAGTATAAGAAGTATTTGTTTTATCTAGCTAAGCAATAGTCCATGACCATTAAGAATAAAAGAGTAATAGCAGGATAGCAACTGGTCCCAGGACCATTTCTATCTGAATTCTATAAAAAAAATGAGAACAGGATAAAACCAACAACAAAAAACACCACCACTACCATAATAATATTTTCTAACAGATGAGGTTTGACTAGTGTAAGTAACTCTAACCAAGACATTTCTATAACCCTTGCAGATTGCCACTTTCTCTGTAACTTTTAGTCTGGGGTAGGGGAAGGGATGGTCCTTGCGACAATGAGATGAGGTGTTAAGTGACTTACCTAGCATCACCCAGCAAATGTGTATCAGATATGAAATTTACACCCAGGTCTTTCTGACTCCAAGATCAGCTCTCTGTAGGCTGTGGGACACTGACTCGACTCAATAATAACAACAGATTGTACGTATCTGAAAATCTCTATGTGCATAGAAATGTATTTATATAGGCTTTTATGTTTTATATCTTACATATTTTTATAAAACTATATTTTACATAATTGCAAATATTTTATAATTATGTGTATTTATATAGGCTTTTATGTTTTATATCTTACATATTTTTATAAAACTGTATTTTACATAATTGCAAATATTTTATAATTATGTGTATTTATATAGGCTTTTATGTTTTATATCTTACATATTTTTATAAAACTGTATTTTACATAATTGCAAATATTTTATAATTATGTGTATTTATTACAAAGGGCAGCTGGATGGCTCAGTGGATAAGGCATTGAGCCATGAGTCAGGAAGAACTGAATTCAGATCCAGCCTCAGACATGTATAGCTGTGTGACCTTAGACAAGTCACTTAATCTCCATTTGCCTAGGAGGCAGCTAGATAGCTCAGTGGATAAAGCACTGGGCATGGAGTCAAGAAGAACTGAGTTCAAAACTAGTCTCAGACACCGTGTGTGACCCTTAGCAAGTCACGTAACCCTGTTTGCCTCAGTTTCCTATCCTGTAAAGGGAGCTAGAGAAGAAAATGGCAAATCACTCCAGTATCTTTGCCAAGAAAACCCCAAGTGGGGTCATGAAGAGTGGAACATGACTGAAAAATGACTACTCTGTTTGGAGATGACATTTAGGTGCTGTTTTCATGTGTCTTGGAGAGGATCTTCAGGGTGCTTTGGGAAAATGACAATTCATCTAAAGAGCATCCTTTGGAGTTGAATAAGCTTAGAGTGTCTCCGGTTCTTAATATGTGTATGAATGGAAGCTCATGAAGTGGCTTTGATATTTTGAAATATGAGCTTGCTCTATCTTAAAGGCAGCTTGAAAATCATTGTGAAGCCTATTACTTTTTTTGTTTTGTTTTGAAACCGCTTTGAAAGTTCCCATAACTTAGCACTTATGGATGGTGCTTTTGACTGCAGGGGATGTTTGCAGGTCTTATGAACAGCATCATTAAAGTGCTTATTTGTCAAAAGCTCGCTTCCTCTTAGACCTGGGCTTTTCTGCTGGGTGTAGAGGGAACCCATGCTAATTCATATGGCTCATTTAACTTTTTTAAGATTACAAAGCCCAGTTTCCTGATATTCTGTTTCCTATAGGCACTCTTTGACCTGGACAAGAACAGCTATTTTTTAATTCAGACTTGAAGGACGTGAAGTTGGGAGGCAGAGAGAAGGCACTGGTGGTTAATACGATGGGGCAGGTCAGGCTATCTGATTGTGGAGTCCACTTTACATTATAGGCATACTCCACCTAGCTAAATGAAGAAGAAGAATAGCTAACATTCATATAGTGCTTTCTACGTGCCAGACATTGTGCTAAGGGGCTTTATAAACATTATCTCATTTACTCCTCATAACGACTCTGGGACTTGTTAGGTACCATTATTACCCCATTTTACAGATGAGGAAACTGAAGCAAACAAAGGTGAGATGACTTGTCCAGGGTCACACAGCTAGCACATGTCTGAGGCCAGATTTAAGCTGAAGTCTCCAGAGCTGGCAGTTTATCCTGTGCGCTGCCTACTTGCCTCAGTAATGATAGTAATATGCTACATACAGATAATGGAGAGACTGACTGGTTAAGTGAGGGCTCTGTCCTTAGAGCATGTGTAAAATGTTCTGCTGGTACCAGCTCACCTGGAGGCTTGGTGAGCCTGCTTTCAAAAATTCAGGCTGGAGAGAATATTTCCCTTCCTCCTTCAGAGTATAATCAGATATCCTTTAACTCTTTCCTGTCAACCTATTGCCTGATAAAAAGTCATTTAAGGGCTATAAAACTGTGCATACTCTTTGACCCAGCAAAACCACTGGCCAAACAGAGGAAAGAAAAAGGAAAAGGATCCACGGGTACAAAAATGTTTGTGGAGGCAAAGAATTGGAAGTAGGGGATGCCCATCAGGTGGGGTTGTGATGGAATACTGCTGTGCTATAAGAAATGATGAAGGAAGTGGTTTCTGAAAAACTTGAGAAATCTTATTTGAGCAGATGCAGTGAAGTAAGTAGAACCCGGTCACTGTACATGGTAACAGCAACGTTGTGACCATAATCCTTTGTGAAAGAATTAGCTATTCTGACGCATACAATGGTCCATGACATATTCTAAAGGACTCATAATGAAAAATACCATCCACCTTCAGAGAGAAAACTGATGAGTGCAGTGTAGATTGAAGCATATTTGTTTCACTTTCTTGATATTCCTTGCCTTTCTTTTTCTTTTCTTGTCTTTTTGCAACATGGCTAATGTGGAAATAGGGTTTTCATGACCTCACTTAGCTTTTCTTGCCTTCTCAATGGTAGCAGAGGGAGTGAAAGGAGGTAGAAAGTTTAGAACTGAAAATAAAAATTAAAAAATAAAATAATAAAAAAGCCATTTAAGTGGCTGTTGAGCCAGACTTGAGTACGTACAAAAGGCTCAGACAGATGCATTCTCTGTCTCTCTAACTTCTGCATAAGAACTTCTAGAAGTCTATGGGTGGGAAGAGAGGCAGCAGCAGTGGAAGCAGCAGGGGTCTGCTCCCTGTTGCTGGCCACCTGCTGCCTGCTCTCTCTGCCTTATGCCACCACCCAGCCACCATGTGCATCTATTTTTGTTGTGTTTATTTTTTTCTGTGATCTTAGGTGCTTGAGTATCAGAATTAAAATGGATGAGGTTTTGATGCTTAGAGAAAGGGAATGTCAGAAGAACCATTGGCAACCAGAGAGGGTAGCAGCAAGAGCCACATCTGGGGAGGAACCATCCCTGTGGTTGACCCTGAGGCTGCTGGTCTAGACCCAGCCCAGCTGTGAATCACCATGGCAGCTGAGTAATGTGTTCCATGAGTAAGCAGGAGACTTGTCCACTGGCTGTGCCATACCCAGAAGTGACTTTGGTGGCAGGAAAGTTTGGCAGCAACCACTTTATTTTGGAGTCCATTATTGCCAGGGACTGAGGTGGGAGGGGAAGGAGATTATGCTCCCAGTTGGGGAAGTTGTTGTACTCTGGTTCTTGCTTTAGATTCTAAGTAAATATCCCTTTGTAAAAGTTATTTGATATTAATTGGGTAACTGATTGATATTGGGGAGATATTAACTGACTATGGGGGCACTTGAGATGGAGGCTCATGGTTATCTCCTAGGGCCCTGAGGTCAGTCCATCAGTAAACATTTATTAAGTGCCCACTATGTGCCAGACCTTGTGCTAAGCTTTGGAGATACAAAGTAAAGAAGACAGTTCCTGCTCTTGAGGAGCTCACAATCTAATGGATTTTAGAATTTTAGGATTTTAGAAGTAGTAGATAATCTCTGGAGATCTTACCTACTAGTCTGAGTATGGGTTGGGAAAACAAACCCACTGTAAGTTTCTCTAATGAGGGTCTCATTTCCAATATACATAATACATATGCCTGTGTATAATACATGCATACACAAATACATGCACACATATATATACATAAATACATATATATAATATATAATAATATATAATATAATATATATAATCAGTCACACACACACACACACACACACACACATATATATATATATATATATATGACTGATTCAAATTTATGAGAAGTGTGAAGGGCCTTTTCCTAATTGACAATGATCAAAGAATATAAACAGGAATTTCTCTAAGGAAGAAATCTGAACTATCAAATAGTCTTATTAAAAATGTCCCCAAATCACTAATAATAATAGAAATACAAATGAAAATAACTCTGGGTTTTGACCTCATACCTATGATGTTGTCAAAGTTAACAAAAAATGAAAATGACAGCTGTTGGAGGAAAAATGGGAAAATAGGCACGTTAATGCAATGTTTGTGGAAGAGTAAATTGGGCCTGCCATTTTGGAAAGCCATTTGGAATTACTCCCAGAAAGTTACTCAACTGTACATTCCTTTGATCCAGTGATACCACTACAAGGCTCATTCCCAAAGAAATCAAATAAAGAGGAAAATGACCTATATGTTAAAAATATTTAGAGTATTTTTATAGTGGCAAAGCACTACAAACCAAGGGGGTACCCATTATTAGGGAGTGGCCAAACAACGGTTTATGAATATAATGGAGTGCTTATGTATTCTAAAAGATGACAAAGGGTATAGTTTCAGAGAAACCTGGGAAAATTTGTAAAAATTGATACAGAATGAAGTGAGCAGAACCAGAGGAGTGATTCATACAATAACCGCAGCTTTGTAAAGACAAGCAACTGTGAAAGACTTAAGAACGCTGATCAATGCAATGACAAACCACAATTCCAGAGAACCCATGATGAAATGATTTACCTACCTCTTGACAGAGAGACAATGGCCTTGGGGTATACATTAAGACATATTTTGGGGGGATATGATTAAGGCAAATATTTGTCTTGCTTTGCAATGCCTATTTATTATAAGGACTTTCTTCTTTTTTCCCCCAGTGGAAGGGAATGGTTGGAAGGAGAAAAATAGATTTTTGTTAATTGAAATAAAACAAACTTTAAAATGTTTTTAAAAAAGAAAATGATCTCGGCGTCTATATGCCAAAGAGGGATTTTGAGCTGAGTGGGACCTTGGAACATCTGGTTTCCCAGATGAGAAACTGAGATATGGAGACAGTAAAATGACTTTGTACATGATGTCATAACAGATGTTAAAATGAGTTTGCGATTAGCAGGCAGCAAAGCTGAGATTCAAATCCAGTGCTTTTGACGCTCTACTGTGCCTGCCTAACAGTAGGATTTTCAAGCTGCTTAATGCCATCTCTAGGATGTGGTGGGGGGAGGGAATAAAAAAGGGGGAAAAAGAAATTGACGTGATAACTTCATTATATATTCAAAAGGAATAGCAAGTTGTACATAATAGATTTGCACTTTCATGTGCCATCATCTTTTTCATTATACTATGTTTTGGAATTGCTTGTTTTATTCCATAAATTAAAAAAAATAAATAAATACTTTATGTGGGCAGCTAGGTAGCTCAGTGGATAGAGACCAGGGCCTAGAGTCAGGAAGACCTGGGTTCAAATTTGGCCTCAGGCACTCACTGGCTGTGTGACCCTGGGCAAATCACTTAACCCTGTTGGCCTCATCTGTAAAATGAGTTGGAGAAGGAAATGGCAAACCACTTCAGCATCTTTGTCGAGAAAACCCCAAATGGAGTGACGAAGAGTCAGACACAACTGAACAACGATACTTTATGTCAGAGTTCTTTCTCATTTTTTATCTCATTTGCCCTCCCTCCCATGACAACTCTGTGAAGGTGATAGAACACATGTTGTTAAACTCATTTCAGAGAGGAGGAAACTGAGGCATGGAACAGCATGTGTCTTGCCTGTGCTCACACACACACAAAGTGGTAGAGTTAGGACTCATGGGAGTTAGGGAGTGACTGACTCTTAGTCTGATCCTCTCTCTACTGTAAGGAAAACCTAAAGAAGGTGTCCAGAGCACAAGTCCACCTGTCCTGCCAAGCCACATTGCTAGTTGGTCAAGCGGAAGCACTGCGAGATTGAGGTTGACCAAGTTTTAAAAAAAGTTTCAGAAAGTCACTTCCTAAAGGCAGCTAGGGGGTGTGGGGCATTGATTACCGGACACAGAGTAAGGAAGACCGGAATATAAACCCAGCCTCAGATTCTTACTAGCTGTGTGATACTGGGCAAGTCACTTAAACCTACGTCTTCCTCAGTTTCCTCAGCTCTGAAATGGGGAATAATAAATACCACCTACCTCTTGAGCTGTTATGAGGACATTTTCTAAACCTTATGGTGTTATATAAATGCTGAATATTATTATGTTATTTTTTGTGTGTGTGGAAAAGCTGGCCAGAAAGGAGATTAGCTATGCAAAGAGATGAATAGATTCAGGATGACTTTAATGGTCAATCCTCAACAGTAGTCATTAATGGCTTACTATCAACT
Organism: Trichosurus vulpecula; assembly: GCF_011100635.1. Taxonomy (NCBI): domain Eukaryota; kingdom Metazoa; phylum Chordata; class Mammalia; order Diprotodontia; family Phalangeridae; genus Trichosurus; species Trichosurus vulpecula. Next base: position 456,097,790 of record NC_050574.1, on the reverse strand, counting down.
TGGGAGAAAATTTCTAGTGGAGTACCCCAGGGACGGCTGCTGCCTGCCTTTCTCAATTCTGCCTCTTTGTGGATGGTAGTAGTCCAGGGCTGTGATCTGGCTGGATTTATCCAATCGTTCTCTTTCATCAACCCCCAGAGCACTGGGAGAATTCCACCCTACCCTGTTCATGTAGTGTTTCATCTGAATCCCATTACACAAGCATAGCTTCATGCAGGTGACCATAAAAACATAACTGCACACAGTCTTTATTCATGTCCTTAGAAAGAAAAAGAAGAACCCAAATATATTGAAATAATAGCTACATGGCCAGAATTCCATTGGGTTGTTCTAGATCTAGGCAGCTCTTTAATAATAGCTAGCATTTATTAAGTGCCTACCACGTGCACTGTTCTAAGCACTTTACAAATATTATCTCGTTTAATCCTTGGGATAGCCCTAAGAGGTGGGTGCTATTATTATCGTTACTTTGAGGCAAACAGAGGTTTAAGTGCCTTCCCCAAGGTCACACAGCCAGCGTCTGAGGCCAAATTTGAATTCAAGTCTTTCTGACTCCAAATCCAGCACTACATGGCTACATAGCTCTTATCCAGACACAGTTAAGGTGCTTAGACTCAAGTCTCCCTAGCTGCTGTTGCTAAGAACTGGCTATCTTCATCTCCTTTACCACTCATGGTCTCTTGAAGGCTCGCAGTGCCAGTCAGTCGGGAAACTTCAGAACCAGGGCTACCTTCTGATTCTGCTCACTCTTGGAACGTTGACTGGGAATGCCAACCCTGCTTTCCTAGTGAGCCTGCCCAATAGTAGGGCTGCATTCTGGGCTTTGATCCTTTCTTCCTGTTTGTCATTAGTAAAGTGGAGGAATTAGGGCCATAGGAGCAGAGATTTGGAGCTAAAAGGGACTTTAGGGATGATATAGTCCTTTACCTTCATTTTACAGACGAGTAAACTGAGGCCCAGAAAAGCTAAATGACTTACTCAAGACTACATAGTAAGTAGCAGAGCTGGGATGGTGTGAAGGAAGACCCAGACCTAGAGAACCTTCCAGCTGTCATTCTTCCCTCTGTTCCTACAACCCTCAAAAAGTCCATCCAGCAAATTCCTACTTTACTTCCTCACTGCTTGGCCCACTTGCCCTTTGGCTTTTGTATTGTTTTATTTTTGTAGGCATGGCTGACCCAAGATACAAGGGCTGTGGATCATCAAGTAAGACAGCTATATAAACTGTATTGTATCTGTAAAAGTGCCTTGAAAAGCTTAACATCATATAAAATTTTAGTTATTAATATTATTATGACCTTAGACAGCCTCATATACTATTCTTCCATAGACATTTAAAAAGATGACTCTAGGTTATTGAAAGGCTTTGGGGTCTATCCATCTTTGGAGCTTCTAGTGGTAGAGAATGAGGTGGCCAGTTCCCTTTGGATATGTCTATCCACATGTATCTCTGGGAACCCCTCTAATTCTAGAGGTTGCCTTTAATCTTAGCCCCTTTTTCTTTCTCGTGTAGAGTAATTAGAACCAAGAAGCTCTTTGTGAATTATATTACCATCTTCCCTGTGGTGAGAATCTAGGACAATTAGGACCTGTCTCTATGCAAAGAGAGTCTCTCATGGAGACAAGATGGGCTGACATTCCAGGCCCCCAACAGAACATTGTTTTTTGGTTTGATGTTTTCTGTTCCAGAGAATCTTTTGGCTTTCCTCCTTCTCCTTTGCGGGAATTTCAATATAAAGCCATTGGAGATGGTTTAGCTTCCATGCTTTGTGTTTTCACCTTTGGTCTATGCATTTGGGTAATGGAGCATAATTTTGGCTAAATCTAAATGGAGAAGAAGGGAAGCATATGGATCAGTGCTGAAACAGCAAGTGAGAGCTCCCCCATGCAGCGAGTCTATGGCTTTCCTCCATCAAGAGTTGGTGCCATCATCAAATGAAGGAGGAAATAAGTTCGATTTCGTGTAATTCTGTGTTTGGTAGTTTGGTGCCTACTCTGCAGTTTCAGGCACACAGCATGGCAGATGTGGAAATACCTGCCAATTCACCAACTGAGATACATAACACTTTCCAAATGAGGTCATTAATGTTCGTCTCTGTGAAGCTATTCCTCCGTCATTTTTTCAAGGCACATTCTTCTTCCTTCTCTATGTGGGATAGGCTCGATTTTGCTCAAAGCATTCATTTTAGAAATAACTCTACTCAAGGAAAACGTTGATACCTGTTCCAGCTCTTGATCCTTGCCAGGATTTTTTCAAGTAGCGTAAGCACCCCTGCCCTGCCGCGGTCTCCACTTTTTCACTTATTGGTAGGAACATAGCTAGTTATATTAACTGAACCCGATGTGCTGAAATAAGACCTGCTTTGGGAGGAAGAGTAAGAACAGGAGACTGTTAATTCTAATGTTTGTTGTTTTTAAGTCACGTCCAACTTTTCGTGACCCTATTTGGGGTTTTCTTGGCAAAAATTATGGAATGGTTTGTTATTTTCTTCTCCAGCTCATTTTATAGATAAGGAAGCTGAAGTAAACGAGGTTGTGACTTGCCTAGGGTCACACGGCTAGGAAGTGTCTGCGGTGAAATTTGAACTCAGGAGGAAGAGGAGTCTTCCTGACTCCAGGCTGGGTAGTGTATCCGCTGCACCGTCTAGTTGCCCTTAATTCAGAAGTACCACTCCAAACAAGGCAGAGGATGGGGAGACTTGTAATTCAACAGGCTTCATCCAACAGGGAGGGAAGGTTTTCCAGGGAACAAGGAGGGAAAGGAGCATTGAGAAAGAACATCATTGCCTTAAAACAGTTAGCTTCATCAAGTGTTTGAACTAGAAGACAATTTGAGAGATAACTTAGCCTCCCCCTTTGTAAGACCGCTGTATTTAGAACTGCAAAGAATAGTAGAGGTGATCTAGCCCAGGCGTTCTTAACCTGAAGTTAACAAACTTTAAAAAATTGGTAATTGATTTCAATATATTTTGTTTTCCCATGTATTTTTCCTTACGCATTTGAAAACATTATTCTGAGAAGGGGTCCATAGGCCAAAAGGGTCCGTGACACACAAAAAGTGTGTTCCAGAGTGAAACCACCTCACCTTCAAAGATGATGCCAGCCTTCTGTATGCTGGCCTTAGACTCAGGAAGGCCTGAGTTCGAATCTCGGCTGTGTGACTCTGGGTAAGTTACTTCAGGCCTTTCAATTTCCCTTTCTTCATCTATAACATGGAGGTCATTATAACACCCACTTCCAAGGGTCATTGTGAGGATACGCAAATCTCTCAGCAAAATCTTAAAATGTCACGTCTCCATTGTACCTTGGTCCTCGTTGCCGCGGTCCTCCTTGTTCTTATTGCTATCTTTAGGAGCTGACTCGCCCCAATTTGCACAGGCAGTGAAAGGGATGGGATTTGAATTAATTAAGTATTTTTTCTATTATTTTGGGTGAAGAAACTGAGGTCCGGAGAAGGGGGAATGACATGCTTTAGGTCACACAGCAAAACGGTGACTGGGCTAGAGATAAAACTGGCTCAGAAGTCAGAGGATATGGGTTCAAATTCTGACTGTGCCAATCACTAGCTGTGTGGTCTGAGTCAACTCACTTACCTTCTCTGGGCCTCGTTTTCCTCCTGTGTAAAATGATGGCGTTGGAATTTTCTTGTTTTTCAGTCGTTTCAGTCACATCTGACTCCGTGTCCACTTTTGGGGTTTCCTTGGCAAAGGTACCGGAGCGCTCTGTCATTTCCTTCTCCAGCTTGTTTTGTAGACGATGAAACTGAGGTAAACAGTTAAATGACTCGCCCAGGGTCACACAGCTAGTAAGTGTCTGAGGCCAGATTTGAAGATGAGTATTCCTGACTCCAGGCCTGGTGCTCTAGCTGCCCAGAGTTGAACTGGGTGGGTTCAAAGGTTCCTCGTAGCTCTCACATCTTGTTCCTTTAACTAAGGCCCGAGTTCCTTGATTTCTTTGCTCACCTGATTAACAGGGAAGGCCCTGGCACTCTCTCTCTCACCAAACTCTCTGTCCCCTGGGAAAATTTTTCATCTACCAGATGGCAGAAGCCTGTGAATACAGCTTCTTCCCCTTGGGAGGGAGGAGGAAGGGAAGCTTTGCTATTTTGCCTTAGCGTGGTTAGCTTTGAGCACCTGGTAATCAAAAAGGCCTGTTTAGGGCTGAATTTGAGCAACAAACCAATGAGCCTGAGCAGTCGGTGTGGTGGTCATAAAAGCTGGCCAGTAGAAAGGTTTTTTAATTGTCCCTTCCATTATGTTGCTCTCTTCTCCTCCCCAGCAGAGCTGGTATCTCCTCGGATGAGTCAGCAGTGGCCCAGATCCCTGAGTACAGTCTGTGCTGTTGCTACAGAGAAGCAAGATTTTTCTCTTGGCTCGTCAGCTAGGAGAAAACTGTCTTGGAAGATAATGCCTCTAAATTTATTTCAAGGATTGCTGCTGATGGAGATGGCAGGCCATTCTGGGGGAAGTGGAGGAAAGCTAGCCTTGCCTTGGATGCGTCTGATTGAGGGCAGTTGGAAGGGTTCGCCTTGTTTTGAATCCAAGGGCTTGGTTGTTGTCTTTGATCTGTGCTGCAAAGAAAGGTGACAAGGGAGCAGTGACCCCACATGGGAAGAGTCAGAGACATAAACAGCTGTCCCTCTGAATTAGGTATGAGAGGCAGAGTCGGAGAGATGGAGGTAGAAAAATCAACTGGGTTTCATACCCTGAAGATTATGGCCTGTGATAAATTATGTCCATTAACCCCTAGGTTCACTCTCTTAAGCAGCAAGCTCTCTGCCCAACAGGCTAAGGCCTCAGAGGACAGTTACCACTTCTCTCCTTAGGGTTCTATGAGGATAATCTAGGGCAGAGGGAGGTAGTTTTCTAGTACTATCAGTCCCCACTGGTGTGCTTCCCCCATTGATTACCCATTGCCATCAATGAGCCAGCCAGACTTAATTTAGCTTTCAGAATCAAGCATTTACTGAAGTAGCACAGTAAGGATAGTTGGTACAAAACATTTCCCCCAACAGGGGCCACACTCTCCCACAGATAGATGTAGCGTTCAGGGTGAAGCAGGCTCGAGTTTAGAGACCGGATATGGCAAAGAAGTAGTTCCCAGCTCCTTGTTGATGGAAGCCCCTTTCTACCCCTCCCCCCTGTGTGTGGTCTTCATGGAATTCTCCTTGGGTATGGGATGGTGTCCTGACACACTGCTGGCACAGCACACAAAATGGAGCTAGTTATACTGAGTCAGCAAAAATATTTTCACTGTAGGTAGGGGGATTGATTTGATCAACCTCCACCCTTACATCCATACTATGAACATTTACAAATCAAATATAAAATGAAATTTACCTTAATGGCAACAGATCGTAGAATCCCAGAATAAAAATGGGAAGAAGGTGATATATTGGAAAGCATTCTGGAGTTGGGATATGTGGGTTCTTCCAAGTCCCAGATGTTTTACTAACAAGCTGTGTGATCTCGAGTAACCAATGTGCCATTTCTCATCCTCAGTTACACAGAATCATAGAATTTGAGAGTTAGAGGGAACCTCAGCAGTCAGCTGGTAAGATAGTTCAACTCATACATGAAAAAGGTCTTCACTATAAAATATCCAAAAAGAAAGTTGTTTAGCCACTGCTTGAAGACTTTGCCGGAGGGAGAGCCTACCCTCTTCCATGCAGAGGCAGCTCATTTTCCTACTGGACATCTCTAATTTTTAGGGTGTTTTTGTTTTGTTATTCAGTTATTTTTCAGTTGTGTCCAACTCTTCATGACCCTGTTTGGAGTTTTCTTGGCAAAGATACTGGAGTGCTTTGCCATTTCCTTCTCTGGCTCATTTTACAGACAAAGAAACTGAGGCAAACAGGTCAAGTGCTCAGGGTCACACAGCTAGTGTCTGGGGCCAGATTTGAACCCAGGAAGGTGAGTCTTCCTGACTCCAGGCCCTGCACTATATCCACTGCACCACCTAGCTGCCCTCTTCTCCAAGTTACACATCCCCAGTTCTTTCATATGATTCTCTGTTACACAGATTCAGGGTCCTTCCCTATCCTAGTTCTTCTCTTCTACCTGCACTTTAACTCATTAATGTCCTTCTTAAGTCAGGGGAAGAGAGCACAGTATTCTTGATGAGGCTTGTTGAGGGCAGAATGCAACGAGACCATCACTTTCCAGTTTGGAAGCTAGACCTCTTCTTCATTCAGCCCCAAATCATATTAGTTCTTTCGGTTGCTACATTGCACTGCTGACTCTACTAAACCTTCTCAAATCTTTTTCAGAACAATTGTAGTATAACCCTACTTTCCCAATCTTGTATTTGGGAAGTTGATTTTTTTTGTACTCAAGTAAGCAATATTTAATCTGGGTAGCTAGGTGGTGCACTGGATGGATTCAGGAGGACCTGAGCTCAAATCTGGCCCCAGATCCCTACTAGCTGTGTGACCCTGGACATGTCACTCAATTCTGTTTGCCTCAACTTCCTCATCTGTAAAATGAATTGGAGAAGTACTCCAGTATCTGCATGGGTAAGTAAGCTGGGACTTCTCTGACTGTTTTAGAATGATAAATTAACTTGATTGAGCCTTACTAGGTGCAAAGCCCCAAGCCCAAACCCTATCTACTTGGTGCTAAGCTGATGTGGGTGTGAAGCCCTTAGAGCCCTAAGGGGTGTTGCTAAGACCAGAGCCAATAGTAGGAGCCTAAGTTCTGGTGTTCAGATGATGTTTGATGACATCCAAAGACTGTATAAAACACTGGAGGAGTGTTGATGTGGAGACTCTGGGCAGCTGTAGTTAAGAGTCCTCCAGCTTGTGAACCCGGATGTTGATGCTTTCTTGGTAACAATGAATTGTATTTGGTCTGTTTATAATGTATGTTTGTAATTTGTTTGTATTTGCTCTGAAGCTCAGAGTGCTGGCTTTTTCCCCTGAACTAGGTGAATGATATTTGTATGTTGGTTTGAAATAACATTGTTAACCCCTTAATGTTACTTTCCTTGATAATAGTTCAAAGAACCTGTGCTGGCAATGTTCTTGTTGTTGGGCTTGTGTTGTTCTTTCACCCCCCACAACAACTGCTAGCCGGATTGTTGCAACAGTATCTTTGCCAAGAAAACCCCAAATGGGGTCACAAAGAGTTGGGCATGACTGAAATGACTGAACAAGAAGAAGTAACTTTTAAGGCTACCAAATTGGAATTTATTAGATTTAGCCCAATTCTCTAATCTGTTAAGAATCCTTCAGAACTTGACTGTCATCAAGCCATTCCTTCTGACTGTGTAATCCACAAATCTGATATCATCTCTGACTTTGGTAAGTCATTGATCCAAGTGTTAAATAACTTAAGGTCAAGCCCAGATGCTGGGGTAATTTCGTTGGAGACTTCCTGCCACGTTGACATTGGACCTACAATAACTATGCTTTGACACCAGCCATCCAACTAGTACTGAATCCATCTTATGGTACTATTATCTAAATATGTATTCCTATCTTCTTCACACGAATAGTATCAGATACCTTATTGAAATTTTTGCTTGAAACTACATAATCTACATCTACAGGATTCCTTCTTCTGCTAGTTTGCTGATCCTTGGAGGGGGTGGAAATGGAAATGAGGTTAGTTTGGTGAACCTGTTTGTGATAAAAGTCTTCTTGGTTTTTAATCACTGCTTCCCTTTGGAGCTGTTTACCCACCAGGTCTTCATAAAATTTTCCCATGGATCAAAGTCAAAGTCACTGGTTTATAGTTTGTAGTATTTATTCTCTTCTCTTTTATGAAAATTGTGTTAGCATTTGTTCTTCTTAACTTTTGTGATATGTTTCCCACTTTCCATGATATTTCAAATATTGCTTGATAATGGCTCAGAAATCACTTCAGGTTCTTTTAAGACATGAACAGATAGCTGATCTGGGCTAGGTGACTTAAATTCACCCAGGACGGTTAGGTATTCTCTTACTATTGGCGTTCTTATCCTGGGTATCAACTCCTCATCTTTCATATTTGTTCTGACATTTCCAATGTAAAAGTTCTTGGCAGAGAAAAAAGAAGCAAGAAAGGAGTCGTGGAGCTCTGACTTTTCTCTGTTGTCAATTATCCTTGCTCCACTGCCCCAAGCCACCTTTGAGCCTCCTGTTTTTCTTACTACAGCCAAAATTGCTTTTTTGTTGTCCTTAGCTCCCCTCACCAGCCTCAGCTCATTTAAGATTTAAAATTCCTGACCCTGTTTCACCTAACCCATGACACATTCATATTCATTATCCATTACTGACCTTGCTTCTATTTTGTACAAATTAACTTGAATTTTTTTAAATTAAAAAAGCTAGATTTTTTAATGGTTTCTTTACCTTCAAAATGAGAAGGTGGACTAAGCGATCTTTAAGGTACCTCTCAGTACTGACATTCTCTCTCTTTTTGTATTGTTAAATTCTATTTTCAGTTCCAAATTCTCTTCCTCCTCCCTCTCCCCCACCCACTGAGAAGTCAAGAAATATGATATTCATTAGACATATGAAGTCATGCAAAACATACTTCCATATTAGCCATGTTCCAAAAATCAAAGCCAAACCAAAAAACCAAAATTAAAAAGGAAAAGAAAAAAAATGCTTTAATATGAAGTACTAACATTCTCTGTGATTCTGAATTCAAGTAGGGGATGGGCTAGCAAGAGATTTATTTGAGGAAATTAATATCACATTATCAAATACTAAGGATGTTGCTCTGTGTAGGGGAAAAATCAATAAAAAGGCAGGGAGGGCTAGAACAAGGAGGTAAAATTGGCATTGCTCATTGTTACTCAGCACACTAGACCCGCACAGCCTTCTTCCAGATTCCCTCTGAGGCCATACAGCCATAGCAACCTGAATGAGACATGTTCTTGAAGTAATTTCAAGTTCTACTGTCAAGCTAACAGCCAGCTAGGCCACTTGACTTGTGAGACAACTGGGTATTCTTTTCTTTAGACAGATGGGGAGGTGAGCTGGGGTATTATCTCTCCAGCAGTTTTTCAGATGTTGTAATTCAAGTCCTCCTGGACCCAATCTGGCCATTAACAACATCACAACATTGAAGCTGAGTGATGTTAAAAGGAAGAAAATTGGAAGCAGAGAAAGATAAATGCCTTCAGGGTGAAATGAACCCCAAACATCCCTATTTTTATTTGTGGCCAGAGCTTCAGCTATCAACTAAAAAACTAATGGTTCCTGGATTTAATATGTCTGAGATTAAAGTAAATCCCCATCAATGTGGTTTACATATTAATAGCATCCTGCTGTCTCTTGGGCAGAAATGAAAACTGCATTTATACTGTTGGTGGTATGGTGACCTTCTCTCATGGGCCCCTAGAAGGAAGTCATGTAGCCCATTTTATCTTTGGGGCATAATCGTCTGACTCGGTGTTGATTACATCTGAGGAGGTTCATAGAAATTGTGTGAACACATTGAGGAAGATATTCAAACTTTTGCTGGGGAAGTGAGACAACAACATACATTTGGGAGAGTAAGGGCAAGAGAGATAGCTACCAGTGCCTGATCTGTGTGACTGACTATGTTTGAAGAGGTATAAATAAGGTGTAATGTACTCCCTGTCCTCAGGTATGACTGCTCCAGCATCATTGTGGTTATCCCAAATCTTTTGAGATTTCCACCTAAATGTTGAAAAAAATAGGATGAAACTTATGACAATTTCACTATCTCTCAGTAGAGAGAACTCATGAAGTTTTCTAGTTCTTCACGTTTTTACCCTGCTTAATAAAATCCTTGCATCATCTATCCTTAAAGATGAAAAAAATCATTTAAAAGAAATTTCTATTGGACCTCGTTTCACTTTCAAAATAATGATGAATCTTATGGAAACCAATATGAACAGGTAAATGATTCGTGATGTGAGTTTTCATTTTGATTCTGATCATAACTCTAAATGTCTGCAGCTCACAATTGGATTAAAACTCACCTTCCAACCTAAATACACTATGCCATGTATAAAAAGCTGCATGCCATAGGGGTATCTAGGTGGCGGAGTGGATAGGGTGCGCAGCCTGGAGTCAGGATGACTGCTCTTTCTGAGCTCAAATCTGGCCTCAGACATTTAGTAGTTGTGTGACCCTGGACAAGTCACTTAATCCTGTTTGCCTCAGCTTTCTCATTGTCAAATGAAAGAAGGACATAGCAAACTGCTTTAGTATCTTTGCCAAGAAAAACCCCAAATGGGAGCATGAAGGGTCAGATGTAACTGAAATGACTAAAAAACAAGAAAAATTTTCATGAAAATGATATTGGACGTAGGAAGATGTACATTTTAATTTGAACGTCTGCAAAAGTTATGTTATTGAATAAGTTCCTTAAGGATGAGGACTGCCTTCCATGTAGCCAACACTTAATAAGTGTTTGTTGAATAATTGAATTTGATGGAAAAAAGGAAATAAGGGAAAAAATGAGGAAAGGTAGGAACAGTGAAGAGTAAGAGTAGAAGGGAGAACATCTCTGTGGTGAGTAAAGAGGCAGTTGGTGGTATCATGGCTAGTGTTGGAACTGGAGGCCTTGGAGGAGACCTGAGGTTAATTTCTACTAATGAGGCATGGTACTTAACCTGTGAGGTCATTGGTAAAATGAGGCTAAAAATAGAACCTGCTTTGCAGGGTTGTTGTAAGGATCACAAGAAATAACATATGCAAAGTGCTTTGCAAACCTCGAAGTGCTATCTAAATGCTAGCTTTTGTTATATGAGTGCTAATTGACAAAATAATGACAGATTTTATTCTCAGTGATAATTCCATATTTCAAGAAGTGGAAAAGGAGGGGAACTGCTATTCTGGAAGTGATTTTGAGCAATAAGGAGAAAATTGTTGCTGAAATAGTGATGACAGGAGCCCTGTGGAACAAGTGTCTGCTCTATCATAGACTTTGTGCTTGAGAAGGAGAAGAAAGCCAGGCCTAATCTACTGTGGGCATTAGATTTGGGAGAGCAGGTTTCAAGAGATTCACAGAAAGAACAGATAGGATAAAATGGCCTTGTATTTTTTAGGCCCAGCAGGAATGGGAGACTCATGAATTTTCAAAATGCTAAAAGCACAAGGAGAAAATCTTCTGGTTAGAAAGAAAAAAAAGAGTTCCTAATGAGATTTAAATAAATTCACAGGGAATTGATTGAGAAATTCAGATTTTATTAATTTTTATTTTAATTTTTTACATCATTTACTTTTATATCACTTTTATTTCTGAATGTATCCTTTCTCTTTCCCTTACCCACCAAGCCATCCTCTGTAACACAGAATAAAAAAGAGGAAAATAAAGCAATTCAGCAAACTAACCAACACATCAAGAAAGTAATTATCTGTCTGTCTATCTATCTGTCTGTCTGTCTGTCTATAGTATGTAGTGTATAGATAGGTAGATATATATGCAATATAATATATAGGCAGATATCTTCAATCTTTCATAACCATAGTCCTCCTCCTTTGCAAAGAAAGGAGGAAAGAACATTTTCTAGTCTCTTCTTCAGAGCTATCCACAGCTGAACTAAGAGAGGTATGCTTTCCAGAACACAGGAAGCAATAATTCTACTGTACTCTGCCTTGCTCTGACTCTCTGGAATGCTATGTTCAGTTCTGGGCACCACCTTTTAGGGATGGCATTGATAAACTGCACTACGTCTAGTAAAGGGCAAACAATATAGTGAGAAGATTGTAGGAAGTGCTATATAAGGGCCAGTTTAAGGAAATGGGGATGTTTAGCCTGGAGAAGACTTAGAACATATATGATAGCTATTTTCAAGTGTGTGGAGGGTTGTCCTATGAAAGATGCATTAGATATGCTTGGTTTTGGTTGCACAGGGTAGACCTGGGAGCAATGGGCAGAAGTTGTACCGAGGCCAATTTATACTTGATGTCAGGTACGTCCAGATGACAATAATGGTGTTTTCATCATATTATTAGTGTGGGCTTATCTTTAGGTACAATATTCAGTAATTTTTAAATTTTGTTTTCTATACCAGCTCTATTATTTTGTAATAGCCTTGAATCAGAAGTACTTTTTTCTCATCCTTTGCTCTTATATTACATGAATAAACAGATAAAAACTCACTAAAATTTTCATTGCATATATAGATTAGGTAGGAACCAATGACTATATTTTGCATATTTTACATATATCAAAATATTTTGAATTTGAAGAATGCAACCAGTTCACAAGTTTCATTATTTGCACCATGGGAGAGTTGGCTGTTAACTGACAGTGAGGCCATAGCTTCCTGGGATGGATTCAAGTCATCTGGCCAGGATGAACTACATCTTCACATTCTGAAAGAATGGGCAGGTGTAATGGCTGGGCCACTGGCAATGATTATTTGAAAGACCAGGGAAGTTGGAACTGGTACTATAAGATTAGAGAGGGGCAAATGTACCATTTTAAAAATAAAGAGAACAGAAATTACAAAGTATAGATTGGTGAACTTGATGCTGATTTCTGGGAAAATTGAAAAATCTATTACTAAAGATCTTGTTGGTGAACATCTGGAAAAGAAAATAAACATTAGAAGGAACCAACTTGGATTTTTATCAAGAACAGGTCATGCCAGATGAAACCTATTTCTGTTTTTAGATGAATGCTATAGTACAGTTTACTTAAATATGAATAAAGATTCTGATAAAGTATTGGTATTACTCTGAGGGAGAAGATTGAGAGATATGGAGTAGATGACAATGTGCTAGAGGGATTCAGAATGGTTTGGATGACTGGACTTAAAGAATGACTAGTGGTTTAATGTAGTTAAACCATTAGTAGATGTTAATGGTTTGATGTTGATGTGGCAGAAGATCTCCAGTAGAGTTACCACCAGGCATTTCTGCTTGGTCCTATGCTCTTTAATATTTATAACAATGATTTTTCCAGATGGATAAAGGCAGAGATGATATGCTTGTCAAATCTGGTGATGACACAAAGCTAAGAGAGATAGCTAACATTCTGGATGACAGATTCTGGATCCAAAAAGATCTTGATAGATTTAGAGTAGAGATGTCAGCCACATGGTCCCTGGCTCAAGCGCAGCCCAAACTAGATTAAAATATAGTAGTGAAATATTAAAGAAAATAAATAAAAATATAGCTGGATGTAGATAGTGCATAGTTTAGTGGCCCTTGTTTCTACTGGAATTTGTCACACTGCATTAGAACACTGGGCTGAACTTAATAATTAGAACTGGGCTGTTGTTGTGTTTGTCCTTTGTTTTCGAAGACGACCATGACATCAGGGAGATGATGACATGACTTGCAGTTAACTTTGATTTGAGTGAGGGAGGGCTGTGCAAAGTCAGCAGCCTCACTTTCTCCCCCAGAGCCATCTGGGTCCAGTGACCAGATATTCATCAGGATGACTGGAGACGATCCAGGATGCAATGGGAGACCTTTTAGGCTCAAGCCTTTTCACGTTCTCACTTAGCGTGAGGGGCCATCCCTTGACTCACTTCCTAAAGAGGCCTATTCACTTAATGAGATGAAATGATAATAACAACTAACTGTATAATACTTACTATGTGCCAGGCCCCATGCTGAGTGTTTCATTATGACTGTATCATTTGGTCCTTACAACAACTCTGGGAAGTAGGTGCTGCTATCATATTCATTTTAAAGGTGAGAAAAGTAAGGCAGGTGGAAGTTAAATGATTTGCCCAGGGTCACACAGTTAGTAAGGATTGAAGGTCAAATTTAAACTCAGATCTTTCTAATTCCAAGCCTGGCACTATATCTGCTGTGCCATCTATCTGCCCCAATTCCGTAAAGGTAAATGTTTAATAAATTTATACCATGGTAAAAACAAATTCACAAGTACATGATCTGGCGAACGTGGTGAGGCAGCAGCTGCTCTGAAAGAGGATTCAGGGGCTTTAGTGGAATCAATAGAAGTCATCAGTGTGATGTAACTACCATAAAAGTTAACTTGACCTTGGCCTTCACAAAGAGAAATGTCGCTCTTAACAGTAAAGAAGCGATAATCCCAAACCACTCAGCCTTCATGCAATCCCAAATCACTCAGCACTAGCCACGCCTCACCTGGAGCGTTGTGTTCATTTCTAGGTGCTGAAGTTTAAGGAGGACATTGCTAAGTGGAAGAGGAAGTGTGCAGAGGAAGACAACCAGGATCGTAAAGGGTCTTGAATCCATGTCGCAGGAAGAACAGTTAGAGGAAATGGGAACATTTTGTTGGAGATGAGAAGAATCGGGAAAGGGAGCATCATAAACATCTTCAAGTATGTGAACGTCTGTCATGGGGAGAAGGGATTAGAACGGACCAATTAAGACTTGATGTCCAGGGGGAAAGATCTAACAAATAGAGCTGTCTAAAAGGAGATGCTGAATGGCCACCGATTCTAGATAAGGATTTCTTTCCCATTTGGCTTGAATTAGGGGGCTACTGAGGTCACCTTCCACCTTCCAAATTATGAGAATCTGATTTCTGACTCCTCCCTGCTTGTTGTTCTGTGGGTGAGAATAGATAGAATATAACTGTCTCTTCTCTGGGGATTTACTCTGAGTCTGAGGAAATAAAATGGAAAAAAAGTTACCTTATGTTTTGGTTTGATTTTGTAGCTTCTCATTTCATTTCTGGAGAGGAGAAAAGTTGGAGTTTCACTAAGCTATGAAAGTGGACCTTGAAACAGCAATGTACAATTTAAAAAATGATGGTATAAGTTAAAGACAAGATCTGTCTATACTTAACTGTAAGATTGGGGCAGAGTTTTTGACATAGAGTCAGAGGAGCTGGGTTTGAATTCTGGGTGGGCCACTTGCTACCAATGTGATGCTGGATAAGTCACTTAATCTTCCCTGGCCTCAGTTTATCCAAAAATTGAGAGAGTTTGACTCAATGACTTCTAAGGTCCTTTCCAGCCCTAAATTGATGATTTCATGCTCCTTTGCTCTGTAACGTCCACATGGGACTATAAAAGAGATGTTTCAGGTTCAAGGTTTTCTGTGAGTTTGCCTCTCCTCCAAACCATAGACCAAGAGCCCTGGTGACATCTTTGCATTTTCTGGTCATCCAGAGGACCTCATTATTTCAAAATAAAAGCATTTAATGGAATACCAATGCAATACAACAATCCCTCCATACCCTTGGAACGTTTTTAAAAAAAATGTTTACAAGGAGAAAAATCCCTTCTTGTATTGTCTGAATGTCATTTGTTCTAGCTGTTCATCAGCTAATTTATTTGCCATCAGAAGAGTACTTTCCCAAAAAAGATATAGACAAGTGTGAACCATGTTTACAATCCTTTGTGCAGCTGCCATTTATCTCCCATTGCATTTCCAAGTTTTTGTTTTACTACCTGCCTTCCTTGGTTACAAACACCTTATACTTTTTGAAGTTTATAGATGTTAATTTGCAACTGAAATTTATTTTGCCAATGGAGTCCTACAAATAGACACATCATCAGCGAGAAGAATCGGCATACATACTTGAGGAGACACATGTAGAGAACATATAAGGGTACAAGGCACCAAAATGTTATAGACAGGCTACATGTGGGATCAGGGCATGTGTGTGGAAGAACCCACACAGTGAACGCATGTAGAAAGGGCACCCATGAAGAAGAGCAATTCATGCCTCCGATTCTGTAGGGTCAATGATATCTCCTGATGATGTCAGCATACTGATCTCATTGGGACTGTTCCCCACTGAGTGCGCTGTTTCCATTGTATACACTCTGCTGGAGTGTATGTAGTCTCTGATTAGCAAGGCTCCATTGGTCTCCTGGGTTCTGCTGGCATGTTTTCATTGTCTCTATGGTTGTCGTTCTTTTGGCACCCATTTGCTTCTTCAGTGTCATCTACTGATCACCTCGGCTCTGCTATCATGAAAGCCTCTTCCTAAGAAGGGTGGGCTGACAGTTTTTAGTCTATAGTCAAACCTAAGAGCCAGCATTGTGGAAGGCAAGCATAGTGTCCCAAGCTAAGATTGTGTCTGTCTTTTGCTTTCCCTGCGTCTGGGGCTTTGTCCTTTGTCTCAGCTACCTGATTTAAAGTCATGTAGCAGCAAGTACCCTAGCATACCCAGGATGCCCTGCTGGCACAGGTTGCTTTTCTAGGAAAGACTGCTTAAAAAGGGGTTACAATCCTACTTTTAATTGCATTCACTAGTTCGGGGGAAAAGTCAGCAATACAACCAGAGAAAATACAAGCAGAGAAATTAGCATAAAGACCAACAGACAGGGCTCTGACTGCCTGATCAAAGCAATGTTGCTATACATTTTACATACACCACTGGATTGAGAGAGGTTTTACATCTGAGCAGGCGGGGAACTCTGAACACACGGCTACTCAGTCTCGACCAGGGAATCACAAGGTCCTTCTCATAAGTGAGCCCCCAAAGCAAAATTCCAACTCAGAGTATATATACACTTCTTAGAGCCAAAATGCATCACAACCCTCATGACTCGGTGCCTAATCAACTTAATACCAAAAAGTGTGAAAACCTTCCTACAAGCAAGCCTCCCCCTAAGCAAGCTCCTCATTAGGCAAGTCCCTGCTTCAGTGAGCTCCACACGAGGTCTATTAATGGGCAAGTAAGGTCTTATTATCCCATTAACATTACAAGTTAATAATTCCCCAAAGCTTTTTTGGTTTGTCATCTGAATTAATTTCAGCTTAGACAAAGCTAACCAAAGGAGCCCAAGTTATTGTTTTTACTTGCTCCACATTTCTGCCTTCATCATGTTTACCCGTCAGAAGCAAAAACAAATCATGCCCTTTTTATATATGTCAATAGCCTCTTCCCTGCTTCCCAGCCCCTGCTTCGTATGCTGGCCGCAGAAAAAACTCACTGTCTCTATACACAGGTATTTAAGGGGAATACCTTGAAATCTACCAACCTTCAGCTTGTAATTATGTGGTAATTGCTCTAAAACAAGGCAAATATTTATATCAAGGAAAATGAATTGGAATGATAACAATAATTAGAAAACTCTATAATTGTTTTGTTAGTTTGCTGAACGAGACTTGAAAAGAGCAGAGCTTTGGAAATTTGGATGTTTATAGCAAAGTATACCTAACAACTTACATATGGTATGCACTCAATACACATTTGTGTCAACTGAATGAATGGATGGATGAATAGATAGATGAACAGATCAATGAATGAAGTAATCATCATGATAAGCATTTTTTAAAAAAAATATGGTTCTGCTCTTTGGTGCTGTTAATGGGTCATAAAGAAAAAAAAACTCCCCACTTGCAGAAGAGTCTCTGCAATTAAAATTGTTATGACTAATCTCTGGTCCTATGGGAATGGGTTGAAAACTTTTGGCTGCAATAAACCTCAACCTTTCTTATTCTCTATGTATGGATGAGAAAGTGCTGGCTTTTTTAATCACTCAAATTTCTGAAAATGTTTAAAGCTGAAGTAAGAAGCTCTACCGCAAGACTTTTGTGCATGAAGCAGCAATGATGGTTTTAGACTGTAGGCTGACTCATGCTCAATCTAGCATTCTTGGATTGTTGAGTTAATGCTGGTGTTTTTTGAATCCCTCTTTGCAAAATGCTTCTGTGAGTGGTTTTTTTCCAATGCTATTTCCTTTTAAGTAACGAGACTAAATGTAAATGGCATATTGAAAGGTACATTAAGGATAAGACATAAGAAGCAAAATTAAGCCAACTCTGAAGTAGCAATTCTGGGACGCTTTTTAAAGCTACACATCTTTTACTGTGTCTAAGAAACCCTAGTGCATTGAAGCTTCATTCATCTTGGGTTTCACTCTTTGTTTTACCACTTCAGGTAGAAGTACATTGAATCGTGGAAGGTCTAAGTGTATTAAATTGTGGAATGTTCTAGTATCCCGTTTGTAGAAAAGGTATAGTAGGTGTACTTCGAAGCCCAACTAGGTTGGTGGCAAATGACTAGAGCTCAGGAGGTGGACTTGGGCTGGTGTATTGGTCTGACAGGTGTTTTTATAGAGGTAGTAGTTGTACTCATGGGAGCTGACTAATCATTGAGAGTGAGATAGAGATAGAGCCAAGGGAAGAGCCTTGTGAGCTCTTTTGTGAGCTAGGTTATAGACAATGATCCAGCAAAGGGGATTGAGAAAGAATAGCCTATGCCAGATACCATGTCCTGGAGGACTTAGCCCTTTCAAACCTGAAACTCCTGTTCTGGAGTCTCATTTTCCCAATAAGTGAGCACCTCATGCCTCCTACTATTTCAGGCCAGACTGGCCCCAGCCATGCTTCACTTCCCCCCCTCCCCAAAGCAATTTCCTTATTAGTTGTTTTACCACTATAATCCTCTTCCCATTATCTATGGTTGAAAGTGGATAGGCTGACAGTTTTTAATCTAAGGAAATTTCCTATGATGATAGGAAATTTCTCCTATCACATTGATATACCTTTCAAAATCACCGTACAGTCTCGAAATGTTTTATGAGTTCTCATTTAAAAAATGTTTATCCATTATATTGAGCCAAATTTATAAAAATAAGCGCCATTCCCCAATTGATAAATTTGGGAATAGTCAAAGGTTATGAACAGGCAGTTTTCAAAAGAAGAAATCAAAGCTATCAATTGTTATAAAGTTCATCCCTTATAATCATAAAAACTGTATATGCAAATGAACTGTGGCATCATAGCTCCTTTAAGCTATGAAGACTTCAACATAATCCATCTCTTTGGTATTGTGGCCAGAGTGGCCTTTGTTTTCTTTGAGTGACTCAGTTTATCTCATTGAGCCTTGCTGGGTGCTGGGTCTTCTCCTTCTCTTCTGGGGCAAGAAGCCGAGAGACCCATGCCTGGGAGCAGAGAACTTCCTGTGTGACAATTCATGGGGCTGGCTGAGGGGAGGTGTTGACTCCAGAGCCACGGCCTATTGGGTGTTACGTGGACATGAACCTCCCAGGGTCCTAGGGGAAGGGGCCAACTCAAGAACCAATTGGCCCTGGTCATTCAAGCGGTGCTTGATGATGTCAAAAACTCTGTAAGAGGGGAGATGACAGCTTGAAGATTCTCTTTCCGGTTGGCGCGGCAGCGGTGGTAAGCGTGACTCTGGGCCAGCCCGAGCTCTCAGGCTGAACCTAGATGTTGGTAACTATGAATTATATTGGGTCTGTCTGTTGATATTTGTATTTTGTTTGTATTTTGTTCTGAAGTTCAGGGTGCTGGCTGTTTTTTTTTTTCCCCTGAACTAAATGAATGTAGTCTGTATTTGGTCTGTCTGTTGATGCTTATCTGTATGCTCCCCTGAACTAACTGAATGCTGGATTAAAGAAAGCTCGTCAAACCCTTCACTGTGCTTTCCTTGTTTAAGCAGATAAAAAGAACCTGTGCTTTCCCAGTGTGCTGGCAGCTTCCTGGGTGCTGGCTGTGGGTGGATCTTATGCCCCCACAGAAGCTGCTAGCCGGATTGTTAAAACAGGTATCCTTGAAAATGTTTTTTACAGTCATATATCTCCAGTTTTAAATAAGTAAAAGATCTTCCTCTGACTCTTTGTAACATCAAATAGTCCTTTCACAAGTGAGCCATCACAAAGTGACAAAAACATCCATACCCTTTGAACCAGAAACCCCACTATTGAGCTTGTACCCAAGGAAACCATTGATAAGAAAAACCTTCCCATACTCCAAAATATGTATACACTTTTTGTGATAGGTAATAATTAGAAACAAAGTAGATGCCCATCAATTGAGGGGCGGCTAAACAAATTGTAGCGCGTGAATGTAATGGAATATTCTTTGCTATTAGAAAAGATGTACTCCAGAAAAAGAACTGATGGAGTCAGAATGCAGATCAAAGCATACTTCTTCTTTACTTTCTTTTTCTTTTTTTGTTTATGTTTTCTTTTACAACCTAACATAGAAATATGTTTTACAGATTGCATATGTATGACCTATGTCAAATTGCTTGCCTTCTCAATGTGGGGTGAAGGGAAGGAAGGGAGCAAGAAAATTTGGACCTCAGAATTTAAAAAAAAATGAATATTAAGTGTTTTTACATATAATTGGGGAAAATAAAATATTAAATTATAGAAAAAAGGAAGTATGTGTATGATGAATACTTGGAAGCAAAGAAAGATTTATATGAACTAATGCAGAGAATGAGGTAAGCAGAGGCAAGAAATCAGAATATACACTAACTATAATAGTGTAAAGGGAAAGGATGACACATCAAAAAATCAAAAGTAAATGCAATAGAATTATAAAGATCAAGTGGGATTCAAATGAAGTGATATGAGAAGAGATCTCCAACCTATCCTTTCATGAAGGTGGGTGGTCCACAGGTGTTATACATTGCCTCTGTTTTGAGGTTTTTTTTTCAATATATCTATCAGTTGTGCTGACTTTGCCCCCCTTCAAAAATTCTATTTATCATATCGAATGGCTCTCTGGGAGAAGAGAGAGTATGATAGAGAAGACACTATGGTATGTAAGACACAGAAAATAAGCCATACCAGATATTAAACTGCATTATAAAGCATCAGTCATCAAAACTATTTGGTACTGGCTAAGAAATAGAGTGGTGGATCAGCGGAATAGGTTAGGTACACAAAATGCAGTAGTCAATGACTATAGCAATCTACTCTTTGATAAACCCAAATAATCCAGCTTCTGGGTTAAGAATTCACTATTTCACAAAAACTGCTGGGAAAATCGGAAAATGGCAGGTCAGAAACTGGGCATAGACCAATATCTTATGCTGTATAGCAAAATAAAGTCAAAATGGTTTCATAATTTAGGTATAAAGGCTGATACTATAAGCATTTGGGGAGAGCAAGGAGTAGTTTACTGGTCAGATTTACAGAGACTGGAAAATTTTATGACCAAACAGGAAACAGAGAGCGTTACGAAATGCAAAATGGATAATTTTGATTACGTGAAATTGAAAAGTTTTTGTACAAACAAAGCCAGTGAAATGAAGATTAGGAGGGAAGCAGAAAATTGGGAAAGAATTTATTTTTAATTTTTTAATTTAATTTATTTATTTAACATATTTAGTTTTCAGCATTGGTTTTCACAACAGTTTGAATTACAAATATTCTCCCCATTTATACACTCCCCCCCACTCCAAGATGGAATATATTCTGGTTACCCTGTTCCCCAGTCAGCCCTCCCTTCTGTCACCCCACTCCCCCTCCCTTCCTTTTTAGTAGGGCAAGCTAAATTTCTACTCCCCAATGCCTGTGTATCTTGTTTTCTAGTTGCATGCAAAAAACCTTTTTTTGTTTTTGAACATCTGTTTTTAAAAACTTTGAGTTCCAAATTCTCCCCCCTCCTCCCTTCCCACCCACCCTCCCTAAGAAGTCAAGCAATTCAACATAGGCCACATGTGTATCATTGTGTATAACCCTTCCACAATACTCATGTTGTGAAAGAATAACTGTATTTTTCTACTTCCCAACCCATCCCCCTTTATTAAATTTTCTCCCTTGACCCTGTCCCCTTTTGAAAGTGTTTGTTTTTGTTTACCTCCACCCCCATCTGCCCTCCCCTCCATCATCCCCCCCTTTTTTATCTTCTTCCCTCTTCTTTCCTGCAGGGTAAGATATCCAATTGGGTATGTATGGTATTCCCTCCTCAGATCAAATCTGATGAGAGCAAGATTCACTCATTCCCCCCTCACCTGCCCTCTCCCCTCCTCCCACAGAACTGCTTCCTCTTGCCACCTTTATGTGAGATAATCCACCCCATTCTATCTCTCCCTATCTCCCTCTCTCAATATGTTCCTCTCTCATCCCTTAATTTGATTTTATTTCTTTTAGATATCTTCCCTTCATCTTCAACTCACCCTGTGTCCACCCCCCCCTGTATATATATATATATATACACATAGATATATACATACATACACATTCACTTATATATATATATATATATATATATATATATATATATATATATATGCATATTCCCTTCAGCTACCCTAATACTTAGGTCTCATGAATCATACACATCATCTTTCCATGTAGGAATGTAAACAAAACAGTTCAACTTTAGTAAGTCCCTTGCAATTTCTTTTTCTTGTTCTTTTTCTTGATTACCTTTTCATGCTTCTCTTGATTCTTGTGTTTGAAAGTCAAATTTTCTATTCAGTTCTGGTCTTTTCACTGAGAAAGCTTGAAAGTCCTCTATTTTATTAAAAATCCATATTTTGCCTTGGAGCATGATACTCAGTTTTGCTGGGTAAGTGATTCTTGGTTTTAATCCTAGCTCCATTGACCTCCAGAATATTGTATTCCAAGCCCTTCGATCTCTTAATGTAGAAGCTGCCAGATCTTGGATTACTCTGATTGTGTTTCCACAATACTCAAATTGTTTCTTTCTGGCTGCTTGCAGTATTTTCTCCTTGATCTGGGAGCTCTGGAATTTGGCAACAATATTCCTGGGAGATTTCTTTTTGGGATCTATTTAAGGAGGTGTTCGATGGATTCTTTCAATTTCTATTTTGCCCTGTGGCTCTAGAATATCAGGGCAGTTCTCCTTGATAATTTCTTGAAAGATGATATCTAGGCTCTTTTTTTGATCATGGCTTTCAGGTAGTCCAATAATTTTTAAATTCTCTCTCCTGGATCTATTTTCCAGGTCAGTGGTTTTTCCAATGAGATATTTCACATTGTCTTCCATTTTTTCATTCCTTTGGTTCTGTTGTATAATATCTTGATTTCTCATAAAGTCACTAGCTTCCACTTGCTCCAATCTAATTTTTAAAGTAGTATTTTCTTCAGTGGTCTTTTGGACCTCCTTTTGCATTTGGCTAATTCTGCCTTTCAAGGCATTCTTCTCCTCATTGGCTTTTTGGAGCTCTTTTGCCATTTGAGTTAGTCTATTTTAAGGTGTTGTTTTCTTTAGTGTATTTTTCAGTATTTTTTTGGGTCTCCTTTAGCAAGTCCTTGACTTGTTTTTCATGGTTTTCTCGCATCCTTCTCATTTCTCTTCCCAATTTTTCCTCTACTTCTCTAACTTGCTTTTCCAAATCCTTTTTGAGCTCTTCCATGGCCTGGGACCAGTTCATGTTTTTCTTGGAGGTTTCTGTTGTAGGCTCTTTGACTTTGTTAACTTCTTCTGTCTGTATGTTTTGGTCTTCTTTGTCACCAAAGAAAGAATCCAAAGTTTGAGACTGAATCTGGGTGCATTTTCGCTGCCTGGCCATATTCCCAACCAACTAACTTGACCCCTGAGTTTTTCAGTGGGGTATGACAGCTTGTAGACTAAAGAGTTCTATGTTCCACGTTTGGGGGGGATGTGCCAGCTCTGCCACACCAGCACTGCTCCTTCCCCAAGAACCCCCAACCCAGACTGGGCTTAGATCTTCAGCAGGCTGTTGCACTCCTGCTCTGATCCGCCACTTAATTCCTCCCACCAGGTGGGCCTGAGGCCAGGAGCAACAGCAGCTGTAGCTGCCCAACCTCTGCTGCCCCTGGGGCTGGTAGCTGAACCGCGAACTCCTTCCACTCTTGCAGCTTTTCCCACTAACCTTCTCCACTGTCTTTGGTGTTTCTGGGTTGAGAAGTCTGGTAACTGCCGCAGCTCACTGATTCAGGGTGCTAGGGCCCGCTCCGCCCGGCTCCTGGTCTGGTTGTTCCGCGCTGCTCATGCTGGTCTCTGCTCTGCTTGGCTCCCAGCTCCCAGCTGCGTGTGGGATAGACCTCACCCAGAGACCGTCCAGGCTGTCCTGGGCTGGAGCCCTGCTTTCCTCTGCTGTTTTGTGGGCTCTGCCATTCTAGAATTGGTTCAGAGCCATTTTTTATAGGTTTTTGGAGGGACTCGGCAGGGAGGTCACGCTAGTCCCTGCTTTCCAGCCGCCATCTTGGCTCTGCCCCCCCCCCCCCGGGAAAGTATTTTTATAACCACTATCTCTGATAAAGGCCTCATCTCTAAAATGTACAGGGAACTGAGTCAAATTTATAGGAACACAAGTCATTTCCAATTGAGAAATGGCCAAAAGATACGAACAGGCAGTTTTCAGAGATATCTATAGGAAAAGATATCTATAGGCATATTAAAAAACGCTCTAAATCACTACTGATTGGAGAAATGCAAATCCAAACAACTCTTAGGTACCACATCTCACCTGTCAGATTGGCCAATATAACAAAACAGGAAAATCATAAATGCTGGAGAAGATGTGGGAAAATTGAAACACTGTTACATTGTTGATGGAGTTGTGAACTGATCCAGCCATTCTGGAAAGCAATTTGGGAATTATGCCCAAAGGGCTATAAAAAAGCGCATACCCTTTGACCCAGCACATAAGTAGGAAAGGGAACCTTATGTAGAAAAATATTTATAGCATTTCTTTTTGTGGTGGCAAAGAACTGGAAATCAAGGGGATGCCCATCAATTGGGGAATGGCTAAACAAGTTGTGGCATATGAATGCAATGGAATACTATTGTGCTATAAGAAATGGGGAGCAGATGGACTTCATTACAACCTGGAAAGGCTTACATGATATAATGCTGAGTGAGGGGAGCAGAACCAGGAGCACATTATGCATGATTATAGACACATGATATCTAGGCACTTGGCTCTTCTCAGCAATACAAGTTTCAAAGACAGCTCCAAAAGACTCATGATGGAAAAAGCTATCCACATCCGGAGAAGTAATTATGGATTGAGGCAAACTATTTGCTCTCTTTTTTCCCCTTCTTTTTTTGTTTTCGTTTCTTCTTTCTCATGATTCATTCCATTGGTTCTAATTCTTTACAACTTGACTATTGTGTAAATAAGTTTAGTATGAAGATATATGTAGAACCTATATCAGATTACATGCCTTCTTGGGGTGGGGGAAGAGGGGAGGAGAGGAAGGGGAAGAAAATTTGGAACTCAAATACTTGTGGTATTGTAAACTAAAAATAAAAAATAAATTTTAAAAAGATGCGGAAAACATCAATAAAGACATAAAAAAACCAAGTAAGGCATCATTCTTCACTATTCTGAAGGTTGAGTATGATATTTATGTGAGTTAATTTTCTATATAAAATTACTCAAATCCTATCTGAAAGCTGTCTACATACACATGAGCAGTTATTATTAAAACAATGTTCTTTTTCTACTCCTTTTAGGTATGAAAATGTACACCTTTAACAGGATCACTATCTTGCAACTTTTAACCATAAATTTACACAGAAATATCTTTTTTGTGCCATTTCATCATTAAACTGTGTCATATAAAAAGTCCTTAAAGAGTCAGAGTATAGTGTATTTACACAGCAGCATGTCGTAGTCTTGTCTGATTTTAATATAAGTCTGTTAGATAAGTGGCAGTAGCAGCACATAGATTATAACTGCTGGGTTTTGAGACAGGGAGACTCATAGAACCACTGAATCTCAGAGTTAGATGGATCTATTTAGTCTAACCTATACTCAAAAAAAGAACGCTCTCTTAAAATATATTCAACAAAGTGACTTAGCTAGAAAACTTACATGGAAGAGCACCACCTAACTTCACCTTCCATCTCCTATAGTCTATTCTATTTTTGCATAGCTCTAATTATTATGTGTGTGTGTGTGTGTGTGTGTGTGTGTGTGTGTTTAAACTGACATGGAGTTTGAATTTACTTTGGTTTAAGATTGTTTAGTGCACATGTCTTCATCCTTTCCTGTAAGAATAGAAGAGGGACTTTATCAAGTGATTTGCTGAAATCTGTGAAGCCTATGCTTACAACATTCTTTTATCTATAGTACATAGCACATTGTAAGTACTCAATAAATATTTGCTGCTTGACCAATTTAGCAATCCTGCCATAAATGGAAACAACATTCGGGTATCACCTTACAAAGGAGAGCTAGATGCTTAAAAAACAAAACAAAACAGGTATATATCCTTACTTGCCTTGGCTTTGAACCTCCTATTTGAATTTTTTTCTTGTCCTTGCCAGTTCAAGATCATTCGCTTTAACAGAGAAAACAGCATTAAAACAATACTCAAATCACTATGCCTCCTCTCTAGTCAGTTACCATTATACCATCCATTCCAAGCAATGATTCTATCCCTTCTCTGATCCTCCTATTTTCCCCAAAAGAACTAGACCCTCCCAGGATTCTGTTGTCCTTAACGTTCTTTGCAAAGCTCAGTGTATTCTGAATGTCAGCACTTCGGACACTCGACTTCTAGGACTCTTTCCCAATACTTTTGTACTCATGTGCCTCCATCTTTGGAACACACTTTTAAAAATGGAATTGATTGTTGAGTTTCCTGTGCATCTACAGCAGTCTCTTTAAAGAACTCCTCTTTTCTTGCCTCCTCAGAACCATTCCTCTATATTGTCAGCATTGCATTATTAAGAGCTTCTCATCTCTCAGAACAGACTTCCTTCTAGTATTTTCATCAATGAGATTCTACCATTGAACCTTTTGCAAATTTCTCTTCCTAAATCTAGAATGCATGTCAGACTCTGCCCAGCTATTCTAGATCACAGACTCTGAGATGGAACAAGCCCTTCTTCTCTCCTACTTCCCAGTTTCCTGTCATATCCACCCCAGGAACTAATATTCCTTCCTGTTAATGAGAATTAGATCCAGAATAGAATTTCTCTTTGTTCTTCTATTATCATTGAAACAGTCAAGAACTTAGGAGTTGCCAGTTTTGGGCAGAGTGCTTCCATAGATGTTCATGATGAGGTTTGAGAGATTCCTCAAGGACTGAATGATGGGGTGCTTGTACCCCCATTTTAAAAATCACATTTCTCCCTAGCCTCAAAAACTATACCTAACAGTTTTCTCCCCAGCCCAAGGACACTATGCCTAGCAATAACTCATGAATGGGCCCTACAAATACAAACTACCTTTCCCCACAATTACTCATGAGTGAGCCCCAGTAAAATAAACTATCTCTCCCTATCACAAGAGCAAACTGACCTCTGAAGAAATTCTTTTGCAAAAATAAGACTGTCTTGTAACCACAGAATTATCATGTATTGATTTCCAAAGTTATCATATTCAATCCAGAGGTCAAGCTATGGACATCAACTCTCAAAACTATCTTGCTACAGAAAGACATAATGGAGCAAAAATCACCCCTGAAAATCCCCTTTCCCTGACTTCCAGTAGTGAATGACGCCTATGATCAAGGTTGTAAGTTATCACCTAATTAGCACATCTGCCAGATAATCCACTCTTTTCCTATATAAGCTTTAGCATCATTTCTGTTAAGTTGCAGGTTCCTTAAGAACTCTTGCCTGCTGAAAAGCATAACAATAAATCTTTGCCACCTTGACTTAAAGAATGCTCGATTCTGTGAATTCATTCCAGATGATTCTGATACTTCAGTCCATGAGGGGTCCCTGAAATCTCCCTCAAACCTCATCATTCGCATAATTCAAGTTCTACACTACTGCTCTTTCATGTCTCTGTGCCAGCCTTGTGATCTGTTTCCAGACTCCTCTTCATCTATTTCCTTTTTGTAGTATCCTCAATGGCAAGATCACTTCTGTTCCTGCCTCTCTTATTCTTTACCCAAATACTTTTCACTATGCTTTATCTCTTGGCATTCTGAATTTTTTTCACATAAGTATATCGTAATATTCACTGCTTACTCCTACCACACCTTTACTTAACATTTTACTTTTGAATAAAGTATTCAGAACCATTTGCAGAGCCATAGTCTAGTCATGAGTCACATCCCACCGAGTCTCAATGATACCTATGATGTCAAATTTGCCTCGTTGAATTAGAATGTCTAGTTCTTTTTCATTTTTCCCCTATACTTTTTAGATTTATGCATATTCATATGACGTTGTGAATCAGTACTGTCCAAGACTAGGGAAGTTAAAATTCCACTGTGTTTATTGAGTGCTTGCAATGTGCTGGGTGCTATAGATAAAATACTGCTACAAGTATGGGCTTCACAGATTTCAGCAAATCACTTGATAAAGTCCCTCTTCTATTCTTACGGGAAAAGATGAAGACATGTGGACTAGCTAATAGTATTACTAGTCCAGAAAGTTATTTCAAGTTCTGGGTAACGCATTTAACCAAGAACATTACTTGATAAATCTCATCACTCAATTGAAACTGATTCCCTCAGGGTTATTGATATTCTCCTATTTGCCGGATCCGAGAGTCTTTTCTTGATCTTCATCCCTCTTGAACTTTTAGCAACATTTTACATTGTTGACAACCGTCTCCTCAATATTTTCTCCTCCTTGGATTTTCATGATCCTTTTGTCTTTTGGCTTTCCTCTTACCTCTCTGCCCACTTTTTATTCATCATTTTTTTTTCCTTGGATCATTATCATCTGCCACCTTCTGCGCATGAGACCTCTAGTCTTCTCTCTGTACTTTTTCACTTGCTGGTTTTGTCAGGTTCCATAAGTTCAATTGTAATCTCTATTCAGATGACTCCCAGGTCTTTGTATCCAGATTTAGGGTCTCCTAAACACCATCCCTGCACTACCAAGTGCCTATTAGACATTTCAGAAAAGGTGTCCCAGAGGCATTTCAAACTCAGCTTGTCCAAAACTGAACTCAATTTGTGCTGAAGACGATGCCATGGTTCCAGTCGCTTATGTTAGTAATCCTAGAAGCTATCCTTGACTCTTTTCTCTTTCTTACTCTTAAAACCCAGTCAGCTGCCACATTTTGCATTTGTACGTTTATTTGTACTCATATGGCCACCACTCTAATTAAAGCCTTTATCTCTTTTCACTTGGACTATTGCAATAACCTTGGAACCCTTTGAATCCTTTGCATTGCCCTCACCCCATGTCCCTCCTTTCTCTGATCCAGCTTCTCAGCAGCCAAATCAATATTCCTAAAGCACAGGTCTGATGATGTCATTCCTCCTTGTCTCTAAGATAAAATATAAATTCCTCCATTTGAAAGTTCTTTACAATTCATTTCTGGCCTCACTTTCCGAGCTTATTGCATATATTTGTCTTCCATGTTTTTCCATATTCAGCCAAACTTGCATACTTGTTTTCTGCACAGGACATTTTATTTCTTATCTCTATGTTTGTGCATAGCCTATTTCAAGCCTAGAATGCATTCAGTCTTTATCTTTACTTCATGAAATCCATGGTTTCCTTCAAGGTTCAACTCAGGTGCTCCCTCCTGCAGTAAGGTTATCACGTTCTCCACGTGAAATTAATTTGTATGTATTTTGCATAGGTTATGTATTTAATTTTCGAGTACACAGTTTCCCCTCAATAGAATATAAGATTCCAGAGTGCATAGACTAATTCATTTTCTATCTTTGAATCCTCAGAGCCAAATAGAGCATATAGCAGATGCTTAATAAGCGTTTGTTGAATAAATGAAAATGAATGAGTAACAGTATGGTGAAAGACCATGAATTCATTCTTTATGAGGTTTGCTTAAAGGAACTTGGAGGCTTTAGCCAAGAAAAGTAAAAAAGGAAGATAGGAGCAAGTATTATAGCCAGTCAAAAAGCATTGGTTAGGTAGCTATCGTATGCTAGGCCCTGTACTAAGTGATGGGGGTACAAGGAAGGTAAAAGTTCTGGCTCTTGAGGAACTTATAACCAAATGAGGAAAACAACATGCAAGCAGGTACACACAAATAAGCTCTGTTCAGGATAAATTGGAAATAATCAATGGGGGGAAGGCCTCAGAATTAAGAGAGACTGGGGAACATTTCCTGTTGAAGGTGGGATTTTAGCTGAGATTTGAAGGAAGTCTGGGTTATAACAACTGTCTTTCAAGTATTTGAAGAACTATCATGTGGAAGGAAGATTAGTTGTTTGGTTTTTCTCATCCAGAGGGCAGAATGAGGAGGAGTGTGTCCAAGTTAAGAGGCATATTTAGGCCTCATTTCAGGGAAAACTTCTTAGTACTACCCAAAAGTAGAATGGAAATTAGGTAGATTCTACCTCAGTTGAGGTCTTCAAGCAAATGCTGGATGGTCACTTGTTGGATATGGTATAGGAGGGATTCGTGCTCAGGGATGGGTGAGATTGGACAGTTGTGACTTCTCTTCTAACTCTGAGATTCTTTGGCTCTTGTTCCACAGTTTGTGCGTACGGTAACTATAACAGCCCCATAAACCACAAAGCTCAACTCTTCTATACTCAGACATCACTGGTAGGGAGTTAAAGCAGTGTAGGGTAGTGTCTATGTAAAGTGAGAAGGCAGGAATAGGCTAAGAGGTCTTCCTAATTTCCCACTCCCAAAATGAATAACTCGACGGAACTGGTTAAATTATGTAGCCCATAAGAAAAGTGGACCTCTAATAAAAAGTGTGGGGGAAAAATATGTCTGAGGTTCCTGCTATTTGTAGACGTCAGTATTGTTTTTTTTTTTTCTTAAAGACATATATGGCTTTCAATCACAGAGGTTTTAAAGCAATTGGGGGAAGTGGCAGTGGAGGGTGGTTATGGTTCAGTCATTTTTAGTCTTGTCTGATGCTTCATGGCCCCATTTGGGAGCGGTTTGCCATC
This sequence comes from Trichosurus vulpecula, assembly GCF_011100635.1. Taxonomy (NCBI): domain Eukaryota; kingdom Metazoa; phylum Chordata; class Mammalia; order Diprotodontia; family Phalangeridae; genus Trichosurus; species Trichosurus vulpecula. The sequence continues at coordinate 456,067,439 of NC_050574.1, read as the reverse complement.
TGCTTTTCCAGATCGTTTTACAGATGAGGAAACTGAGGCAAACAGTCATGTGACTTGCCCAGGGTCACACAGCTAATAAGTGTCTGAGGCCAAATTTGAACTCAGATCTTCTTGACTCCAGGCCCGATGCTCTAGCCATTGGACCACCCAGCTGTCCAGCAGTAATGGTAATGGCAGGGAATAGGTGTGTCTAAATGGCATGAAATCCAGTATGAACAAATACGGGATATGATAAGGATGTGGAAGCATATTCCAAATAATCCAAATGGGAAGAGACTAAGTAGTTCAATAAAATTCAGATAGTCAGATGTCCCTTTCTGCATGAGACCTTTCTGGACATCACCATGCACTCCTGTGATCTCATTCTTTTGTTTTGTATATTTTTTGTATATATCTCTAGTTAAGTTTTTTGTCTCCCTTGAAAGATTATAAGTTTCTTGAGGGTGGGGACAGTTTCATTTTGTTTTTGTACCCCACCTCCTTGCTCGCGTGCGCGCACACACACACACACACACACATACTTCACAGCTAAAGGTGCTTGGCAGATTGTAGGCACTTAATAAATCTTTTATAGCTTAAAATAAAAATACAAATATAGGCTAAGTATTCAGTTGCAACCTTCCTCCTTCCCCAATTGTAGAGAAATACCTTCTCTATCTCCTCCCTCTCCCGTAAACTGCAGAGGGGAGAAGGCAATGACACCACAGCATTTTTAGCTTCCCCAGGCTAAAACTTCAGTCATCCGTGACTCTGGTCATGACTCATTTGGTATTTATTTCCCATCCTACTGCATTCCATCATACCCCAGGAATATCTTCATCTTGCAAGATCATATCAGTCTTGGCTGGAACTTATATTTCATCGGTACCCTCTGTTCCCTAGGTTCCTCTTAACAGAGGATGGAGCATTCCTACCAGACACTCCATTTAAAGAGGATGCCCCGGCCAGTCATGTCTTCATTTCCCACTCTACTGTAAGACTTGGGACTTCTCCATCATGTCCGCTCAACCCTTGCCTCTCTACTACTCCTTTAGCTTCCTTTCATGTGTTGTCTTTTCCCATCAGACTGTAAGCTCCCTGAAGGCAAGGTCTGTCTTCCTTTTTCATATTTGTGTTCCTAGCCCTTAGCACATAGTAGGCACTTAATGAAGGTTCATGGACTGGCTAGTCTCCTTCATAGGAACAGCTTAAATTTATATAGTATTTTATAATTTTTAAATAACAGTAATTTGGGGAGGGGTTATTCCTTTTCCATATACATTGATTTTTAGTTTCATCTCCTTCTGAAAAGCCTTTTTCATAACAAACAAGTACAATTTATACTAAACAAATCTATATAAAGATTGCCCTTCAGAGCCTATCCTGGAATTTAGCACCTAATTATATAATATATATTGTATGGTAATTCTTGTTTTCCCAACAAGATTGCAAGCTCTTTGAGAATAGAGGCCATGACTTCTACTTTTGTAGCTTCCACAAGGCCCAGAACAGCATTAAGCCATAATCATTGATCAAATAATCCTTCTTGGTTGCTTAGTAAATTGGTGTTTTTGTTCATTTTTTTCAGTCACGTCTCACTCTTTGTGACCCCATTTGGGGTTTTCTTGGCAAAGATACTGGAGTGATTTGCCATTTCCTGCTCCAGCTTATTTTACAGATGAGGAACTGAGGCAAAGAGGGTTAAGTGACTTACCCAACATCACACACCTAGTATCTGAGGCCAGGTTTGAACTCAGGGAGATGAGTCTTTTTGACTCCGGGTCTAGCACTCTATCCACTGTACCACACAGCTGCCTTATTGGTATTGTTAGCCCTGCTAAATCTCTCCCTCTCTCTCTTTGTCTGTCTTTCTGTTTCTCTATCTCTCTCTGTCTCTGTCTCTCTGTCTCTTTCTGTATGTCTGTCTCTCTTTTGACGGTATTGTTGAGAGAGGTCTCTAGAGTTCCTAGAAGGCTTGAATATAAGCCCCACCTGTTTTACTATTTTGCTTATGGTTGCCCCTGTGCATAGAGGAGTCAGAGAGGGAAGAAAGAAAGTCATTCTTGCCTACTTCTCAAAGCAAATCTTGGAGCTGATTTCATTGAAAAAGTCCTTAGTCTAATTTCAAATATATGCATTCATTATCCAATTTTTTGTTGATTTTACTGTTAGATGTCTAATCCCATCAGCTCAGGGAATTCCTGGCATGAAAACTCCCTCCAACAACATAGAATGCTATATGTGTAGTATTAGAGAATGGCCAGAGGCATTGAGAGTTTGTGACCTGTTTAATGTCACACAATTGCTGTGTGTCAGAGGCAGGACTCGAACCCAGGTCTTTCTGACTCTAAATCTGGGTCTCTACACTACATGCAATCTCAGAATAGCATCCCCTCCATGGTATACTCCTTGATTTCTACCCTACATTATTAACTTTTGTAATCTGTCACTTTATTTGCCCCTTTCAACCACTCTGCAGAAATTTAAAGTCTTCTGTACTGGGCCTTCCCTCTTTTTGGCCCATTCACCTTTTAGAAGGGCACCTGATGGTAGACAATCTCTTACCCTGGAGCAGAGAAATGAACTAGATGTCATCTTGATGTTTCATCTAGACCTTTGATTCTTTGAAGTGTGTAATTCGGTTAATGTAGGTCACTTGAGTATTGGACTTTGGGCCTCAGGAGTCTCCGCAGGCTTGTAAACTATCCATACTTCATTTAGGAAGTAATCGGATAAAACTTTGGGCCTTCAGCCAAGATAATGGCCTGTTAGCTACTCTTCATTGTAGATTCTGTCAGGCCTCTCCTTTTTGTGACAGGGAATAGGAGGGAGGATCAGAATGGCTGGCCTAGAACCACAGTCTGTCAGATTGTTTTAGGTTGGATGCTGCCTGAGTTGCTATGACTGAGTTATGATTTCTTCAAGAAAATCCATGAGGGCTGAGGGACTTTTAGAGCTGAGGTCATTATTAGAACTAGCCAAAAAACTGCTTAATTCAGTCCTTTCCTCAACCCTCAAAATGAATATGTATGTGTAAGCTTTCTTTGAACTACCTTCAGTCAATCAGTCAACAAATATTTATTGTGTACTATGTGCTGGATTCCGTGTGAACTCAAGGCTCTTCCTCCCCACTACCTTTGTTCTCCCAAATTATGTAGATGTTTTAGGTGACAGAATGAATAAGAAAAGCTAGAGTTGGCTTCAGGGTATGTGGTATAAACAGAGTATTTGAAGTCATGCTAATGTCACATTATGAATAGGACAGTTAAAAAGAGAGTCACCAGTTTTAAAAGGAAGACCCTGTAGACCCAAGGAGTCCCAAGCTATTGGAGGATTTGAGCTTGTAGCTTGCTCTGTGGAGGTGGCAGCTCTTCCTCATGGTCAACTTTCAGACCATAGGAGTGCCCCTGAAAAAGATACAAGAGGGAGATGCCAAGAGACCTAAGAGAAAACCCTGAGACAATGTTTGACCGGCAGAAGCCCTTGACCTGCCAATGAAGCTTCATCTACCTGGTGTCTAGAAGGAATAGCAGGTCATCGATCTAGCTGGTGGTGCTTATTTTAAGTGCCACCAGCATTTAATTAATTATTAATGGGCCGTCAGCACATTAACTGTGGCAGCTGTCACAAGAGGAGCAGCATGGTGGTGAGGTCAACCTAAGATGCCACGAATTCTACTCTACCCTGTTTGACATTGGGAATTGATCGAGAGTGACTGATAGCATCCCTCTATAAATGGCTTTAGGGGACATCTGTTTTCATGATCTATGGATGAATAAAAATGCAAAGAGGATGGGGAGAATTTGGTAAGTCCCAATCACTATAGAGTTCTTTTTGTAGTAGGATTCTGTTAATTTTTTATTCTGTTTTCATAAGTATACTATTCTGTAAATGTGAGTGAGTAATTTTGGGGGATCATGCCAAGTTGGGAAAGAAACTGAAATCTTGTGGGAGTGGGAACTCTAGCTTGTTGATACATTATGAATTATTGCTGGAACAGAACCTAGGAAAAGCAACCAAGGGGGAGGGGCCGTGGTGTGAACGTATTGCTGAAGATGGGCACGAATGATAAGAGCTAACATTTATATCGGCTGTTTGCCAATGAGAAAATTAATATTATACAATTATATTAATAACTAATTATTAATATGTGATCTATCCATTTCCCTTCTGTTAAGGCCCAACTCCTGAAAAGGCAGTCAGCCTCTGAAGGGCATGGTTGTGGGATGAGATTTGCTCCCAGCCCCCAAGGCATATAATCGATCGGACCCCACCCAACTGGGAGACCTAATTTCTGATTAGAGTCTGGGCAAGCTTCTGCCTGGAGGAGGAACCTCCTGTCCTTGATCCCCTCCATTAGAGAATAAGTTAACCCAGCTCATGAAGGGGAAAGCTAGCTGGAGAGGTCCAGATGGAGATGGTTTCTGCTGCCCAGATGACTTGAGGCCGCTGAGTCTCATGTTCTTGGCAGAAGGAGCTTAAGACTTTTAGCCCACCTCCTCATTAAATGTCCACCAATCAGGGCTGATCTTCACTGGTCAAGGAAGTTCCCTTTCATAAGAAATTTAAGGCATTTCAGGGTCTCCCTTGGTGGTGTCTTGGTTACTGAGAGAAACCACTATCCATCAGTGTATCAATTGCCAGCTAGCCTAATTAATAAACTGATTATTAATTACCCAGATACTCTGTCTCTTGGGATTTTCATTTGTCACACTAGGTACTTTACAAATATCTCATTTAATCCTCACAACAGCCATGGGAGGTAGGTGCCATTATTATCCCTTTTTTACAGATGAGAAAACTGAGGCAGACGGAGGTCAAGTAACTTGCCCAGGGTTACACAGCTAATAGTTACTGAGGCTGGATTCGAACTCAGGTCTTCTTGACCCCAGGCCTGCTCTATTTATTGTACTCCTTAGCTGCCCCATAGACTATGAACTTCTCTCTTATAAAGCACTGCTTTGGGGCTGGTGCAGATATGGCATTCTTCAGAGTTATCCAAGCCACACAGGTAGATGAAACATGGGTTGTCCTTGTGTACAGGCATATGGGCTTTGTGTGTCATTTACATGGAATTAACACGAAAAGTAAGAACAAGCCATATTTCTCTCGTCTCATTTTCAGTCACCCTCTTTCTCCTCTCAATGCACTTTAAAAAATTTCAACTTTTTAATATCTTATGCAATAGATACATATGTATTTAAAATCCTGGCAAAGTAATAGTGAAATAAGCCTTGGGCATGTTAATATTATTTTCTACTTCACAACAACAACCTGTGCCAAGGTGAGTTCTCTACCTGTTGTGTTTCTTGGTGAGAAACAATGGATATCAATCTAAAGCTAGAAAAGTTTATCTGGTCCAGTCTCCTCATTTTATAGATCAGGAAACAGGTCCAGAGAGGGGATTTGCCCAAGGTCATACAAGTAGTAAGCAAATTTAATTCAATTCAACATCATTCTCAACTCCTTGCTTTCACTCACCCCAGCCATCCAATCAGCTGCCATTTATATCTCCACATCTTCTTTTGCATACATTCCCTTCTCTCCACTAGTACAACTTCCACTGGAATTCAGACCCTCATCACCACTCTCCTGGGCTATGGCGATAGCCTTCCATTTGGTCTCCTTGCCCCAAGCTTCTCCCCTCTCCGGTTAATGCTGCATAGAATTGCTGAAGTGAATTTCCTCAAATGCAGCTTTGATCATGTCACCTCCCTGCTCAGTAAACTCCAGTGTCTCCTTAACATCTCCCTCTGGATGACAACGTGGTGACTATAAGGGTCTACAAAGACTTCCAGGAGAGTATGAGTGAGACTAGGTCAGGCAATAAAGAGCGACACACATTCCATTCTGGGTGATACCTCTTGGGACTATGATCTGAAATTCTTGGATGAGAAGAGGAGAAGTTGGATTTTGCCTTCATCTAGGAGCCCTGAATTTGGAAAAAGAAAGTCTGGATTTAAATGCTGGCTCTTCTATTTTTTACCTGTATGACCTAACCTTTCTTGGCTTTAGTAAAGCAAAGAATTTGGACTACATTTTATCTAAGGTCTCTTCTAACTATGAATCTTATCATCCTACCAAGTCTTATAAGTTGTAAATTTTGCCATTAAAAAAAAGCCTTCTACAATCACTTATAAAAGTCTTGAAAACCTATTGTAACTTGAGCGGAAAGCTGTTTGTGGAATGAGACAAGCTATGAGCTCTTTCATGGCAGTACAAGTATACACTAAAGGCTTTTTCTCTGGGTGATGGCTAGGAGCTCCAGGGGGCTAGCTGCCATTCATGAGAGCAGAATATGATAAATAATGGGTACATGTTGGAGAGGGGCTTTGTGGCTTTTAGGCCAATCTATCATGAACTAAAATATCTAGGGTAATTTTCTGTATTTCATCCTATATCCCAGAATGCTTCTGCTTCAGACAATTATTGTCCAGAAAATTCTGCTGAATATTTGATGTCGGTATCTTTGTACTACCATTTTATACACTATCTTTCCTACTTAAAGGCATTTTTTTTTGCACACAATAGATGTTCATCTTTTCATATAGTCCTGTTATTTCCTTGGTGCAGGGAATTCAGAATTGAGGAATCTCCTACCAATGCAGGTTGACAACTATTTGGCAGCTTATAGCCTTAAATAGTGGTGTCAGAGTCAAATGGAAATGGGAGCCACTAATCTATACACAAGGATCCCTGCAGGCTGCATATCGACTTAGTTTTAAAAATGTAGTGTTATCTGTGTTGTATTGTGTTTTTATTTATTTTGTAAAACATTTCTCAATTACATTTTAATTTGGTTCTGGCTTCAGGCCGCATGTTTAACATCTCTGCACCATGAATCCTATACCTTTCTGTCAGAAGGTGGGTAGCATGTTTCATCATGAGTTCTCTGAAATTAGTCATTGTGTAGATCCAAGTTCTTAAGACCTTCAAAGATAGGTCTTCATAAAGTGGCTGTTATTGTGTAAATTGTGCTGGTTGTTCTCATTTCACTCTGCATCAGTTCATATAGTTCTTCCCTGATTTCTCTGAAACCAATGTGTATCGTATCCTTGGAGCCCCCTACTCCCCAGTGTTTGCTGACTTTTCTGACTATCTCCCTATGATGAACTGGGCTGGAAAAATGATTTGTTGTGATTTTTGTTTTGGATTTTGTCATCAGGACTTGGTCAGGTATATTTTCTAAATCTCTGTGGGGTAGTTGTTGGAAGGTGTGGACTCTACTGCTTCCTCCTGCTCTGCCATCTTGATTGGTCTCCCACACATCTCCTTTTCTCTACTGTTATAGATACCACCTCAGTTCAGACCTTCATCATATCTTAATTGGACTATTACAGGTGCCTTTTATTTAATCTCCCTAACTCCAGTTTCTCCCCAGCCCTATCATCCTCTGCACAATTGCCAAAGTGATTTCCCTAAAGAAGAGGGCTGACCATGCCTTGCCCTACTAAGTGTACTCTATGTCTTCCTATTAGCTCTAGGATAGAACTTCTCTCTTTGACATTTACAGTTGTGCCTTTTCCTACCCATCAAGTGTTTAGTATCCAGCCATACTTGCCAACTCACCGTTCCACATACATAATGTTCTTTTTCCCATGCCTTTGCTGAGCCTTCTCCCCATGCTTAGAATTGTCTTCTCCTTCACCTCTGTCTCTCAGAATCCCTGTTTTCCTTCCAAACAGAGCTCAGCTATCTCCTTTTATGAAAAGCCCTCTTTCACCCCCGATTGCTCTTACCCTACCTCCCTAAACTCTCATGTATTTGTTTTTTATATATTATGCATAAGTACATGTTATCTCCACCATTATAATGTAAGCTACTGCTCACACTTTTGAATTTGTAACCCCAGAACTTAGCATTTGTTTGGCACATAGAAAATGCTTAATCAATGCATATTGGTCAATTGATTGGTTATTGATTCTCTAGTTTTTGAATAAGTTGACTAAAAGTGCTATAATATTTATACTGTCTTGGATACTTACCACAAAACTTTGATTTGGTTCTACATTCAAGTTGATTCCTATATTTCAAATATATGCTGTTCAGTTGTATTTGACTCTTTGTGACCCCATTTGGAGTTTTTCTTTGGTGGGGGGAAAGATACTGGAGTGGTTTTCCATTTCCTTCTCCAGTTCATTTTACAGATGAGGAAACTGAGGCAAACAGGGTTAAGTAACTTGCTCAGGGTCACGTAGCTAGTAATTGTCTAAGGCTGGATTCAGACTCAGGTCTTCCTGACTCCAGACCTAGAGCTCTATCTATTGCACCACCTAGCTGCCCTACTTTATGTATGTAGAATAGACCAATTATAGTGACAATACTAGAGTATTTGATGCCCATATAGAAGTTGGTTCTCCATTTAAAACACATCACCACCACAGTAAAGTTAAGAATAGTTGATTTAAAACATAATTTTTCAGGGAGAGAGTTTAAGCCCAATTTGGTTTTGCATAGCCTTAAATCCATTATCATTTCTCCTAAACAGAACTAAGTATGGTTTTCAAATTAAAGAAGGATTCATGCCAAAATATTTTATCAATCATTTGAAGGCTAAAAGGCTCCACCGCAAAACACTAAACCACTTCATTTAATGGAATCTTTCTCCAGGGATAAAAGGATTCCATTTTGACTCAATAAACATGAAATTCGCTATGTACTCCAAGGAAATGCGGAGACTGAAGGCTTCAAGTTTGAAACTGGAGGTCACATTGAAGCAGTGGATGAAGGCAGTATCTAGGTAAAGGCAGCTGGGTGGTGTAGCGGATAGAGGGCTGGGTCTGAATCAGGAAGACCTAAGTTCAAATCAAGCTTACTGCTTGATCCTGGGCATGTCACTTACCCTCTCTTTGCCTCAGTTTCCTCGACTGTAAAATGAAGATAATAATAGGACCAACCTCCCAGGGTTGTGGTGACGATCAAATGAGATTATGTTTGTAAAAGCCCTTAGCGCAGTGTCTGACATGTAGTAGTGCTACATAAATGTTAGCTATTATTATTATTAGTTATTACTATTAGAAACATGTTGGTTTTCCTCAGGCAAGACATTTCAGACAAGAAGATGTCACAAGGTAAGCTGTAGCTGCTATATTAAGGCACTGATTGGCGTGCTGAAACTGAAATTAATTTAGAACTATCTTCTTGAAGCATTTGACATCTACATAATGCCAGGTTTATTGTATACTATTTTTGTAGCTACAAATGGACAACAATGGATTTGGAAATCCTAACAAAAAGCCACATAATATAAATGAAACATAGGATCTATCAATCTGTAACAACAATGTTGCTAGCAGCTACTGTGGCTGTGTAAGACCAATGACACCAGCACACAGAAGGGCTGCCAACACAGGTTCTTTGATCGGCTTTTCTAAGGAAAGAAACTTTAAGGGGTTAACAATCTCAGTTTAACTAAATGTACATATATCATTCATTTAGTTCAGGGGGTAAAGATCAGGCCCCTGAACTTCAAAGCAAATACAAACAGAGATTACAAGCATACATTATACAAACAGAGCAAATAACACAAACCAGTCTATCCACAGCAATACATAGTTACCAGAGAAACACCAACATCTGAGTTATCAAAGCCGGGGCAGGGGCTGTTTCAACAGCTTGCCCAGAGTCTTGTCACCAACACTCTTTCAATGGGTGTACCCTCAAAGGCAAAACCCCAACCTCAGAGCTCTTATACCCTGTTCAGGACTCTGAGATCTGAGGCCAACTCAGCTTCTAGGGTGTGGGAAAGTTCCTCAATCACTAGCACCATGTCATGTACATTGTTTCAAACCAATGACTCCTGATTGCCTTAGTGCTGAGAAACACTCCAAAAAAAAATCCCACTTTACCTGCCCCATTCAAACAAAGGCCAGACTCATTAAAGGCACTTGATAGTCTTAGCACCCCAAAAGACAAGAACAGCAAAAAGTCTGGCCCTGATTACCATCACACATTCTTCCTCCACAAAAGGAAGGGAGAGTGTAAATAAACATTTTAGAATGCTGACTATATAGGTCAAAATCCTACATAAATACTTTTTGTAATAAGCAAGCATAAGTTCACTCATCAATAGTAAAAGCTGATAAAGGCAGACGGATGGTGCAATATCTGGAGTCAGGAAGATCTGAGTTAAAATCTGGCAAATATATAGAGATCTACAGAAAAGATAAAAATCATGTGGCAAGGTTCATATCATGCCTGTTGTTCTATTTGTTACTAGAGTTTTACTGAGGTTGCTTTCAGTCAGCCTTCAGAGGATGGTCTAAGATCCTAACATTTTTTCAAATATAGAAGAAAGTTATTTTATCCAGCTGAAGTATAATCTGCAGAACATTAAATAAACAGAATAATAATGCACATTTTCAATTAAGAATTAATATTATTAATGATATTAATAAACAATAAGATAATGAATACATAAGCAGTTCTTATTTGTCCCAGGACTGTTTCTATTGGAAAATAATTTACAAAAGATGAAAACAATGAAATAACAGTAATGCTGATAGTGATAACCACAACAAGAAAATATGGAGAGAAGCACCATAACACAGCAGGTAGGGAACTCTCTGTTATAATGCTGTTCTTCTGATACATGCCATCCGTGTAGTCATTTAGCTTCTTGTGGTCCCAGGCAAACATCTAAGACTCATCTTGGAGACCAATGGCCTTCATCTATTGGTACTAGGAGCTTCCTTACTAGAGAGCTTCTTACATCAATGAAATAATTGGCCTAGGTGGCTGTTACTATGACTCCTATTACTTCTTTCCATTTTTATATTAACTGGAAGTTTTGCAGAGTGCTTTATATATATTATCTTGTCTGACCTTTCTAATGATCCTGTGAGTTAAATGCTATGATCATCCTCTTTTTATAGATGAGGAAACAGTCTCAGAGAATTGAAGGGATTAACCCAGAGATATACAGTCAAAACATTACTGAGGCAGGATTTACACCCATGCCTTCCCTATCCAAGCCCAACACTCTACACTAATGTTTATCCTGGATTAATTCAATTTCCTTCATTGACAGGATTATTGGAACAGTTGTTTCAGGGAATGCTGTATACATAGTTTAACTTGATTTCCCAATGTATTTCATTATATTCTTGTTGGCAAGGTAGGATGATATTACAGTTACGTGGATTCAGGATTGATTGAATGATCAGACTCAGAGAGCGATGATTAAGGGATCAATACCACATTGATAGTAAGTCTATCATGGTGTATCCTGAGGTTTGGTTCTGTTCAGCATTTTTAGTCAGTGATTTGGATGAAAACATAACTGGCATATTTAGAAAATTTGCTGAGCTAGAAGGAATAGCTCATATTTTCTATGCCAGTTGTTGTTGTTCAGTCATTTCAGTCATGTCTGACTCTCTGTGATGCCATTTGGGGTTTTCTTGGCAAAGATACTGGAGTGATTTGCCATTTTCTTCTCCAGATCATTTTATAGATGAGAAAACTGAGCCAAACAGGGTCAAATGTTTTGCCCAGGGTCACATAGCTAATGTCTGAGGCCAGATTTGAACTCAGGTCTTCCTGACTCCTGGCCTGGTACTCTATCCATCATACCACCTAGCATGTACGTTGGAGTTAGAGTTTAAAAAAAATCTTAGTAATCTAGAATAACAGGCCAACTCAAAGTGAAATTGAATAGAAATAAATGTAAATTCTTTGACTTAGGTTCACTCAATCAACAAACAATTATTAAGCTACAAATATGAGTGAAGTTATGTACTAGGCACTGAAGGCAAAAATGAAACACCTCTCAAGAAGAAAATAAAGACATTCAAATGTCCATATACAGATGGGGAATATGTTTATCCTTCATTCTTGAAGAGGACCAATGACATCACGAGGCTGATGTCTTGACTCACTTGTGAATTGAATTGAAGTGAGACAGAGATGCACAAAGTCTTCAGCCTCACTATCTCCTTCAGAGTCACCAAAGTCCAATGGCAAGAAATCTGACGATTCTTGTAGACATGAACATACAATATGACATGGTACCCCCAAAATCAGTGTAATGTTCTTTTACACTAATGCATGGATGGTGTCCAAAATGAGACAGTGACAGTTCCATTGTGATGAGAGAAGTGATTATTAATAACTAATGATGTGAATTCCCCCTTTCTTTTCTATTGTCAAGGCCTCAGTATCTGAAGGTAGAGCTTAAACTTCCCCTCTGTCCTACCCAACCCAACTCTATAAGGAATCTTTAATATCAGGTGAATTCCATTCAATCAAGCTTGGGTGGAGACCTTTGTTTAGATAACCCAAGTCTGGGCTGGTCTGAGTATGGAGATAGTTTCTTTGTGCTAAGATGACATGATGTCATTCTCAGCCCCTCATTTTAATGTGGCTCACCTCCTATTGTGTTATCCAATCAGAATTGATTGCCTCCTCTCAGGAACACCTACTTTTTGAAGGGTATATAAACTGTGAGCCTGCCATCATGATTGTCTTTGGTTTAAGAGAGACAGCCAAATGACCATCCTTTTACTAACAATGTGTGGCTTTATTAATAAAATGTTTAAATTACCCAGAAACATTATCCCTGGAACCTTTTTAATCATCAGACTCATCAGACTACATTTGGAATATTGTGCTCTTGTTACTACAATTTAGAAGAGACTTTTGCATGTCCTAAAATGGTCACCAAGATGAATGAATGAAGTATTTATTAAGCACTTACTACATGCAAAGCATTGTGCCAAGAACTGGAAGTACAAATAGAAAATTAAGCTAGTCCCTGCTCTCAAAGGAAATAAGATATACAGTGAAGATTGCAAACCATACCAGTAAAACATTGGTTGCAGGGAGTAGGAATGTTCAACCTGGAAAAGAAATTTGTTATAAGCATCTCATCATATGATTATCATATGGTAGACATTTTCAAGTATTTGAGTATCTGCCAAATGGAAAAGGATTATTAAACTCATATAGCTTGGCCCCACCGAGCAGAACTAGGAACAGAGGATGGATGTTGCAATCTCAGATTCATATCTGATAGCTGTCCAAAATGGAAGGGCCTGTATTGGGAGTTAATGGATTCTTCTCTCTGGAGGCTTGTAAGTACAGTCTGGATTGTTGAGGTCCTTTCCAAGGCTGTGGTTCTACTGCTTCTGCACAATTCTGTACAATACTGTACAACATCGTAAGTATTGTCAAAAAAAGTGGAAAAGCAGTTGTGAACATTCCTATTTTTATTAGTAAAGCAGTTCAGTTGTCTCTGGAGTCTGAACCGCTTTCTGATACTGGGATTGTACAAAGCCCTTCTGTCATTTTCTAGACTTTTCTCTCAAAGAAAAGTTAAAAAATCTTTTTTTTTAAGAATAAACAATTTGATGTAAGGAAATTGCTTCATTTTTGTTACCCCAGGCCCACCCTTGATTTCATACCAGAAATTCCCATGAAACACAGAGGATTGGAAGAAATGTACTGGACCCAAGGTTAAGTCCTGGTTCTTTGGCTTGGCAGTTGGCATGCTTGTTGTTTGTTTCTTCCTGTCAATAACAAAGCTCTTGGAATTACAGAACAAAACAAGTGGTGCTAGATAATGTTGTGCCGGCTCCTTCATTGCTGCTGCTTGGAGATCAATATGTCTGCATCCCTGGAGAAAGACAGCAGCAATTCGATGCTCATTTAATTAATGAGGTAGTAGTCATGACTACTATCCACGGAGCCATCATTCAGGGGAGCCTTTAGCCTCACAAGTTGTTTATAGATGACTCTTGCCTGGAATTGTTACTTGCTCAGACTGGTCCCAGAAAATCCTTAAATGTCAGCATGTTGAGGATTTCAATTTTTTTGAATGTTATTAAAAGAGACACTTTGTCCTCTTAGGGGTGGATTTGGTGTCCAATGCCTTTAGTTCTCCATCTGCTTCTCCTCTCCTGATTACTGCTGCTTCTGGAATGCTTGGATGATGGGTGAATCTCCTGCTAGGGATGCACCTGCTCTCCCTTCCTGCTTGGGACCTCTGCCCAAGAGTAGGTGCTCATTTCATTGGGCCATTTGTTTAACAAAGAAGAAACCAAAGGGAGAGAGGGTTAGTTAATTTGCAAGGAAGTGAGAAAATTTAGTTACTTGGACTGTTGTTAGAAAGATCTATTTTCTAATCACAGTTGTTGGGTGATGGCTGGCAAATTGCTAATCTCTTTGACCATGAATTTTCTCATCTGTAAAACGGAAGTGATGATAGATAGATCAAGATAGATATCCATCTATCTATCCGTCTATTCATCTATCTATCTATTTATCTATCTATATCTGTCTGTCTCTACCTCAACATGCTGACATTTAATGATTTTCTATGACCAATTTCAGCAAATAATTATGCATGTATATGTGTGTATATATGTAAGTATGTGTATATACATATATATATTATACATGATATATGTGTTATATATAATACAGCTCGTTTTATAGATGTAGAAACTGAGGCAAACAGGGTTAAGTAACTTGCCCAGAGTTATACAGCTAATAAGTTGCTGAGGCCGGATTGGAACTCAGGAAGATGTCTTCCTGATTCCAGGCCTGGCACTCTAACCACTGTGCCACCTAGCTGCCCTACACACACACATTTATATATGGATTTTCCAGGACCAATCTAAGCAAATAACTATATGTATGTGTATGTATATGTGTATGTGTGTATGCAACATATACATGTATCTATATATGGTATCTATTGTATCTATCTATATCTCAACATGCTGACATTTAAAGATTTTCTGGGACCAATCTAAGCAAATAACTCTATACACGCATATATAATATAATGTATTGTTACTCATCCTTCATTCTCAAAGAGGACTGATAACATCAGGAGGGTGATGTCTTGACTTGCAAGTGAATTGGATTTAAGTGAGGCAGGGCTGTGCAAAGGCACCAGCCTAACTCTCTCCTCCAGAGTCATTGGGGTCCAGTGGCAAGACCAGTCAGGATGACTGGCAATGGCCCCCGTATAATGCGTACAGTACACACACACACACACACACACACACACACACGGTGTGTGTGTATATATATATATATATATATATATATATATAGTGCATATATGTTATATATGTATATATAGAGAGATTTTATGTATAGATTTATATATATGTGGATTTTATACATACACACACATATGAAATCTACCTCATAAGATTGTTTTGAGAATCAATTGAGACAGCATGTGGAGTGTTTTGCACACTTTGAAGTTCCTTAAATATTAGCTACAACTATTACCTTTGTAATTGTCTGAATCTGTACTGGTTAACATGGCCTATTTGGGGGTGCCCTCGATCCCAAGTTTTCCATAATATACCTGTTCTTGTTATGTTGTTTTCACCACCAACTCCAGGCTCTCCAGTGTGACTGCCTATGTGACTCTGGGCAATCAGAACCTCTCTGGGCTTCGGTTTCCTCAATTATAAAATGAGGAGGTTAGACCAGATGGTTTCTGAGGTCCTTCCTGGTTTCAGTCTAGGTATAAGACTTAGGAGGTGGTGTGAAACAAGCAGAGGACTTGAGCAGAGAACCTGAGTTCCCATCCTGTCTCTGCGGCTTACTATCTGGGCTTCAATTTCCTCACCTATAAAAAAAAGGGTTTGGAGTGGATGGCCTCTGAGGTCCCTTCCAGCACAGATCTGGGATTCTATGAATCCCAGGACATCGATACTTGACTATAATGCCTTCCTCCCTCTTCCTTCCTACCACCTTGAAGAGAGAACATGGGTATTTTTCCATTTACCCATTTGCCTATTTAAATAAGTGCCTTGAGCCTTAAGCAAAACTGTTTAATAGTAGAAGTCTACATTCAATGTTTCCAAGTTTCTAGTTGTTTCCATATTTCCTTCTCACTTTCACAACTTGCTTTTAGGAAAAGATTAAAAAAAAACCCAACATCTAAATGATGTTAAAATGTAAATGACTTATAAAGAACATGCTATACCTCCTTGAAAAACCTAGGTTTAAGTTCCTGCTTCTCCACTTACTAGTTGTATAACCACAACAAATCGATTAAGCTCTTTGAACCTAGAATTTCCTTATTTATAAAATGGAGATAATCACTCCCTACCTACCTCACAGACCTCTTTGTAAACAGTGTACTATAGAAAGGTAAGCTAAGTATTTATTATGTTTTTTCTTGGTAAGGCTTCTCTGATTTCATCAATGTAGGGATGTTTTGGTAAGGAAACTCCCCTGTCAATGAAGATTGTCAACTATTCTGCTTTGTATATATTTCTTTATATGTTGTCTCCCCCATTAGATTGAGAGCTCCTTGAGGGAATGTCTTTTGACTCTTTTTATGTCCCCAGTGCTTGGTACCGTGCTGTAAAGGCAACCACACTGGCACACCCAGGGTGGCCGTCAGTGCAGGTTCTTTTATCTGCTTTACTAGGAAAGACAGCTGTTTTGGGGTCAACAATCTTTTTTAATTACAAAATTATGAACCGAGAAAATTCAGAGAAGAGAAATAAAACCCAACAGATAGGTCTCTACTGCTTGAATCAAAACAATATTGCCATGTATACACTTTGCATTCACCACTGGATCAAGAGAACCTTATGTCTCTGAGTAGTCGGGGAGCTCTGAACATGGGGCTACTCAGAGTCTCGATCAGGGAATCACAAGATCCTTCTCGTAGGTGAGCCCCCAAAGCAAAAGCTCACCTTTCAGAATATATAGTCTTTCAGCTAATAGGCTCAGAGCCAGAAGGCATCACAACCCTCCTGATTCAGTGCCTAATTAGAAATTAGCAGAAGGTATGTAAGCCTTCCTACAAGCAAGCAAGCTTCCTATTGCTGGGCGGGGAAGATCTTATTCCCTATTAACCTTACAAGTGTCTGGTATATTTTTTTGTCAGTTAATTGTATTAGATAGACTCTTTGTGACCCTGTTTGGGGTTTTCTTGGCAAAGATAACAGAATGGTTTGCCATTTCCTTCTCCAACTCGTTTTATAGATGAGGAAACTGAAGCAACCAGGGTTAAGTGACTTGCCCAAGGTCACACAGCTAGTAATTATCTGAGGCCAGATTGGAACTCAGATCCTCCTGACTCAATGGCTGTCACTCTATCCACTAAAGTACCTAGTTGGCACATAGTAGGCACTTAATAAATGCTTATTGAAGTGAATGAATTTATTATTAGAGAGTTGCCTTGGGCACTGAGTATTTGATGCCTTGTTAAGGGTCACACAGTCAGAGTGTGTAATAGGCAGGTCTGAACTCAGGTTTCCTTACTCTCAAAGCAGCATCCGTTACACTACAATGTTTCTGCCTATCGTTATTATAATGATTGAGAGCAATAGTACCAATGAATTAGTTATATTTTAATATCACTTAACTGTTTACAAAGTGGAAAGGAATGGATCTTTACAATGAAGAAATTGCAGGCATTAGTCTTGAGGAAGAGAGTTGGTTTATGTTATTGAGTGGGTGAGAAGGACAGACTTCCCTCTCCTCTCTAAAAATCACTACACAGGCTGCTGCTGACTTGACCGATGCAGAGTTGGGTTGGATTGGGACCATATTGCAGGAAGGGACGTTGGAGTCCTTGCTCTCCTCGTAATATACCTGTGACTCCAAGAAGCTGTGGCATGCACGGGGACCACACCCTGGTAAAACCATCTCAGCCCTCTGACTAAACCTGGTTGAGGGTAATTGATATGCCTTGAACTCTTCAGGGAATTAAGGGTGTGTCTAGCCCAAGCATGTGAAGACTTCCCCTGACAGAAGGGGTAGATGAGAACGATTTGTTCCAATGGCCATGAAGGTGGCTGAAGCAGCTGCTGTGGAGCCCTGAGAGCTTGGTTAGACATAAGATACACCAAGGCCATCCGATGCATCCAGGGCCATTGCCGGTCATCCTGGCCTATGTCTTGCCACTGGACTTTGATGACTCCGGAGGAGAAAGAGAGACTGATAACTTTGTGCACCTCAGCTTCGCTTAAATCCAATGTACAGGGCAGTCAAGACATCACCTGTGATGTCATCGGTCCTCTTTGAAACGGATGAACGATAACAGACAGATAAAGAAACTGAGACAGACAGAGGTTAATTGACTTATTTATAGCTAGTAAGTTTCTGAGGCAGGATTGAAAGTCAATCACTCTAGGCAAGTCCTTCGACCTCAGCTTCCTCAACTATAAAATGGCCCTAATAAAAGCATGTGCCTCCCAGGTCTGGGAGATGATATAATTGTAAAGCTCGGAGCACACTGTCTGGCTCGTAGTAGGTGGTTAGTAAATGCTGTTTCTTTTCTTCCTCTTTCAACAGTCGTATAGAGTCATCTACTTAGATGTTGTTTTCCTACTACTTCCACCAGGGGAATACACATTCTTTAAGGGCAAGGACTATTTTCCCATTTTATCCTTGTGTCTCTAGCACCTACTGTGGTGTCTTATACACAGTGCGTCTAGACAGGAGAGTGGAGAGACTTGTGGAGCAGAAAGAAGAGCTCAGATCTGGGCTCACCACTCACTGCCTTTGTGTCCCTGGGGCCAGTCACTCTACCTCTGCCTGCCTGAAATGGGGAGCAATAATATGAGCACCCACCTCCCACCGTTGTTGTAGTCAAGTGCAAAACCAACCTCGAAGTGCAATAGAATTGCCTGCTATGATTATTAAGTGGTAGGAGCTGAATACGAATGGTGTTGGGTTGTTGTTAACCTCTCTAGGGCAGCTAGGTCTTGCAGTGAGAAGATGCTGGACCCTTGAGACAGAAGGACCTGAGTTCAAATTCGGCCTCACATTTCCTATTGGCCAAGTCACTTCACTCTATTGACCTTAGTTTCCTTGTCTGTAAATGAGCTGGAGAAGCAAATGGCAGGAAGTGCCAAGAAAACCCTGGACGGGATCACGAAGAGTCAGACACAACTAGTAGACTAAACAGCAACAATGAATGAACCTCTCGAAGCTGCGCTTTTCTCTCTGTAAGGTTCTAGATGTTCAGGCCATTCCTTTGATCTGAAGTGACTAATCGCACAGTCTCCGAGTTTTATTTTGAAGTGCTTCGACACATTTTAGACACAGAAGGTGTCAATAGATTATTTGACACCCAAAACATCTCGAGAGACACTTCAAAGATTCTCAGGCACAAAATCCTTTCATGAGGTCTGGATCAATCTGCCTCTTTCTCCAGGGGTTTACATCCACTGTCAGTTGGACTCCCTGGAATGGGGGGTGGATTTCCCCTGCAGTGTAATGGAGGGAGCCTAGTCAGCAGGTAGGTTTTGAGAATGAATATTCAGGAGCAAATCTGGTCTGTGTTTTGGATGAATGGAGGCTGAGATGGTCATATTCTAAGAGGCCTGAATGAGTGATTAGTCAAACAGTCTTGATGTGGAGCCTGACAAGAAAAACCAAATATGGATTTCAATGTGATTAGGAACAAAGTTAGGTCCTTCATAGGTGGGCAAGTTGGGCAGGGATAAGGAAGTGAATTATTGGGCAAAGGACAAAATAGGTAATCTGGAGATGCTGGGTCAAGGTGAGGGAAAATAGCTGGGCTTTTTTCTAGAAAGGTAACGTGCCAATGAAGTCTTCCTCTCCAGTGCTACTTTTTAATGAGGTTCTCATGGTTTTGTGGGCAGCCTGTCCTGCTGGGATGCTGTGTCCTAGTTTTAGGATTAATCTGTTAGGGAGAAGAGAGAGGATATAGAAAATGAACCTCAATGCTCTTAGAATGCAAACATTGGATAGAATACTGGACCTGGAATCACAGAGATCTGAGTTCAAATCCAGGCTCACGTGCTTTTTGTGAACCTAGGGAGGTCACTTAGCCTGCCTCACTTTCTTCATCTGTAAATTGGAGATACCTACCTATCAAAGTTGTTATGAGGATAAAATGAGGTAATTTTATAAAGTGCCATATAAATGCTAGATATTGGGTAATCTTTGGATCCTCATTAGGAGGCCCTCCATTCAATGCTGGCATTATGTTCAATAATTCAGGGCAGCAAATTCAATTCATTTCTTCAGCTCAGTAAGAAAGAGCCTGAAAATCACAACTTCAGCTTAATTTGTATTGGAATAGCACAGAGAACAGACCATCAATGTATGCTCAGGAAACAACAACACACCTTGATCTCCACTGAGCAGGCACCATGCGTAACCTGTCCTTTATCTGCAAGCTGAAGATTAGTGGGAGGGAGAGCTGTAGTGGATGTAGAACGCTTATGGGACAGCAAAGAAAATCACTGCTTAAAATGAAAGTGAAACAAGAAATAGAGGCTGTATTTGCTTAGCACAGTGTTGTTCTGTGTGGCAGTACGTAGACTCAGGCCATGTAAATGCCACAACCAGTTTGTTTGTCTTGTTTTCTAATGGAGTAACATCTAGTGGGGAGATTTCTGGTTTCAGTATGCAAGAAGGATATTAACAATTCTCATGGGGTTAGAAGATACTGGATATTTACCGTATTTAGAACTTTAGAGAGACCCAAGAAAGCATCTGTATACAGTTTCATCTCAGGTGTAAAATTCCATTCTTCCCAGTTTAGAAAGGTTGATGCTCCTGAACCAATGAGTTTTCTTAAGCTTGACTGACTTGACATTTTTGCTATAACCTTCATTTCAAAACGATCCTGGGTTTTATATTAATGTATTATTTCCTTTGTCGTGTCTTTTATTTCTCACTGTTATGGATAATAAAGCTTTATTTCTGATAATTGAGGTTTCTGTGACCATAACCTTATTAAGGAAGGAGATTGATAAATCAAACAGAAAATACAAAGTACATTCTGGATGTTATAGAGAATCATATGATCCATGGGCTAGTGGAAACTTGAAAGGTCAACTAATCCGTCTTCATTTCTCTATGACTCACTGTACCTAGGACAGTGCCATGCACACACTTTCAAATTAATATATCAAGGACTGGTGGTTTTGTTGGTGTGGAAAATCCCTCTATAAAAGCCCATACCAAACCACATATTATTTATAGCCCAGGGTCACACAACCAGGGCCAGCTAGGTGGTGCAGTGCATAGAGTGCCCAGGGCATGGGTCAGGAGCAAATCTAGCCTCAGACACTTACTAGCTGTGTGACCCAGGACAAGTCATCTAACCCTGTTTGCCTCAGTTTCCTCATCTGTAAAATGAGTTAGAGAAGGAAATGGCAAACCACTTCAGTATCTTTGCCAGGAAAACCCCAAATGGAGTCACAAAGAGTCAGACATGACTGAAACGATTGAATAGCAACAAAACACAAAACTACTAGACTCTAACCCAGGTCTTCCTGACTGTATGTCCCATTCACTATGCCATGTTGCATTTCTGCACTCAGTTGGCTCTAAATAAATACTTGATTGATTTTCTTTCTTAAATTAGAGCTTCATTTATATCATCCCAGGCAAATAAGAACTTTCTCTTTTTAAATGAATTCTTGAGGAAGCTTCTACTTTTTAATGAGGTTCTCATGGTTTTGTGGGCAGCCTGTCCTCCTCTAGGATGCTGTGTCCTAGTTTTAGGATTAGTCTGTTAGGGAGAAGAGAGACGATGTTGAAGCTGCAAAACTTAGTTTATCAGAAAATTCTCTTTCTTAACCTCATCGAGAGTAGATAGAAGAGGATCAGGTTAAGGTAGCCAGTGAAGTACTAGATAATAAATATCTGACTTTTCTGTACTTTCCAGAAAAAGCAAAAACATTTGACATCAGGCTGAGATCGTACTGAATAACAATTCAGAACGAAACCCTCAATTTCGAGTAGTTGTGAAGCATCCTCTCATGCAGCAAGAAAGACACGCTGCTAACAGATTTGAAGGGAAAAGATGGAGAACCTGTGACATGAAGGAACTATAGACAAAACCATCTTCTTTGCGAGGATGGAAAATCAAGAAGACTGAGGTTGTGAATCTGATGCAAAAATCAAATCAACACAATACTGTGAAGGGGCAGAAATATTTACTGGTACAACTGTGCCTTGGATGGATACGGGCGATGAATGCATCCAAAAGAGGAATGTAGAATTGTGTCAGATGCTGGATTCTAAAGAATTGGCATCCAAGACAGGGCCACAAATAGGGGTGATTTTAAATCCCCAAAACAGTAAGCATAGTCTCATCATTGGCCAGATCATGCCCATTTTATATGAGAATACCACCATTAAGATACAATTAGGCAAGCAGGAATATTTTCTGTCACAAATATAGGCTACATAGCCATAAACATATGAAGTGCACTTGAGAGGAAAATTACCACTGGGGTCAAAGAATGCTGATGTCAAAGGAGCTAATATCGAGGAACATGGTGGTATGATATTTGAGTTTGTTATCACACATCAATGCATGGTGACAGAGGTTTGCTGAAAAAATAATTTAGTGGTCGAACAATATGGATATATTTGAAATAGAATCTAAAGAAAGACTATGTCTAGATAGAAAAATTGGACTGTGAGATATCTCAGATGAAGAAGAAATTGGAAAGTGAGGCAGAGCAATCTATTTACAAAACATCAATATGTTTATTTTGCAGACATAAAAAGATAACCAGGGACCAAAAAAACCATCACCTTGATACAAAGGAGCTGGTAAGACAGAAGCTCAAATGGAAACTGTTACATTAGAACAGTATTATGAGGGCGGAGCCAAGATGGCGGCTGGTAAGCACGGACTAGAGTGAGCTCCGTACCCGAGTCCCTCCAAAAACCTATAAAAATGGCTCTGAACCAATTCTAGAACGGCAGAACCCACAGAACAGCAGAGGGAAGCAGGGCTCCAGCCCAGGACAGCCCGGATGGTCTCTGGGTGAGCTCTATTCTACACGGAGCTGGGAGCTGGGAGCTGGGAGCTGGGAACGGAGTGGAGCAGAGCCCAGCCTGAGCAGCGTGGACGATCCAGACCGGAAGCCGGGCGGAGGGGGCCCTAGCGCCCTGAATACGTGAGCAGTTACCAGACCCCTCGACCCACAAACACCAAAGACTGCGGAGAAGGTTAGTGGGAAAAGCTGCGGGAGTGGAAGGAGTTCGCGGTTCGGCTTCCAGCCCCGGGGGCAGCGGAGGTGGGGCAGCTACAGCTGTTGTTACTTCCTGCTCCAGGCCCACCTGGTGGGGGGAATTAAGTGGCAGATCACAGCAGGGGTGCACAGCCTGCCGAAGATCTGAGCCCAGTCTGATCTGGGGGTCCTTGGGGAAGGAGGAGTGCGGCTCTGACAGAGCTGGCACCTCCCCCCCAAACGTAGAACATAGAACTCTGTAATCTACAAGCAGTCATACCCCACTGAAAAACTCAAGGGTCAAGTTAGTTGGTTGGGAATATGGCCAGGACGCGAAAACGCGCCCAGATTCAGTCTCAGACTTTGGATTCTTTCTTTGGTGACAAAGAAGACCAAAACATACAGCCTAAAGAAGACAGCAAAGTCATAGAGCCTACAACCAAAGCCTCCAAGAAAAACATGAACTGGCCCCAGACCATAGAAGAACTCAAAAAGGATTTGGAAAAGCAAGTTAGAGAAGTAGAGGAAAAATTGGGAAGAGAAATAAGAAGGATGCGAGAAAACCATGAAAAACAAGTCAATGACTTGCTAAAGGAGACCCAAAAAAATACTGAAAAATACACTGAAGAAAACAACACCTTACAAAATAGACTAACTCAAATGGCAAAAGAGCTCCAAAAAGCCAATGAGGAGAAGAATTCCTTGAAAGGCAGAATTAGCCAAATGGAAAAGGAGGTCCAAAAGACCACTGAAGAAAATACTACTTTAAAAATTAGATTGGAGCAAGTGGAAGCTAGTGACTTTATGAGAAATCAGGATATTATAAAACAGAACCAGAGGAATGAAAAAATGGAAGACAATGTGAAATATCTCCTTGGAAAAACCACTGACCTGGAAAATAGATCCAGGAGAGAGAATTTAAAAATTATTGGACTACCTGAAAGCCATGATCAAAAAAAGAGCCTAGATACCATCTTTCAGGAAATTATCAAGGAGAACTGCCCTGATATTCTAGAGCCACAGGGCAAAATAGAAATTGAAAGAATCCATCGATCGCCTCCGCAAATAGATCCCAAAAAGAAATCTCCTAGGAATATTGTTGCCAAATTCCAGAGCTCCCAGATCAAGGAGAAAATACTGCAAGCAGCCAGAAAGAAACAATTTGAATATTGTGGAAACCCAATCAGAATAACCCAAGACCTGGCAGCTTCTACATTAAGAGATCGAAGGGCTTGGAATGCGATATTCCGGAGGTCAATGGAGCTAGGATTAAAACCTAGAATCACCTACCCAGCAAAACTGAGTATCATGTTCCAAGGCAAAATATGGACTTTCAATAAAATGGAGGGACTTTCAAGCTTTCTCAGTGAAAAGACCAGAACTGAATAGAAAATTTGACTTTCAAACACAAGAATCAAGAGAAGCATGAAAAGGTAATCAAGAAACGGAAATTGCAAGGGACTTACTAAAGTTGAACTGTTTTGTTTACATTCCTACATGGAAAGATGATGAGTATGATTCATGAGACCTCAGTATTAGGGTAGTTGAAGGGAATATGCATATATATATATGCATATATATATGTTTATGTATATATATAAGTGAATGTGTATGTATGCATGTATCTATGTGTTTATGTATGTATGTGTATGTATGTGTATATATATATATATGTAAAAGAAAGAGAGCAGACACAGGGTGAGTTGAGGATGAAGGGAAGATAGCTAAAAGAAATAAAATGAAATTAAGGGATGAGAGAGTAACTTACTGAGAGAGGGAGATAGGGAGAGATAGAATGGGGTGGATTATCTCCCATAAAGGTGGCAAGAGGAAGCAGTTCTGTGGAGAGGAGGGGAGTGGGCAGGTGAGGGGGGAATGAGTGAACCTTGCTCTCATCAGATTTGGCCTGAGGGGGAATACCATACATACTCAGTTGGGTATCTTACCCCACAGGAAAGAAGAGGGAGGAAGATAAAAAAAAAAAATAAAAGGCAGGGGGATGATGGAGTGGAGGGCAGATGGGGGTGGAGGTAATCAAAACAAACACTTTGGAAAGGGGACAGGGTCAAGGAAGAAAATTCAATAAAGCGGGATGGGTTGGGAAGGAGCAAAATGTAGTTAGCCTTTCACAACATGAATATTGTGGAAGGGTTATACATAATAATACATGTGTGGCCTAGGTTGAATTGCTCAACTTCTTAGGGAGGGTGGGTGGGAGGGGAAGAGGGAAGGGAATTTGGAACTCAAAGTTTTAAAATCAGATGTTCAAAAACAAAAAAACTTTTTGTATGCAACTAGAAAATAAGATACACAGGCAATGGGGCATAGAAATTTATCTTGCCCTACAAGAAAGGAAGGGAAAAGGGGATGAGAGGGGAGGGGGGTGATAGAGGGGAGGGCTGACTGGGGAACAGGGCAACCAGAATATACGCCATCTTGGAGTGGGGGGGGAGGGCAGAAATGGGGAGAAAATTCGTAATTCAAACTGTTGTGAAAATCAATGCTGAAAACCAAATATGTTAAATAAATAAATTGCATTAAAATAAAAAAAAAATGAAAACAAGAACAGTATTATGAGATTGTTAAAGCCTTGCTTGTTTTCTAGTCAGCAGAGATAGCTCTAGAAACAAGTCTAGGTTTGAATAAAATAAATACTATGTGTGGACGTTCGATGACTGCCCGGGACTGCCTGGGAGGAAGATCCTTTTTGGACAATGGAGAAGGTCTGAACCCAAAGGCACTATTTTACTGTCTCAAACCTTAGCTACAGAGTCCCCCAGGATAAAGGGACAAGTCATACGGATGTGATCACTCATGGTACCGGATGTTTCTGATGAATTCTATCTGAAGCTGCTTTGTACTTTCTGATGGTAATATTATTTATTGGATTTTTGGTGCATTTATGCAGTTAGGCATATCTTATTATATTTAAGACTTTTTATTATCGCCATGGCTAGTGTTGAATTTTTGGGTTATTCTCCTTTCATGTATTGTAATATATTATGCTATATTTACAACTGTATATTAAAAGAGAAAAAATATACACACATACATGTATATGTGTGTGTATATCTGTATATGTGTATGTGTATATCTGTATATGTGTATATATGTATATGTGTATACATACGTAAATACACACATATACCTATCTACTTATCTCTCTATCTCTCTATCTCACTGGGCTTGGAATCAGGAAGACTCATTTTCATGAGTTCAAATACAGTCTTGGACATTTACTAGCTGTGTGACCCTGGGCAAGTCACTTAGCTCTGCCCCAGTTTCCTTTGTAAAATGACCTGGAGAAAGAAACAGCAAACCACTGTAGTATCTTTGCCAAGAAAATTCCAAATAGAGTCATGAAGGGTTGGAAATGACTGAAAATGATTAAACAACAACACTATGTATAACTTTTAGGTTCATAAAGCAGGGAAGACCTGGGTTCAAATTTCACCTTTGACCCATACTGTTTCTGTGATCCTGAGCAAGCCATTAAACTCTCAGTGCTCTAGCTAACTTTTTAAGACTGTAAATTGCAGAGAAGATAATGAACTACTTCTTAGAGTAAGGACTCTATATCAACGAAATCACAAATCCAGTTCCTATCTACAAGATTTAGACACTTAGCCTGTCAAAGGCATGGTGAAATGTGTATTATAGTTAATATTAACGCAGCTTTGATGTACCCCAAATGAACATTTTTGACCAAGGGGAGAAATGTAATACTTGTTTTAATTGCCTTTTTTTTTTGAGGGGGGAATGCAGGGCAATTGGGGTTAAGTGACTTGCCCAAGGTCACACAGCTAGTAAGGGTATCTGAGGCCAAATTTGAACTCAGGTCCTCTTGACTCCAGGGCTGGTGCTCTACTCACTGCGCCACCTAGCTGCCCCTTAATTGCCTTTTGATAACCAAAAATACTATGGATTTTATTAGTGTCTCTTTAAGAGAATGGAAACTTGGGGAGTGATAGTTTAACTTATCTGAGAGGATCCTATCAGGAGACTTGGAGTTTTATTATTGTTTTGTACAGCTCTGAGAGACAGAGTGATATAATGGTTAGAGACCTGGCTTTGGATCCAGGAACACCTGAATTCAAGATGCATCTCTGACACATACTGGTTTTGTGACTTAACCACTGGGCAACTTTTTTCTTTTCTTTTTTTAAATAGTTATATTTTAACATTCGTACTGAAAATTTTGATTTCTTAGTTCTCTCGCTTCCTCCGGTCCCTGCCATACCCACTGAGAAGACAGATATACCAATTATGCATGTGAAGTCATGGAAAGCATCATTCCATATTAGTCACGTTGCAAAAAAAGCAAGGATATTTAAATAGGTGAAAAAAGTATGCTCCAGTCTGCACTGCGAGTTAATCAGTTCTCTCTCTCTGGATGTAGATAACTTTTTCCTTCATGAATCCTTTGGAATTGCCTTGGATCATTGTATTGATTAGAGTAGGCAAGTCTTTCAGAGTCAATCTTTGTTATACTGTTGCTGTTAACTGTGTATGACATTCTTCTGGTTCTGCCTATTTCTCTTTGCATTTTATATATGTGTGTGTGTGTGTGTGTGTGTGTGTGTGTGTATCTATATAACATATAGATACACACACACACACATATATATATATACACACAAATACACATATAGATGATATACACATACACACATACATATGTAGGCATACATATCCATATATATAGCACAATAAAATTATATACCATTACTTGTTCAGCCACTTTCTAAATGATGAGTATATTCTCACTTTCCAATTCTTTGCCACCACAAAAAAGCCGCTACAAACATTGTTGTAAATATAGGTCACTTTTCTTTTTCTCTGGTTTCTTTGGGAAATGGCAATAGTAGTGGTCTTGCTGAGTCAAAAGGTATGCCCAATTTTATGGCCCTTTGGGTAAAGTTCCAAATCAGATCTCCAGAATGCTTGGATAAGTTCACAACTCCATCAACAATGCATTGGTGTGCCTATTTTCTCACATCCACTCCAACATTTGTCACTGTCTTTTTCTGTGATGTTAGCTAATCTGATAGCTGTAAGTTGTTTTAATTTGCATTTCTCTAATCATTAGTGATTTAGAACATTATATGACTATTGATAGCTTTGATTTCTTCTTCTGAAAACTATTTATATCCTTTGACCATTTGTCCATTGGGAAATGACTCTTATTTTTATCAATTTGGCTCAATTTTCTCATTTTTTTTGGGGGGGGAGGCAGGGCAATTGTGGTTAAGTGACTTGCCCAAGGTTATGCAGTGTGTTGGTAACCAAAAATGGGCTCCTTAGCACTTAGTCAACAAGTGCCCTTGACTAGTTTGGCTTTTTCCCCTGAACTGAATGCTGTTTGTATGTTGGATTGGAGTAAGCTTGTCGGCCCCTTCACCTTGCTTCCCTTGCTTAAGCAGATCAAAAGAACCTGTGCTTTCCCCGGCATACCTTACACCCCCGCAGAAGCCGGATGGTTAAAAACAACTTCCGTTGGAGCCAGAGGCTGCTACAGCTAAAGCCACAGCCAAAGCTGAAGCAGGAGCTGCTGGTAGCAGAGCTGACCCACGTGAGGATTGAGGATTGAGGAGTGCTGAACAAGGACTTGAGGCCAGTGGGTAATCGTTTTACCATAGAGGGGAAGCATGTGTATGATTTTGCTTTATACCATCATCCTTCTCTGTGGCCTCCTGGTTACTCTTGTGAGGCGGACTTATTGGGCCTGGAAGCTTTTGATCAAAATATCAAAATGGGGATGCTGGTTTGTGGGTTGGTTACTGTGGAGCCTAAATATATGCTTTGATTCTTCTGCCTCCTACTTTGAAGATCCCTTATATCTCGTGGTTCTGGACCTTTCAGACATATATATGATCCTCTTTGAAATTATAAACTCTGCCCTCATGCTACATTTGGCAACGAGATGGATGGGATCGCTAGGTATAAGGTCTGTATTTAGAAGCAGAAGAACTTCAGAGGAAGAGATGAATATCCCAGGGTGGGAGGATCCATTTTATTCCTCCCTAGCAAGGGAATTGGCTAAAAAAGCCAGACCCTGTGAAAACTGGGAACCAAGGCTACGGAGAGGAGATCCTAAGGATTTGGAAAGGTGTTTACAAGAGGTTGGGATTCAGTCAGGGGCATCACTATCTAGGCAAAGCTGGACAGTGTTATCAGCCTACCGGCTAGTATATGAAAGATTGAGATTAAGTGAAAGAGATGGGGGCACTCCTACCCCACGGCAAGAAGGGGAATCTCAGATAGCAGGAGAACAAACTGACTCAAATGAGAACTTTTCTATTAATGTGGCTAGGAGCAACAGGAGGCCAAATAAGCCAAGAGTGCATTCCAACCCAGCCCAGACCAAGCCTGACTGCCTGCTTTGTCCTTGCCATGGTGGCAGGGGAAGCGAGTGGGGGGAAAATGAGACAAGGTTAGGGGCTGAGGCACAAAACACTACTAGGGTTCAGGACGTCCCTCGCATAGAGAATGGGAGATAGTTAAATACTCAGACAAGGGCTCGTCCCATACAAAGGAGGAAGACAGAAACCCAAGGTAACAATTCAGTTACAAGGGAAATTCAGGAAGATTTCTCACCGCAAGAGGTCACAGATATTTTGAGTAGATTCAGCCAAAGAATAGAAGAACCTGTGCTGCTGGCAGCTTTCTGGGTGCTGGCTGTGGGTGAATCTTATACCCCCACAGAAGCTGCTAGCCAGATTGTTGAAACATACAGCTAGTACATGTGTCAAGTGTCTTGGGCCGGATTTGAACTCAGGTCCTCCTGACTCCAGGGCTGGTGCTCTACTCACTATGCCACCTAGCTGCCCCCTCAATTTTCTTTATATTTGAGAAATGAGGTCTTTATCAGGGAAACTTCCTGTAAATCTTCTCCCCATTTCCTGCCTTCCTTTTAATTTTGGCTGCATTGATTTTATTTGTGCAAAATGTTTTTAATTTTTATATAATCAAAACTATCCATTTTACTTCCCATGATTACTTCTTATTTGTTCATAAACTTTTCCCTTATCTGTAGATCTGACAGGTGAAATTTTCCAAGTTTTCTTAATTTGCTTATGATATCCTTTTTGTCTAAATATTGTACCCATTTTAGCTTTATCTTGGTATATTGTGTGAGATGTTGGATTATGTCTAGTTTCTGCCAGACTGCTTTCCAGTTTTCTCAGTAATTTTTGTTGAATTCTGAATGAGATTTTGCCCCCAAAGCTTGGATCTTTGGGTTTATCAAACATTAGATTAATATGGTAATTTACTACTGCATATTGTGTACCTAATCTATTTCACTTATCCAGTACTCTATTTCTTGGCCAGTACCAGATTGTTTTGAAGATTAACACTTTGTAATATAGTTTTAAATCTGGTACTGCTAGGCCACTATTCTTCACATTTTTTTTGGTTCCCATAATATTTTTGATTTTTTGCTCCCATAGATGAATTTTGTTATTATTTTTTCTAGCTCAATAAAATAATCCTTTGGTAGTTTGATATGGTACTGAATAAATTAATTTAAGTAGGATTGTCATGTGTCAGCCTATCCATGAGCAATTAATATTTCTCCAGTTGTTTAAATATGACTTCATTTGTGTGAAAAATGTTTTGTAATCACATTCATATAATTCCTGGGTTTGTCTTGGAAGGTAGACTTCCAAGTATTTTAAATTGGTTTCAGTTGTTTTAAATGGAATTTCTCTTTCTATCTCTTCCTGCTATGTTTCATTGGTAATATATAAAGATACTGATGAATTATATAGGTTTATTTTTATAGCCTTCCACTTTGCTAAAGGTGTCATTTCAAATAGTTTTTTAGTTGATTCTCTAGGGTTCTCTAAGTATATCATCATATCATCTTCAAAGAGTAATAGTTTTCTTTTCTCATTGTCTATTCTTACTCCTTCAGTTTCCTTTTCTTGTCATTGCTGTTAGCTAGTGTTTCTAGTACAATATTGAACAGTGGTGGTAATTGTTGCTTCATCCCTGATCTTACTGGGAAGGCATCTAGCTTAAACCCATTACATATAATACTTGCTCTTGGTTTTACATATATACTACTCTAGGCAAATTTCTTTTTTTTTCCTATTCTTTTTTAAAATTTATTTATTTAACATATTTAGTTTTCAACATTGATTTTCACAAGAGTTTGAATTACAAATTTTCTCCCCATTTCTACCCTCCCCCCTACTCCAAGATGGTGTATATTACGGTTGCCCCATTCCCCAGTCAGCCCTCCCCTCTATCACCCCACTCCCCTCCCATCCCCTTTTCCCTTCCTTTCTTGTAAGGCAAGATAAATTCCTATGCCCCATTGCCTGGGTATCTTATTTTCTAGTTGCATGCAAAAAATTTTTTTTTTTGTTTTTGAACATCTGTTTTTAAAACTTTGAGTTCCAAATTCTCTCCCCTCTTCCCTTCCCACCCACCCTCCCCAAGAAGTCAAGCAATTCAACATAGGCCACATGTGTATCATTATGTATAACCCTTCCACAATACTCAGGTTGTGAAAGACTAACTATATTTTGCTCCTTCCCAACCCATCCCCTTTTATTGAATTTTCTCCCTTGACCCTGTCCCCTTTTCAAAGTGTTTGTTTTTGATTACCTCCACCCCCATCTGCCCTCCCCTCCATCATCCCCCCCTTTTTATCTTCTTCCCTCTTCTTTCCTGTGGGGTAAGATACCCAATTGAGTATGTATGGTATTCCCTCCTCAGGCCCAATCTGATGAGAGCAAGATTCACTCATTCCCCCCTTACCTGCCCTCTCCCCTCCTCCCACAGAACTGCTTCCTCTTGCCACCTTTATGTGAGATAATCCACCCCATTCTATCTCTCCCTGTTTCCCTCTCTCAAGATATTCCTCTCTCATCCCTTAATTTGATTTTATTTCTTTTAGATATCTTCCCTTCATCTTCAACTCACCCTGTGTCCACCCCTCTCTCTCTCTCTCTCTCTCTCTCTCTCTCTCTCTCTCTATATATATATATATATATATATATATATATACACACACACACACATATACATACATACACATTCACTTATATATATACATAAACATATATAAATACATATATATGTATATATATGCATATTCCCTTCAGCTACCCTAATACTGAGGTCTCATGAATCATACACATCATCTTTCCATGTAGGAGTGTAAACAAAACAGTTCAACTTTAGTAAGTCCCTTGCAATTTCTTTTTCTTGTTCTTTTTCTTGATTACCTTTTCATGCCTCTCTTGATTCTTGTGTTTGAAGGTCAAATTTTCTATTCAGCTCTGGTCTTTTCACTGAGAAAGCTTGAAAGTCCTCTATTTTATTGAAAGTCCATATTTTACCTTGGAGCATGATACTCAGTTTTGCTCGGTAGGTGATTCTAGGTTTTAATCCTAGCTCCATTGACCTCCGGAATATCGTATTCCAAGCCCTTCGATCTCTTAATGTAGAAGCTGCCAGGTCTTGGATTATTCTGATTGTGTTTCCACAATACTCAAATTGTTTCTTTCTGGCTGCTTGCAGTATTTTCTCCTTGATCTGGGAGCTCTGGAATTTGGTGACAATATTCCTAGGAGATTTCTTTTTGGGATCTATTTGAGGAGGTGATAGATGGATTCTTTCAATTTCTATTTTGCCCTGTGGCTCTAGAATATCAGGGCAGTTCTCCTTGTTAATTTCTTGAAAGATGATATTCTAGGCAAATTTCTAAGAATTTAAGAAACCGACCAGCATTGAAAAGGAGTTTCCTTATCTGGGAGTTCCTTATACTAATGAAATAACAAGTCCAGTACCTATCACTATCTGTAGTTATCTGTCTTGAGTGAAGAGAGAATGCATAAGACATAAAGAGAAAGGACTAAGTCTTAAGGAATGGGGAACCTGTGGCCTTGAGGCCACATGTGTCCTTCTAGGTCCTTGGGTGAGGCCTTTTGACTGAGTCCAAGTTTTACAGAACAAATCCTTTTATTAAGAGAATTTGTTCTGTGAAGTTTGGATTCAATCAAAGGGCCATGCTAAACATGGCCTTGAGGCCCGAACTCAGAGAACTAGACTAAGAGAACTTCTAAGAGATTGAACTCAACTTTTATCTCACAAAGAAACATTATGAATAGAATTCTTGAAAAGAGACTGTAACTGGCACCCTAAGAGTTCTGAGTGGTAGAACTATTTCTAGATGCTTACAAGTGACTCTGGCTGTGATATTTCTTATAGCTGATGCATTACAAATAGTTATGTATGTATACACACATACACATGCACATATATATGTATGTACTTTTTTGGACACATTAATAATATGTTGCCCTGACCTATACTCCCTCCACCTGCAATCATGACTAGGTGACCAACGTATTAGCAATGTTTCTCTGTAGTTAGCTAGGTTTGATCTCTGAAAACAGTCTCAACTTATCATTCCAAACCTTTCCAATACTGTAGAATGTGCCAGAACTTATATTCTGTTGTCATAGCCTTCAAGACCCCAGGGTCACCTTTATGCCATAATGAGCCATCGTAGTATGACTTTGTGGAGAAAATAAGCAGGGTTTCACAACTGGTCTTCAATAAAAGACTATATATTTATAATTTCATAATTAACTGAAAGATGTGGAGATTATGTTTATTGATTTCAAATGTAGCTTTTATAGTTCTGAGGGCTCTTGTCCTAGTTCCTACTTGTACTAACAAACTAGATCCCCAGAAGTACATCTCCCTTTTGAAGTTCTTTGGGTACCTCTGAAGGGTTGCAAGTATCTTTCTAAGGTGTTTAGCTGGAGCTTCCATTTCAAAGCGAATTTCCCCAATTGACTAATGTTGACTAATATCTCCTCAATATAATCCATATCAATGATTAGTATTCCCCAATCAATTTAAATAATTAGAAGAAAATAGCTTTTACAAAGGTATATTTAGTGAAAACATATTATAATAACCCAAATGCAAAAATATTTCTCTGAACTGTAGCATATACTTCCTATACTCTTCCGTCCCTGGTGAGAGTGGTCTCAAGCTTGAAGGGATAGCAACAAATTTTTCTTATCATGGACTTCACTTGGAAGGAGTCAATCCCTTGCTCACAGGGCACAGAGTCTTGGATGTGGGGTAGTTTAACTACTGGGATGTGTCAAATAGGTTCTTCCTCAGGGCCACACTGCTTGTGGCTGTTGGAAAATTTTGCTGGTTCTCCTAACCTTTTGAAGCTCACAAGATTATTCCGTTTCTAATTACCCTTTACCTAAGAGTTGGAAGAAAAAATAGGGACAGAAGCATCGCAGGTACCATATGTTCCAGAACAAATGGCATTCAAGTGAGGAAGGCCAGAGGCCCCTCCCCCACCAGGAAGGCCCCATCTGTGTTTACTTCATTCACCACTAGGAAAGAGAACTTAATTTGTCTTTCGCATACACATTCAATTGTACTTCAGCATTCAAGTAGAAGGCTTTTCTTCATCACATAATAAGTTTACAGGAAATAGGACAGAATACCTATGAATATTCTGAAATAGAGAGTGAGGCCTTTCCACTTCTTAACAGAATGCTCTTCCGGAAGTATCTGGTAGTGAGAGGGTTGACCATTCTATACAAACTGTGCATGGGGTAGTTCCTCCCCAAACCTTGCTGTATATGTATAAAAAATACACAATAGATACATGGTTATTTTGGGGGATAGTCTTGGGTGCTGATGCCAAAAGTTAATCTCTTTCTGGCTCATGACCCCACCCCATCATTTTATTTTGGGTTTATGGGGTGTTCAGGGAGAGCTTGCCAAGCCATTTTCAGGACTACTCGTCTACCTTTGGTGTCCACCTTCCCTGTGGCTCCAAGAAGCTGTAGCATGTGCTTTGGCCACATTCTGGTAAAACCATCTTGTGAAGGGCCACACCAGGTGGAGGGCAACTGACAGGCCTCAAAACCGTTGGTGAGTTAGGAGGATATCTACCCCAAGCATGTGAAGATTTTGCCTGGTGAAATGGGCAGATGAAAGCAGGCACTTTGGCATGCTTAGAGCTTGGTCAGACATCAAAGATGCCAGGGTCATCCACTACATCCTAGGCCGTCACCAGTAGTCTTGACTTTTCTCTTGCTACTGGACTTGCTACTGGATGACTCTGAAAGAGACAGTGAGGCAATTCTGCCTCACTTAAATCCAATTTACACTTGAGTCAAGATGCTTGGTCACCAGTCATTTTGCAGGCAGAATCCATCATTGATAACAATCAGAAAAATGTCTCAGACCATGCTAGATCAACTCTAGTAACAATAGATTGTAAGAAAAAACTAAGATTGGTAATGAATGTCTGTCTAAAATGATTGATGTAGTTCAAATAAAACCCAAATTGTGATTGTGTCCCCAGATTAATTTGTACCTTTTTATGTATTTTACTTATCTCTGTGTATGTTTTTTCTTCTTGGCAGATGGAAATTCTAAGAAGGCAGAGACCATTTCGGTTTTTAATTTGTAGCCCCAGCACTTACCACAGTGCCTGACACCAAGCAGGCACTTACAAAATGTTTCTTAGATTGAATTGAATTTCTTGTCTGTAACCTAAAGGTCATTCTTTCATTTGTAATCACTGCACTACAACATTCTCATGAATTGAAGAGAATTTAAACCTTTACATCCCTCTCTCCCTTCAAAACCTCACAAAACTTCAGCATTTTGGTAACACAAAATGGTTTAGTTTGTTTTGGTTTTTTTTTTTTTGATATCTCTGATTTGTTTTAGATTTAGGAAATTCAGTTTGTAATGATCATTAGAGTTGTGAGCAAGGAAGTAGAAGCATGGAGTATGGCAGTCCAGGCAGCTCAATGGCATTGGTTGCATTTGATGTTTTAGTTTATATCCATGTTGCCCTTCAAAAGCTAGTATGCAGCTTTTGGCTTTGTGGCATTATGAACATATTTTTAGGACCCAGAAGCTAGGTATAGTCTGAAACTAGGAAAATTTACTAGTCACCAAATTGATAAATGCTAAGAAAATTTTATGAAAATATCTATGGTGATATAAGCTTATCCAATTATTGGAGGGGAGGCCAGGAATATGTTAATATTTCAATACTTTTTTATTTTCACTTGCTGTTATTCAAGCCATTCCCCCACCACCTTTTTTCCTCTAGAGTGCTGATATAATAATTCCTTCAGATAATAAACTTCTGATTTGAAAGTTATTATCAATTATCTCCATAATCTTTCTTCCTCAAGGTAAATACCACCAATTCCTTTGTCTTTTCCTTATTCTTCTATTTATGATCCTTTTTACATCGTTGTAATGCTCATTAAAACTATTTTGTATTTCTACATACATGTATACATACATACACACATACATACATACATACTTCAATTGGTCTCTGAGATACCAAAGTGTCTGCCTGGTGCAGAGGATTCTGTTGAGCCCTTAGCAGAAGTACTAGGGTACTAGAAGATCAGGTAAGGCTTTATAGAGCAGGTGGCATTTAAATTGGAGCCTAAAGGATAGACAAAATCAATGGGTGAAGGAATGATGCCACCAAAGCAAGGAGAGAACAAGAGCAGAGTGTGTAAAGAGGAGAAGGGAGTAGGCCAATTTATTTGTAGCAAAGACTACATTGAAGGTAGTACTATATGATGAATCTGGAAAAGTAGGGTCGTTTTAGTTTGAGGGGAGCCTTGAATGCCAAGATGAAGATTTTGAACTTTACTCAGTAGGCAGTAGAAAGCACAAAAGTCAGCCATTTATTTTGATATTGAATAAATCTATTGTCTCTTGGGTAACTTTTTTTATATTCTCCCATTAATCAATCCTCCAAAGGAGACACATCCAATGTGCCAGGGACTTTGTTCTAGAGTTCTTGCTGTTGCATGGATACAAATAGAGCACACAGACTGGCTATGAGTTTTCTCTCACTCTTACTGGATGAATTCCTTTTCTGGTCATATATTTCCTTAATTATATTTTTTCACACTACTTCTCTTATGTAATTCATCATTGGGAATAGGATACAATCTACTTAGACCAACAGATGTCTCTCTATGTATCCTTTTGGGTTACCTGCAATTTTAATTTCTCAGAAAATTTAGTAGGAGATGATAAGCTGGTGACAGTTTGTTAATGCTAGTTCTTTTATCTGTAGAGGAATATGTCTGTGGGCATATTTCATACTACTACCATAATTGGAGCCAAGAGAAAGCCTATCCACTGAGCAAAATTTTCTGTACTACATTTCTTAGAAGGCTGTGATGAGCCCTGCAGCATGGTAGTGTCACCCCCCACATACTTTGATTACATAAAGCCATTTCGAGTTCAGATAGTTTAAAAGAGCTTATCAAATTCTTGGGAGTAGACGATAGCAAGACATGGGTTTGAATGGACAGCAAGCAAAGGCGTAGCTAAGGGGAATGGAGAAAGGGAAAGAAATAGCAGCTGCATCTGGGCTATGCTGATGGCAGGAAGAGCTGCAGTCAGAGGTGATCATGTGATTGCCACACTTAGAAGCCAATGCCCTCTAGGCAGCAGTGCCAATAGAAGCCAATGCTCTTTAGGTTACTACTGTACAGAATTGGTTCTCAAAGTGGAAAGGAAAGTGACTAATTAGAGAGGTTGTCTTGGATGCTTATGCCTCACACTTCTGTCATGCTTTTGAATTGATGTGTCTCTTACCCACTGTATTGGGGAAACATAGGTATTAACTTCGGAATGTTTATGACCTGATTCAACTTCTTAGAAATCGTACATTGTTTTAATTCAATGTCTTTTTCTCTGATTTGGTGAATCATTTGTTTGGGCTGATGAAAAGTCATTGGGTGGGTGTTCAGGGCAGTGGGTCTAAATAGAAGCTGACCCTGAACAGCACATTGAACCTCAGAAGTAATAAGAAGTCACTAAGCTATGGGGTCATCCGCTTTCCATTTTTCGTTTTGATGTTATTGTTGTCCATTGTTTTGGGATCTTCTTGGCAAAGATACTGAAATCGTTTGTCATTTACTTTTCCAACTCATTTTACAGAGGAAACTGAGCCAGACAGAGTTAAGTGCTCACGTTCACACAACCAGTAAATGTCTGAGGCTGAATTCGAACTTAGGTCTTCCAGATGCCAGGCCTGCACTCTGTTCTCTGCACTGCCTAGCTCACCACTTCGCTGCCAGTAACTTCTTTAAATAGGTCAGGTTGGACTTGCTTCCAAATATCTTCTTACCATTTTTGTTCTCTCTTATAATTCAGTATCGATTTTCATTTTAGATCTAACAAACTTGGTCTAATTGTACATAGAATGATGATTTAGAAGTGTGCTGCGTTGGTAAAGTGGCATGGTTACAGTAGAAAGTAGTGAGGAAGTCAGGAAAATCTGGGATAGAATTATTCCTCACCTACTTGCTAGCTGTGTGATTTTGAGCAAGTAACTTATCCTCCCTTGGCCTTAGTTTCCCCATTAGTAAAATGAGACAAGAGCACTTACCTCACTTTGCTGTTGTGACAATCAGATGACATAATCTATGCCAAATGCTTTGCAACCTTGAAGTGCTGTGTAAAGGGGAGCTGTTATTATCCCTTGTTTGGTAACATAGAATGAGATTCACTTTTTGGTGACACTACTCTATGTTTACTACATCCAGAGCTTCTTGAGGTTCTTGAAGGAAATTTTCCTATATTGGTGAGGGATTTCCATGTAGGCTACCAGCCTTTGGCCCCTTCATTTTTTACATCTCAGATGTATTTTCTATCATATTTTTCTCTATTCTCCCCTATGACCACTCTGGCATTAAAATCACTTAGTCTTAAAGTATATGCTAATTTAACTTGGGTGGTCTCTCTTTATGTTCTTTTTATCAGTGGAAATGACATTAAAGAAGCAGATTTAATATCTGCTCTGTAGTTTTACCCCAAGGACCATGAGACTTTCCACATGTGTTGTCTCTCCCCATTAGTTCCCCTTAGAGAGGGGGTCCTTGAGGGTAGGGACTGTGCTGCTTTTCTATTTGTATCCTCTACACTGAGCACAATGCTTTGCACATAACAAAGTAACTCTATATTGGGGAGTGTTGTTTATGAACTTTGAAAAGTACAAAATGTATCTCCATCTGAACAGGTGCTAAATCAGCAATGGTTTTAGCGATTGTACGGTGCTTTGTGAGAGAAATGATTATTAAATAACCAGTTATTGGAGAGATCTAATTTTTTTCCTTTCCTAGATCCTCATTCTCTTCTAGGCCAAATCAGAATCTGAAGGACATTGCTGATGGTGAGATTGGATTAACTTTCTCCCCAATCTTGTTCAGACCCCAGCCCAGTGGGGAAGTCCATTGTGTTCTATTCTGGGTTGGGTTTGAGTAGAGCCTTTGTCTAGATCACTGGAAGCCAAGGGTGATCTGGGAGTGAGACTGACCAAAGTCACCCCCCTCCCAGACCCTCATTAGAATGGGTCCACCTCTCATTATAATCTAAATTTTTCTCATTAATGGTTAACCAATCAAAGTTGATTGTCACCCTCAGAAACACCCACTCTTCCAAAAACATAGGAGTATTGAGTGGGTTCCATGAGAGGTCTTTGGCATTTGAGAGTGCCACTGACCCCTTTAATTATCTGCTAGCATGATTAATAACACTATTAATTACCCAGAAGCTATCTCTCTTGAATTTTTATACATGACACTTGGCTGGCTCCATTTCTTCTACTTGGAATGCGAGGCAACAGGGTATAGTGGATAGAACATTAGACATGTACAGAGGAGCATCCCAGATTCATGTCCTTCCTCTAAACACTAAATTTTGTGTGACGATAGGCAAGTAAGTCTCAACTTTTTGAGACATAATTTCCTTATCTCTAAGACGGGGCTATAGTAATGTGACCTAACCATGGGCAAGTAAGTCTCTCAACTTTTTGAGGCTTTATTTCCTGACCTCTATAATAGGGCTATGATAATACCTATTTCACTGACTTCCTAGGGTTGTTATGAGAATCAAATGAGGTAATATAAATAAAGAAACTATGCAAAACTCAGAGTACTATATAAATGTCAAATTATTTTTTAAAACTTTAGTCCCTCAGTTTCACTTTCCTTGTTCTTCGAAATGAGGGGATTGGTTCAGATACCCTCTAAGATCTTATCAAGCTCTAAATACTGACCCTCTAATACTAATTTCCCTTACTGCCCCCTGTTTCAACAATCCGGCTAGCAGCTGCTGTGGGCGGTGTAAAACCAGCAACAACCAGCTCACAGAACGCTGCAAAAGCCCAGGTTCTTATGATCTGCTTTACTAAGGAAAGCAACGTTAAGGGATTAACAGGCTTACTTTAATTCAGCATACAAATACCATTCACTTCGTTCAGGGGAAAAAACCAGCACCCTGAACTTCAGAGCAAATACAAACAAATTACAAACATCGACAGACCGACCAAATACAATTCATAGTTACCAACATCTAAGTTCAGCCCGAGAGCTCATAACAAGGGCTGGCCCAGAGTCACACGTGCCACCACTGCTTGTGGGTCAGAGCTCCGAAACAGAAAGCCAACCCCTAGTTTTATATCTTTTTCAGGGTCAAGGGTGAGTCACACATGCGACTCACATGACCTAAAATCGTCACAAAGAGGCGACTTAAACCCACGTGGTCTAAAAGCCTCTGATGTTCCAAACATGCCACTCAAACCCATGTAAACTAGGCTTTCCCTTGAGGCAAGGAGGTCATCAAGGACCCCAATCTAATCAAGGAAACAAAGGCCAAACTCTTCAAGGGCACTTGGTTGAACTGAGTGCTAAGAGCCCATTGCCAACACACACCCTTACCATCTTTCCCCATTTATAGCATTCCCGTTTTTCAAGATCTAGCTCCTCTATAAAGTCTTCTCCATTTCTCCAGGTGGAAGGCATTGGTATAGGGATGATTTCCTAGCCCTTTATATTCTTTTTATGCATTAATCATGTTCTAACTTATATTTGAACATGTATGTGCATGTGTGTGTCCATGTGCGTGTGTGTGTGCACGTGCACATGCGTGTAATTATCCTTAATTGTATTTATCTTGTGAAGATACATTAAGAGAATATTTGAGAAAGGACTTAATTGAAATCCTGAGAGAATTGAATTGTGGGAATGTGTTTCCAGAATTGAGAAGTCAGCAGTTGTAGTGGTAATTAAAGGTAACTTCG
Source organism: Trichosurus vulpecula (assembly GCF_011100635.1). Taxonomy (NCBI): domain Eukaryota; kingdom Metazoa; phylum Chordata; class Mammalia; order Diprotodontia; family Phalangeridae; genus Trichosurus; species Trichosurus vulpecula. Next base: position 456,026,393 of record NC_050574.1, on the reverse strand, counting down.
GCTGTGATCTTTCTCAAAGATGATCTTATAAACTTGGTTTTATTTCTGATGACACAGCAAATAAATAGTATAGCTAGGAACCATGATGTTGATTTAACTTAATATTTATATAGCACTTTAAGGTCTGAAAAATGGTTTATAGATTAATGAGCAAAAGCTTATAAGAAAAGAAGTTTCAGGAAAGAAGTGGTTGTAGGTTATAAGTACGGAGTAAAGAAAATTAAACTAAATTAAATCCTAAACAGAAATGGCAAGGTGGACCCGTTGTTTTAAAAACACAAGATTCAAGGTCCAAGGCTACATCTCCTCCCTGGTCCTCAGGTTACTTTATTCTGATGGGCATAGAGTAGATGATTTCTAACCCTCCTTCTACTTTGAGCAATGTAAGAATCTGTGGCAAAGCAAAGGAAGCAAATGGGAATCAGTCAGTTGAATAAACTGAGATGAAATAGCAATAAGCAGTTCTAGCAACATTTAAAGATGCATCACAAAGTTAGATCCATGTGATGGTAAGTTGTTGGTTTTATTATAATCACTTTTTATTTTTTTAACATGAGAGATTTTATTTATTTAAACAATTAATTTGTATGTCTCTCCACTAATGCCCTATATGGACGCCTTACTTTGGTAGGAGTTCTTGAAGTCTTTTCTCAGTAATAGACCACAAACATTTCCAGGCCCCACCAGCCTGGAAAGGCTTCAAATATATAGGTACTGATGGATTCCGCCCATTTTCTCCAGACTCATCTAAGTTCAGACAAGTTTATCACCATCCTTGTGAGGATTCTTTTGGTGACAGTAAGTCATGATGAAATATTCACTTTTAAAAAAGAGACTTAACTCTCCCTCCAAAAAAAAACCACAAAAAACATAACAACTCTATCATCAGATTTATTTCCCTTCCTGGTTCTTCAATTTTTAACACTTCTTACCTGTTTTTTAAAAGGGGGAAGACATTTTCTTTCATTCCTTTTTTGTACTTGATAGAAAAAGAAGATTTTTTTAGTCCTAACTCAGTTCCTGCCTTGACTTTTCTGACCTAACTCCTATAAACCTTCACTGTTTCCCTGCATTTCAGTTTGTTTATGTTTGATTATAAACTGGGGCATGATTTCCATTGCTAAGAAGAAAATCCAGACTGAAAGATCTTTTCTATTTTGTTTTCAGGAGATTTGAAAATTGTTAGAATTGGTTTCTTTTCAGTGACTGACATTGCATTTATGTTTTATGCATTTTATTAGGGTTTGCAGTGGAATAGGCAAAATAAAAATAGATTTAGGAAAGTAAGGCAGAAATAAGGAGAGGAGAGCTTTTCTCTTTTGCACATTCTGATCTGAATGAGCTTTGTGGCACCCAGAGCAGCTTGAGGTAAAACTGTATAGTGGATAAAACTTTTCCTCAGCATCCCCACAACACACCCTTTCCTTCCTACCGTCTTGGCTCATTCCTTGCCTCCTACCCCAATCTCCACGCTGAGGTTGTCTTTTTATCTCCTTTCCACTCATCTTTACTGAAGTCTTATCTGATCACTGGGGTCACAGAATGTCAGAGGTGGAAGGGACGTTAGGGACCATGTAGGTCAGAGGTTTTTAACGTGGGGTTCATAGATCCTTTCCTGCCCCAAGGTGACCACGACTAGCTTTCAGGGGCTTTGTAATCATGGATGGGGAACTGCTGTACATTTATAGTACTAATACATATATGTATACGCACACCCACTAATACATCTATATAGCAACTATATAGTTAGTTATAGTTACCTAACATTGAGAATTTCCTTCAATTACTTTAAGTGTTAATATAAGAAAGGGTCCGTAGACTTTGCCAGAATGCCTAAGGAGTCTGTGTCTCAAAAAACATTAACCTCTGATCTAGTTCATCTTCCCCATTTCTTCATTTTACAGGCCAGGAATCTGAGACCTGGAAAGGCAAAGTGCTTTTAGTTTTTGGTTGGAATCCCAGATAGTGTTGTGGTTTTATCTATGTCTCTCAGCATCTAGCTTAGTGTCTTCCTCAGAGTGGGCATTCAATACATGCTTCTTACCTGACTGAAGTGCCTTTCCCAAGGTCACACTGCTGGACAGTGAGGGGCCAGGACTTAAACCCAGGTCTCCAGACTCCTAGTCCTACGTTCTTCCCACTAAACCAATCTGCCACTAGAATATAAGCTCCTTGAGGACAGGGGCCATTTTATTTTTGTCTATCACTTGTACTCACTGGCAAACAGAGATGGCACAGGAGATAGAATTCTGGCCTGGAGTCAGGAAGACCTGAGTTTAAATCCAATCTCAGATACTTACTAGCTGTGTGATCTTGGGCAAGTCACTTAAGCTCTCAGTGCCTCCGTTTTCCTAACTATAAAATGGGGATCATAATAGCACCTACCTCACCAGGTTGTGAAGATCAAATGATGCAGTATTTGTGAAACAGCACTTAGCACAGCCTGGAATGCAGTAGACACTATAGAGATGCTTATTCCTTCCCCTCCCACTTAGGAGATGTTAAATACACGCTTATTGATTCATTGCTTGAGTGAAGTCTCAAAGACTCAAGGGGCTGGCGATGGTCTGAACGACAGAGAGAGCCAAAGCCTTTGGGCAGGCTCTTTCACATCAGGCCATTATAGCCTAATCTGAGGCTACAAGCTGAGTGCCCTAATGAAGTCTCTCTGCACGCACATGGAAGCGAGGTTAAGAATGCCAGTGGAATGTGTGAACCAAGCAAAGAGCTAGCACACCTCCGGCAAGTGTGTACAATGCAAGCTTATGCTCTGACCCACGGGACAGATGGATGCTTTGCGTGCAGTCTGAGCCATTCTGTTAGGACCAGCAGCTCCCATCTTCCTTTATCAGTTTATGTGGGAAAAGGGAAGTGATGGTATTGGGGGCTGCAGGTGGGGGACCGCTTTGTAGATGACAGTGGCCCTGATAGCCTCCGAAGCATCAATTTGGGAATAGCCTGCAGCTGAGGCGGCTGTTTCCTGCTGACTTGAAGTTTAATAAACGACAGAAATTACAATTGGCCTCCACACGGCTTCAGTTTTGTTGAGAATGACATCCAAGATCATCGACATAATCACTGAGGAGAGAATCAGAGCCCAATTTGCAGTCTGAAATTGCTGGCTTAGTGGCAGCTGCTGTTCACTCATGGCTGAGCTGCTTTGGAGTGAACTTACAGAATAGAAAAACACAAATGGCAGTGATTGGGGCCCACACTTCTTAGGGAGCTCATAAAATTAGTATTCTGAGAAACCTGACCGGCGCTTGTTTAATTGAGCACCTACTGTTGGGATTAGTTTGAACTAGAAGCCAATGGGGACAGGAATTACAGAAATATAACACATAGTCCTTGCCCTCAAAGCAAGGGCTGGTCGGGGAGACAATCCAAATGTCCACACAACATTAGAGTCACAGAGAAGATGGTATAAAATTGCCAAAATGAGTGAAGGCAGTAAGTGCCATGGGAAATCAGATAAGATAGAACTCATGGAAGGCTGGGGTAGTTGGAGAAGGCTTCAGGAAGAAGTGTGACCTGGCCTTGGTCTTAAACTTCTGGTAGGATCTGAATAGGTAGGAGGGAATGAGGGAGGAGAGAGTACTAGTCAGGCATTTCGAATTTAGGACAAGAGTCAAACAAGATGTCCTTAGATGCCAGGGGACTAAGAAGGGTAGATGACATGGAACACCATTTCCAAGGAAGGGGTGATGGTGCTCGTCCCTGCAAACCATCTGATAGATTCTAATAAAGTGTAATCCAACCACCACCTATTAATTAAGCATTTCTTGAGCATCTGCCTTTGTGCAAGGCACAGGTGCTGGGAATATAAAGTAAAAATGCGAAGCAGACCCAATCCTCAGGAAGCTTACATTCTCCTGGGGTGTGTGTGTGTGTGTGTGTGTGTGTGTGTGTGTGTGTGTGTGTGTGTGTCTGTTTGTGTGTCTGTGTGTGAGTGTGTGTGTTTGTGTCTGTGTGTATGTGTGTGTGTGGATAACCTGTAAACAACATTGTATGTATATGCTTATTTCAGGAAGGAGAGAACATTCACAAACAGGGGATGCGACAAGACCTCTCATAAGTGTTTCATAAGCTGAATCATGAAGTTAACATAGAATTTTAAGAGGAAGAAGGGAAGAGCGAGTCCAGCTATGGGGGAAAGCCTGGACAAAGACACTAAGGTAAGAGCTGCAGTGCAGTGTGCCAACAACAGCAGGTAAAGCAGTTTGGCCAGAAAACAGAGCGCATGAAGAGGAATGTGTTATGATCCTGGAATGACAGTTTGGAACCAGACTGTGAATATTCTAGAGACAATAAGGAACCAGTGAAGCTTTTTGAACCAGGGAAATTGCATAGTCAGATCTATGTTTCAGGAAAATCAATTTGGCAACTGTGTGGAAGATGTGTTAGAGAGGGGAGATATTGCATGCAAGGAGGCAGATAGGAAGCGATTGTCCAGGTTAGCGGTCATGGTAACCTGAAGCAGATTGTGCAAATGGAGAGAAAAGTAAGATTTTAAAGGGTGTGGGAGTCAAAGTGATGATAATTGGCATTCGATTAAATAGGGGGGGAAGGGGCAGAATAAGGGACAATGAAGAGTTGAGTACAGCTATAAGCTTGTGAACCCCAGTAACTGGAAAGATGAAGGCACTTTTGTTCAGAAGTGTCAAACTCTTAAAATTCCCAAGGGCTTCCTGAACAGACTACAATGTAATTTGAAAAAGTTTAACCAAATAAATAAAAATACGATATGATACAGATAATATTTGTATGTGATTTTCTAAATCAATATGAGTCATGAAGTGATCCGTTTCTATTTGAGCTTGATACCAGTGCTCTTAATCATAAATATTTAGAATTAGGAAGAGAGGTGGGTTTTCAGGAAACATGAGGAATTTTCTTTTAGACATGTCGAATTTGAGAGCCCTATGGCACATTTGGTTGGAAATACTTAGCAAGCAGGAGGTTGGGAGAGGCAAGGAGGCCAGACCGGTAGACTTGGGAGTCCTCTGCATAAGATGGTGCTTGAATCTATGGGAGCCAAGATCACCAAGTCAAAATAGAGAACACAGAGAGTGAAAGAATCCAGGGCAGAACTCTGATACTCTTTAGTGATAGCCATCACACTTAGCTAACGAAACCAGACAAAGTGCCCCAGTAAGGGGTGGTACCCTTGGACACTGAATCCTGTTTCCACTTTGACTTCAGTCTTGCTACTTCTTGGAATTTAGGACCTTGCCTTTTCCACCCTTTGCTTATTAAGTGTAACCAGGAACCATTTAATCTTTCCATTGTCAATCAGAAGTAGGCTTGAGGTTTACTTCATCAACCCTTAGCGTCTTTCAATCCTAGAGGCCTGAAACAAACATTCAAGAACAAACATTAAATACCTTTATTCTCAGGGCATTGTGGAATATAGTGGAGGACACAACATGATAAATATTTTCTCTGAAGAACCTTATAATTTAATGCAACCAGGATTAGGGTAGATAGTTCCCCCCGCCCCCACCTCTGTAGACTAGGTGCCTCTTTCTACCTATTACTGGCTCAGTCTCATCCAATGTTATAAGGTAATCAATGGGCATGTTTTGATATTTTTTTATTAATTACTAAAACTACATCTCTCATTAATTTTAAAGTTCTACCCCAATTTTCTTTTCAATTCATATGTCACTATGGATATGAATGTTCTTCCACCTAGTTCAGATATTCTTAATTTTTTTTCTGCTTTAACTTGCAAAAAGTAAGCTAAGGTCATTGTTCTCCAACTAATTAGCTCATATTCCTGTTTTTATTATACTTACCTGTTAGCTACAGAGCATTGTTTCAGTGATGTATTTTGCTCAGAAAAAAATCAACCCCTTAATAGCAACAAAGAGCTCATTGAAAAACTCGGAGGGAATAGTTTCAGTTCAGTGGTGGGATCAGTAGGCAGACTACAAAAGGTGGAGAAATGAGCTACAGATGAGAAAATGAAGGCCATGAACAGAGACAATTGCTCCTGGGAATTTGACCAGGAAAGGGAGAGGGATAGAGAAGAGCTTTAGAGATTTGCAGGGTCAAGTTAAGTTTTTTTTTTTTAAGATTATTTATACATTGGCGTGGTTGTAGTCAGAGGAGAACAAGCCAGTGGATAAAGAAGGGTGGAAAACGAAGGAGGGAAAGGAGATCATTGAAAGGGGTAAGTTCCTGAAAGAGACAGGTAGGAAGGGATGGCAATTAAGGCACAAGTAACGATTTTGACCATGGTAAGGAAGGCTACCTCTTCTTGAGAGACCAGAGCACAAAGGAAAAGAATGAGGGATGATGCTGAGCAAATTTGGGTTATAGGATTGGGGAAAATAAATATCTTAAAATGCAGAGCCTCCATTTTTTGGCAGTAAAGTAGAAGATGAAGTCTTCTGCTGGGAGAAATGGGATAGAATAGGTCTCTACGAGAGAATTAGTTACAGGTCATGTGACACATCAGTGCCCTTCTCTACCCACTGGCCTCTTTCCTCTATCACTACTTTGCCATGTCCCCAGGGTGGAGAGACCCTTTTTCTGGTTATGAGCTTGTGTGGATACTCTATGAATCTTGAACCTGAGAAGGAGTAGGAAAGGCTGGTATCCTTTTGCTTGGATTTGTAGGCATTTGGGTGAGCAGTTTGTTGTTGCTGTTGAGTTGTTTCCAGTTGTCTGACTCTCTGTGACTCCATTTGGGGTTTTCTTGGCAAAGACACTAAAGTGGTTTGCCATTTCCTTCTCCAGTTCATTTTACAAGTGAGGAAACTGAGGCAAATAATGTTAAGCGATTTGCCCAGGGTCACACAGCTGGTAAGCGTCTGAAGCCAGATTTGGAATTCAGGTTCTCCTGACTCCAGGGCCAGTGCTCTCTCTACTGTGCCACTTAGCTGCCCTTTGGGTGAGGGTGAACTACTCATGGACTCACCCTAGGCCAAGAAGGTGGGCGACTTCCATATGGAGAAGATGTATGTTTCTGTGTGTATATGTGTAGGTATGTTTGTATGTGTATAAGTGAGAGAAGGCAGAAGGGAGTGGCAGAAGTAGTCCAATTTTTCCTGGGTCCCAGGGTCAATAGACACAGCTCAAGGCCCTCTTCTTCTCTTTTCTCTCAGGGAGATCATCTAGGCATGTAGACAGAAGGGAGAGAAATGGAAAAAGCATGAATGACAATAGAGTCAAGGGTAGTGAGATGAGCCTCGAAGCAGAGAAGGGTTTCCATAGGGAAAAACAGAATATAAAGTAAGGCAGTGCAGAGAGCCTTGAAAACTAGGCAGAGGAGTTTAGATCTTATAGGCAATAAAGAATCATTGAAGGATTTTGAGCAAAGAAATGACATAATAAAAGTAGTATTTTGGGATGTGCACTTTCATTAAGTTACAATCACAATGTATGTATTTCCTCTCAACGTATTATATTTGGAGTATAATTGTTAGAACCTAAAGTGTCGAACACATGCAGGCCTCATGCTAATGGGTCTGGCTGTCATGAATATTTTTAATGATGAACACCTGACAGATCGGCATGTTTTCTTTCCTTAATCAGCTCGATGATATTTTAAGTCTCCAATGTGTTTGTTGTTATTAAGATGGTTAGAGAGGCACTGGAGGGATGCTTTAGGCTGAGGCTCAGGGACCATCTTAGTTTGATGTCTCAACTCACCCAGGGGACATGAGATACCGGGGAACTGATGCCCATCAGCCAAACTCCTAAGAGACTGCTATATGAATGCCAATGTATTATTTTACAGTAGCAGCCTAATAATAATGATGATGACAGTGGTAGGCATTTGTATAGTGGAGAACAGGATTACAGATTTGAACTGGAAGAGACCTTGGAGTTCATCAAGTCCAATCCTTAATTTTACAGGTGAGGAGATGGAGACTCATGGAAATGAGGTGATCTAACCAGGTTTCTACGGGAAGGAAGATGTAGAGTAAGGTTTTTAATCCAGGTCCTGTTACTTGAAATTAAGGACTCATTCTGCTGTACCAAAATGCTTTCTAGTTTTCAATTTATTCTCAAACAATTTTATCAAGTAGGTGATATTATAATTTCCACTTATTTAGAAGAGGAAACTGAGGCTCAGAGAAACTAAGACTTGCCTAGTGTCACTCAGTTAACAAGGTCTGAAGCAAGATTTGAATTCCTGTCTTTCTGGTTCCAAGTCCAACATTCTATCAACGACACCATGCTACATGTTATCTACTGGAGAGTGTTCTAGACCTAAAGTCGGAAAACCTGGGTTTGGATGGCAGCATTGGAGCTTCATTGTTCTGTGATTATGGGCAAAGCAGCTTAATCATTTAAGGTCTCTAACTTCAATAACTCGTCTATAAAATGGGAATGACACTTGGCAGGATTTCTGTCTGGATAACATTCTATAAATCTTTAGTTCCTACGTAAACATACCACTTGGGGTCACCCTCCAATACACAGGGGAACCAATGACACACCAATAGGTTTATCTTTAATAATCAGGTAAAGGATCCAATTGGTTTGAAACAAAGGAATTTAATGAAATGAAAAAATTAAAAAAAAGATAATATAAAAAGTAGCAACAAACTATTTCCCTCCAAAAACCTTTGGTGTACTCTACCACTAATACACACAACATCTGTGTGGAGAGGGACAAACAAAGGGAACACTTATGGAGGAGCATTTACGTAGGGAAGATGTATTTCCAAGACAGCATTATGGAAGTGTAATTCTTACTTCTGATGATGAAAGCCATTGTTCTCTTCTAGGGATGTGATTATACTGTTTCCTGTTAGGCCTATTCACTCTTGGTCTCAGTTTATGCTGGACAATGCTCGGCCAGCCAGAAGTCAGCCAGTTAGTCAGTCAGTCGGTCAATAAGCATTTATCTAAGCACTTGCCATGTGCCAGGCACCATACTTGTTTCCAGAGAATGAGTAGGAAAGGGTTGATTTCCTTTTGCTACGAAGATACACAGTAAAACAAAATAATGTGTTTTCATGTAGCTCAGGGCCAATCTCTGCTGCTGAATGCTGCTCCAGCACTGGGCTCATGGGCCTGGAAAAGACCTTAATGTAGAAAGGCAGAGGTCATCCACTACATCCTGGGGCATTGCCAGTAGTCTTGACTTTTGTTTTGCCACTCAACCGCAATGACTCTGGAGGAGAGAGTACCACTGATGATGACTTTGCACAGCTCTGCGTCGCTTAAATCCGGGTTAAGACATCTTCATGATGTCCTTGGTCTTTTTCGAGAGGGAAGGATGAACAGCATACACTCCACTAAATGCTGGTCATCTGTAGACTCTATCACCACCAGTTTCACTAGATCAGGTGAAACCTTTGGCTATGTTTTACTCATTGAAGACTGAGTTCTGCCATTTTTTCTCCCAGCTTTTTAGAAAAGGGAAAAAGAAACCTTTGCCTGGGCTTCAGCAAAAATCAACAAAAAGGCTGATACTGTCCCCAAAGTCTTGGCTGTTGTGGCCTCTCATTTTACCTGTTGAAGATTTTCGGCTCGAGATGCTTTTTTTTTTTTTTGGCTTGACAGGAGCTTTAATTCTCTTGCTTTCCTTTTTTCTTAAATTTAAGATTTTTTTATTTTTAGTTTATAGCACTCAGTTCTGCATGATTTTGAGTTCCAGATTTTCTTCCCCCCTCCCTGCTCCCTCCCCGAGAAGGCATGGAATCCAATATATTTTCTACATACAACTTCACATTAAACTCATTTGCACAATACTCAAGCTGTAAAGAAAAATTGTGACCAATGGAATGAATCACGAGAAAGAAGAAACAAAGCTAAAAAAAAAACAAAAGAGGAGAAAATAAAACAAAAGAAGGAAAAAAAGAGAGCAAATAGTTTGCCTCAATCTGCATTCAGACTCCAGAGTTCTTTCTCTGGATGTGGATAGCTCTCTCCATCATGGATCCTTTGGAGTTGTCTTTAAACCTTGTATTGCTGAGAATAGCTCAGTGTGTCAAGGTTAGTTGTCATAGCCTCAATATATCTGTGGTTGTGTATAATGTTCTCCTGGTTCTGCTCCGCTCACTCAACATTATATCATGTAGGTTTTTCCAGGTTATTATGAAGTCTGTATCTTCCCCATTTCTGTAGCACAATAGTATTCTATTGCATTCATATACCATGACTTGTTTAGCCATTCTCTAATTGATGGGCATTTCCATGATTTCCAATTCTTTGCTACCACAAAAAAGAACTGCTATAAATATTTTTGTACATATGGGTCTCTTTCCCATTTGTGTGATCTCTTTGGGATACAGCCCTAGAAGTGGTATTGCTGGGTCAAAGGGTATGAACATTTTTATAGCACTTTGTGCACAGTTCCAAATTGCTCTCCAGAATTGTTGGATCAGTTCACAACTCCACCAGAAATGTAACAGTGTTCCAATTTTCCCACATCCTCTCCAGCATTTATCATTTTAGTGTTTTGTCATTTTAGCCCATATGACAGGAGAGATGTGGTATCTAAGAGTTGTGATTTGCATTTATCTAATCACTAGTGATTTAGAGAATTTTTTCATATGTCTATAGATATCTTTAATTTCTTCCTCTGAAAACTGCCTGTTCATATCCTTTGACCATTTCTCAATTGGGGAATGGCTTGTATTCCCTATAAATCTGGCTCAGTTCCCTGTATATTTTAGAGATGAGGCATTTATCAGAGACACTAATTTTAAAGATTTTCTCCCAGTTATCTGCTTCCCTCCTAATCTTTGTTGCATTGTCTTTTTTATGCAAGAACGTTTCAATTTAACATAAACAAAATTATACATTTTTCGTTTTGTAATGCTCTCTATGTCTTGTTGGGTCATGAATTCTTTTCTTTCCCATAAATCTGATAGGTAAACTATTCCTTGCTCTCCCAAATTGCTTATAGTATCAGCCTTTCTTCCTAAATCATGAACCCATTTTGACTTTATTTTGGTATATGGTGTAAGATATTGGTCTATGCCCAGTTTCTGCCCTACGTTTTTCTAATTTCCCCAGCAGTTTTTGTGAAATAGTGAATTCTTAGCCCAGAAGCTGGCCTCTTTGGGTTTATCAAAGAGTAGATTGCTGTAGTTGTTGACTGTGTCTTGTGTACCTAACCTATTCCACTGATCCACCACTCTGCTTCTTAGCCAGTACCAAATAGTTTCGATGAATTCTGCCTTATAGTACAGTTTAATATCTGGTATGGCTAGGCCACCTTCCCTAGCATTTCTTTTCATTAATTCCCTAGATATTCTAGACCTCTTGTTCTTCCAGATGAATTTTGTTATTATTTTATCCAGCTCTGTAAAATAATTTTTTGGTAGTTCGATTGGTATGGCACTGAACACATAAATTAGGTAAAATTGTCCTGGAATAAACCCTACCAGGTCATAGTGTTTTATTCTCATGATAAGTTGCTGTAATCTTTTTGCTAATATTTTATTTAAAATTTTTGCATCAATAGGGACATTGGTCTATAATTTTCTTTCTCTGTTTTGACTCTTCCTGGTTTAGGTACCATATTTGTGTCATTAAAAAGTATTTGGTAGGACTCCTTTACCCATTTTCCAAAATAGTCTACAAAGTATAGGAATTAATTGTTCTTTAAATGTTTGGTAGAATTCACATGTAAAACCATCTGGCCCTGGAGATTTTTTCCTAGGGAGTTCATTGATGACTTGTTCAATTTTTTTTCTGAGATGGGGTTCTTTAGGTATTTTACTTCCTCTTCTGTTAACCTGGGCAATTTATATTTTTGTAAATATTCATCTATTTCCCTAAGGTTGTCAAATTTATGGGTATACAATTGGGCCAAATAATTCCTTTATTTTTCTCTTCATTGGAGGGGAATTGACCGTTTTCATTTTTGGTACTGGTAATTTGGTTTTTGTCTTTCTTTTTTTAATCAAATTGACCAAAGGTCTATCGATTTTATTGGATTGTTTTTTACTATTATAGTTTTGCTGTCTATTTCTTCCTGTAGCTCCCTTAACTTCTCCTGTAAGAATCTGCATCCTATACCACTTGGTGCATATATGTTAAATAATGATATTGCTTCATTGTTTATGGTGCCTTTTAGAAAGATGTAGTGTCCTTCCTTATCTCTTTTAATTGGATCTCTCTTTGCTTTCACTTTGTCTGAGATTAGGATTGCTACGCCTGCTTTTCTTACTTTAGCTGAAGCACAATGTATTCTACTCCAGCCTTTTGCCTTTACCCTGTGTATACCCCGGTCTTTCAAGTGTGTTTCTTGTAAACGGCATATTATAGGATTATCATTTTTAATATATTTTTTCTTTTTATTTTTAGTTCGCAACACACAGTTCTACATAATTTTGAGTTCCAGATTTTCTTTCCTCCATACCCCCCTCCCTCCCCAAGATGGCATGGAATCCCATATAACTTCCATGTATAACTTCACATTGAATTAATTTACACACTAGTCAAGTTGTGGAGAAGAATTCTGACCAATGGAATGAATCATGGGAAAGAAGAAACAGAACCAAAAAAAAAAAACCACAATCCAACAACAAATACAAAAGAGAGGAAAAAAATAGGGGGGCGGAAAAGGCGAGCATGAAGTGTGCCTCGATCTGCATGCATACTTCATAGTTCTTTCTCTGCATGTAGACAGCACTCTGCATCGTGAGTCCTTTGGAGCTGTCTCTGCATATTGTGTTGCTGAGAAGAGCAAAGTCTGTCAGGGTTAGTCATCACAGAATCCATATATCTGTGGTTGTGTATAATGTTCTCCTGGCTCTGCTCCGCTCACTCAGTATTATGTCATGTAGGTTTTTCCAGGAGGTTATGAAGTTCGTATCATCCCCATTTCTTATAGCACAATAGTATTCCATTACCTTCATATACCACAGCTTGTTCGGCCATTCCCCAATTGATGGGCATCCCTTTGATTTCCAATTCTTAGCTACTTCCAAAAGAGCCGCCATAAATATTTTTGTACATATGGGTCCTTTTCCCACTTGTGTTGATCTCTTTGGGATACAACCCTAGGAGTGGTATTGCTGGGTCAAAGGGTATGAACATTTTTATAGCCCTTTGGGCATAGTTCCAAATTGCTCTTCAAAATGGCTGGATCAGTTCACAACTCCACCAGCAATGTAACAATGTTCCAATTTTCCCACATCCTCCCAGCATTTATCATTTTCCAGTTTTGTTATTTTAGCCAATTTGACAGGAGAGAGATGTCATCTAAGAGTTGTTTTGATTTGCATTTCTTTAATCAGTAGTAATCCAGAGCATTTATTCATATGTCTATAGATATCTTTAATTTCTTCCTCTGAAAACTGTCTGTTCATATTCTTTGACTACTTCTCAGTTGGGGAATGACTTGTATTCCTATATATTTGGTTCAGTTCCCTGTATATTTTGGAAATGAGGCCTTTATCAGTGACACTAGTTGTAAAGATTTTCTCCCAATTTTCTGCCTCCCTCCTAATTTTTGTTGCATTGGCTTTTTTTGTACAAAAACATTTCAATTTAACATAATCAAAATTGTCCATTTTGCATTTTGTAATGCTCTCTATCTCTTGTTGGGTCATGAATTCTTTTCTTTTCCATAAATCTGATAAGTAAACTATTCCTTGCTCTCCCAAATTGCTTATAGTTTCAGCCTTTATTCCTAAATCATGAACCCATTTTGACTTTATTTTGGTATATGGCGTAAGACATTGGTCTATGCCCAGTTTCTGCCCTACCATTTTCCAATTTCCCCAGCAGTTTTTGTGAAATAGTGAATTCTTAGCCCAGAAGCTGGCCTCTTTGGGTTTATCAAAGAGTCGATTTCTATAGTCATTGACTTCTCCATCTTGTGTACCTATCCTATTCCACTGATCCACAATTCTGTTTCTTAGCCAGTACCAGGTAGTTTTGATGACTGCTGCTCTATAGTACAGTTTAATATCTGGTATGGCTAGGCCACCTTCTCTAGCATTTCTTTTCATTAATACCGTAGATATTCTAGACCTCTTGTTCTTCCAGATGAATTTTGTTATTATTTTATCCAGCTCTGTAAAATACTTTTTTGGTAGTTCGATTGGTATGGCACTGAATAGATAGATTAATTTAGGTAAAATTGTCATTTTTATTATATTAGCTCGGCCTAACCATGAACAACTGATATTATTCCATTTATTTAGATCTGACTTTATTCGTGTGGAAAGTGTTTCATAGTTATGTTCATATAGGCCCTGGGTTTGTCTTGGCAGATAAACTCCCAAATATTTTATAGTGTCTACAGTAACTTTGAATGGAATTTCTCTTTCTATCTCTTGCTGTTGGGCTTTGTTAGTAATGTATAGGAATGCTGAGGATTTATGTGGGTTTATTTTATATCCTGCAACTTTGCTAAAGTTGTTTATTATTTCAAGTTTTTTTTTAACTTGATTCTCTAGGATTCTCTAAGTAAATCATCATATCATCTTCAAAAAGTGATAATTTAGCTCCTTCTTTGGCTGTTCTAATTCCTTCAATTTCTTTTTCTTCCCTTATTGCTACAGCTAACGTTTCTAGTACCAAATTGAACAGTAGGGGTGATAATGGACATCCTTGTTTCACCCCTGATCTTATTGGGAATGCATCTAGCTTATCCCCATTACAAATAATGCTTGTTGATGGTTTTAGGTAGATGCTATTTATAATTTTAAGGAAGGTTCCATTTATTCCTATGCTTTCTAGTGTTTTTAATAGGAATGGGTATTGTATTGTGTCAAAGGCTTTTTCTGCGTCTATTGAGATAATCATATGGTTTCTGCTAGTTTTGTTGTTGATATGGTCAATTATGCTAATAGTTTTCCTAATATTGAACCAGCCTTGCATTCCTGGAATAAATCCCACCCGGTCATAGTGTATTATTCTGGAGATGAGTTGCTGCAATATTTTTGCTAATATTTTATTATAAAATTTTTGCATCAATATTCATTAGAGAAATTGGTCTATAATTTTCTTTCTCTGTTTTGACTCTACCTGTTTTGGGTATTAGTACCATATTTGTGTCATAAAAAGAATTTGGTAGGACTCCTTCTTCACCTATTTTCCCAAATAGTCTACAAAGTATTGGAATTAGTTGTTCTTTACATGTTTGATAGAATTCACATGTAAAACCGTCTGGCCCTGGAGATTTTTTCCTAGGGAGCTCATTGATGGCATGCTCAATTTCTTTTTCTGATATGAGGTTATTAAGAAATTTCACTTCCTTTTCTGTTAGCCTGGGCAGTTTATGTTTTTGTAGATATTCATCCATATCTCTGAGGTTGTCAAATTTATGGGCATACAATTGGGCAAAATAATTCTTAATTATTGTTTTGATTTCCTCTTCATTAGAGTTGAACTCACCCTTTTCATTTTTGATACTGGTAATTTGATTTTCTTCTTTCTTTTTTTTAATCAAATTGGCCAAAGTTTTATCAATTTTATTGGTTTTTTCATGAAACCAGCTCTTTGTTTTATTTCTTAATTCAATAGTTTTCTTGATTTCAATTTTATTAATCTCTCCTTTGATTTTCAGTATTTTTAATTTGGTATTTAATTGGGGATTTTCAATTTGTTCTTTTTCTAGCTTTTTCAGTTGTATGCCCAAATCATTGGTCTCTTTTTTTCCTATTTTATTCCTGTAATCATTTAGAGATATGAAACTTCCCCTAAGAACTGCTTTTGCTGCATCCCATAAGCTTTGGTATGTTGTCTCATTATTGTCATTCTCTTGAATGAGTTATTAATTGTTTCTCTGTTTTGTTCTTTGGCCCACTCATTCTTTAGAATTACATTATTTAGTTTCCAATTAATTTTTAGCTTATTTTTCCATGCTTCTTTGTTACATATAATTCTTATTGCATCATGATCTGAAAAGGATGCTTTGACTACTTCTGCCTTTCTGCATTGGATTGTGAGGTTTTTATGCCCTAGTACATGGTCAGTTTTTGAGTATGTGCCATGTAGCACTGAGAAGAAAGTATATTCCTTTTTATCCCCATTTAGCTTTCTCAAGAGGTCTATCATATCTGCTTTTTCTAAAATTCTGTTCACTTCCTTAACTTCTTTCTTATTTATTTTGAGGTTAGGTTTATCAAGTTCATAAATGGGAAGGTTGAGGTCTCCCAATATTATAGTTTTGTTGTCTATTTCTTCCTGTAACTCCCTTAACCTCTCCTCTAAGAATCTGCATGCCATACCACTTGGTGCATAAATGTTAAACAGTGATATTGCTTCATTGTTTATGGTGACTTTTAGCAGGATGTAGTGTCCTTCCTTATCTCTTTTAATTAAATCTATCTTTACTTTTGCTTTGTCTGAGATTAGGATTGCTACACCTGCTTTTGTTACTTTAGCTGAGGCACAATATATTTTACTCCAGCCTTTTACCTTTACCCTGTGTGTATCCCCCTGTTTCAAATGTGTTTCTTGTAAACAGCATATTGAAGGATTATGGTTTTTAATCCATTCTGCTATCTGCTTCCGTTTTATGGGAGAGTTCATCCCATTCACATTCACAGTTATGATTTCTATCTGTGTCTTTTTCTCCATCCTATTTTCCCATTGTTTCTGCTTTTATTTCTCCCTTTCCCCTTCCACTCCTCAACAAAGTTTTGCTTTTGACTGCCGCCTTCCTCAGTTTACCCTCCCTCTTTATTCCCCTCTCTTGTCTTACCGTTTCCCACTTGCTACTTCTCCCCTCCCTTCTGGCCACCCCCCTCCCTTTTTTCCCCCTTTCCCCTCCTACTTCCTGCAGGACAAGTTAGATTTCTATACTTATCAGGATATGTTATTCACTTCTTGAATCAGATCAGATGACAGTAAAGCTCAAATACTGCTCTTCTCCCTCCCTTCTTTCCCTCTACTAAAATGTGTTTTTATGCTTTTTCATTTGGTGTAACTTACCCTTTTCTACTACCTCCTTACCTCTTCGCTCAAAGCTCTCCCTTTACATACCTTAATTATGTTTTTTATCCTTATATAAGTTATTTTATACAGACATTCACAGTCTATGTGTATCCCTTTCAATTGTCATAATAGTTGTACTATTCTCAAGATTGACATATATATGTATACATATAAAACGTACATAAGACGATGTAATTCTATATGAAGATGCAAATAATTTGCCCTTATTGATTAATAAGGTTTGTGGGAGGTTTTCCCCCCTGTTTACCTTTTTATGTCTCTCTTGAATTTTGTATTTGGAAATCAAATTTTCCATTGAGTTCTGGCCTTTTCGTCAGGAAGGTCTGGAATTCCCTTATTTCATTGAATGTCCATCTCCTTCCCTGAAAAGTTATGCTTAATTTTGCTGGGTAGTTGATCCTTGGTTGTAGTCCCAGCTCCTTTGCCCTTCAGAATATCATATTCCAGTTTCTCCTGTCTTTTAAGGTGGAAGCTGAAAGATCCTGTGTGATCCTGACTGTAGTTACACAATATTTGAATTGTTTCTTTTTGACTGCTTGTAGTATTTTCTCCTTGATTTTGTAATTCTGAAATTTGGCTATAATATTTCTTGGAGTTTTCAGTTTGGGATCTCTTTCAGGGGGTGATCGGTGAATTCTTTCAATGACTATTTTGCCCTCTGGTTCTAGGACCTCTGGGCAGTTGTCTTTGATAATTTCTTCGAAGATACTGTCAAGGCTCTTTTTTTCATTGTGGATTTCCGGTAGACCAATAACTCTTAAATTGTCTCTCCTGGATCTATTTTCCAGGTCAGTTGTTTTCCCAATCAGGTATTTCACGTTTTTTTCTGGTTTTTCATTCTTTACATTTTGTTTTACTACTTCTTGATGCCTCATAGAGTCATTAGCTTCCACTTGCTCAACTCTAATTTTTAATGAGTTACTGTCTTCATTTTGCTTTTGAGTCTCCTTTTCCAATTGGTTGATTTTATCTTTCAGGGTGTCATTTTCTCTATTTAGATTCTGAATCTCCGTAGCCATTTCGCCAATCTTATTCTTTAGGAACTTGATTTCATCAGTGGATTTTTTTTCCATTTTTTTCCATTTTTTCTTTTACCTCCCTAATTTGGTTTTTAAAATCCTCCTTTAGCTCTTCCAGTAATGCTTTTTGGGCTTGAGACCAGTTTATACTGCCTTTTGAGGTATCAGATGTGGGTATAGTGTCATTGTTATCCTCTTCCAAATTGGTGTTTTGATCATGCCCGTCTCCATAAAAAGAGTCAATGGTCCTCGGTTTTTTTGTGTTCTTCATGTTGGTTAGCCTTTTCCTGGCTTTATAATAAATTTCTGCTTTTGGGGCTCAGGGCTCTCTGTCCCAGCTTTCTTATTCTGGAGATTGTGAGTCTTGTTGTTGGCTTTGTGAATTATAGCCTTCAGTTTCCTGAGGTGTGGGGGAGGGGATCTGGCTGCTTGAAATCTCCTCTTCCCCTGCGGCTGTTCTCCAGCACTGTTGCTCTTCAGCAATGGTCCCAGCTCTTTGTTGTTTGAGCTGGGTGTCTGGTACTTCCCCTGGGGGAGCAAGAGTATGTGTGGACTCCTGGTGTTGACCCCTGCTGGCTCTGCTCCTCTGGGACTCAGGTACTCCCACTACTAGGCCACTGAAGCCCCACTTCTGTCTCCTCTATTCCAGCATTTTTTGTTTTTTGTTTTTTCTCCCGAGGAATTCTCTGGGTGGGGAGGGGAGGGATTAGAGCTGTTTACCTGGCCATTATATTATGTCTCCCAGAAGTTCAAGAAGTGTTTCATACCTTTGGGCTGCAAGCCTTAGGAGTTGGTATCTCACGGCCAGTGGCCTTCGTAGCTTCCACAGACTGCCGTCCTGTGTTGGGAGGCCTGGGGAATCTCCGCTGGTTTCGGGCACCCGGCTTTCTCCCAGCCTGTCTCCCACGTGCGTTTCCCGGCCTTCGCTTCCACTTTGGTCCCGACTGGAGCAGCTCCATACACCGAGCCCTCTCCTAGCCCACAGATTCGTGCCTTCGACCTTTCTCCCGGCTCGGAAATTTGCCCCGCTCAGGCTGCTCGCGGTTTCTGACTCTCTCAAATCTGCTCACATTCACTTTTTTATAGGAATCTGACAGAACTTGTGAGAGAGCTCCGGTAAGACGCTCTTTTCATGCAGCCATCTTGGCTCCGCCCAGGATTATCATTTTTAATCCATTCTGCTATCCGCTTCTGTTTTATGTGAGAGTTCATCACATTGACAGTTATGATTACTATCTGTGTCTTTTTGTCCATCTTATTTCCCCCTTATTTATGCTTTTATTGCTCCCTTCTCCCTTTCACTTCTCAATAGAATTTTGCTTTTGACCACCGCCTTCCTCATTTTACCCCTCCTCTTGGTTCCCCTCCCTTACCTTACCTTTTCCCCCTTGCTACTTCTTCTCTTTCTTCTGATCCTCCCTCCCTTTCCTTTCCCCTCTCCCCTCCTACTGCCTGTAGGACAAGTTTGATTTCTATACTTATCAGGATATGTTATTCCCTTCTTGAACCAAATCTCATGAGAGTAATTCTAAAATACTGCTCTTCTCCCTCCCTTCTTTCCCTCTACTATAATACATTTTGTGCCTCTTCATGTGATATAATTTACCCTTTTCTACTACCTCCTTACCTCTTCTCCCAGATCTATCCGTTTATATCTCTTAATTATATTTTCATCATTATATCAGTTATTGTATACTGACACCCACAGTCTACGTATATCCCTTTCCATTGTCATAGTAACGGTACTATTCTCAAGATTGATATATGTATAAAACACATATAAAACAAAATAATCCTATATAAGGTTGTAACTAATTTGCCTTATTTATTACCTAGGGTTCTTTTCCCCCCGTTTACCTTTTTATGTCTCTCTTGAGTTTTGTATTTCAAGATCAAATTTTCTATTGAGCTCTGGCATTTTCATTAGGAAGGTCTGGAATTCCCTTATTTCATTGAATGTCCATCTTCGTGCCTGGAAAATTATGCTCAATTTTGCTGAATAGTTGATCCTTGGTTGTAGTCCAAGCTCCTTTGCCTTTCAGAATATCATGTTCCAATTTCTCCTGTCATTTAATGTAGAAGCTGAAAGATCCTGCATGATCCTGATTGTAGTTCTGTGATATTTGAATTGTTTCTTTCTATCTGCTCACAGGATTTTCTCCTTGACCTGGTAGTTCTGAAATTTGGCTATAATATTTCTTGGAGTTTTAATTTTGGAATCTCTTTCAGGGGATACTCTGTGGATTCTTTTGATGACAGTTTACTCTCTGGTTCTAGAACCTTGGGGCAGTTACCTTTGAGAATTTCTTGAAAGATACTGTCCAGGCTCTTTTTTTCATCATGGCTTTCAGGTAGACCAATAATTCTTAGATTGTCTCTCCTTGATCTGTTTTCCAGGTTAGTTGTTTTTCCAATCAGATACTTCACATTTTATTCTATTTTTTTCATTCTTTAGATTTTGTTTGACTGATTCTTGATGTCTCAGAGGCATTAGCTGCTACTTGCCCAATTCAAATTTTTAACATATTGTTTTCTTCCTTTAGCTTCTCTATCTCCACTTGGTTCCATTTGGTTGATTTTACTTTTCAATGGGACATTTTCTCTATTTATATTCTGATTCTCCTTAACCATTTCGCCAATTTTACTTTTTAAAAATTTGTTTTCATCAGTGAATTTTTTCCATTTTTTCTTTTACCTCCCTAAGTTGGTTTTTAAAGTTCTCCTGGAGTTCTTCCAGGAATGCTTTTTGTTCTGGAGACCAGTTCACTTTCCCTTTTGAGGCTCCAGATGTGGGTGTAGTGTCCATGTTGTTCTCTTCTGAATTGGTATTTTGGTCTTCCCTGTCTCCATAACATGAATCAATGGTCTTTGAAAGCTTGTTACTGTTCTTTTTCATGGTGTTTTTTTCCCTCCTGGTTTCTAAAGTGGATCTCTGCTTCTGGGGCTCCAGAGGCTCAGTCTCAAGTTTCTTGTGTTGGGATCTAGTTTTATGTGCTATGGCCTCTGGTTTTGTGAGGTGTGGGGGAGGGGTGGTCTGGCTGCTGGGAGTCTCCTTTTCCCCAGGACCGCTTTACAGCATGGGTGGTCTCAGCTCTTGTCTGTGCTGGTGTCTGCCACTTTCCCTGGCTGTGCAAAGTCATGTCTGGGGTCCTGGCATTGACATTTATTAGCTCCACCCCCCTGGGGCTTAGTTACTCTCATTGTTCTGCTGAAGTGAAGGCTGCTGAGACACCTCTCTTCCTGCACCAATCCCCTTCTGCCACTGCAAGAAGGGCCCTCTCCCCACCTTTTCTCACTACTGAAGCACCCCTTCTGGCTCCTCTGTTTCTCCTGAGGCAGTCTTCTCTGGGTTTATTCAAAGCAGGGATGAGAGCTGTTTTTACCTTGCCATCATGGCTCCTGGAAGTTCAAGAAGGCAAGTTTCAAACCTTTGGACTGTGGGTTGGAGGCCTCTGGGCTAGCTTCTCCCATAGCCACAGGTTCTGCATTGGTATCTCCCGTAGCTCTGACAGACTCCTGTCCTGGGCTGAGAGGCCTGGGGTTCAGTCAGGGCCATAGCTGGTACTTCCGTTCTGGGCCTGTTCTTGCTCTGGCATTGCACTTGCCTAGCGTTCTCCCAGACCTGCAAGTTGGCTGGATTCCTCTGCTATTCCTGGTTGGTTTGGTCTGGTGCCCTTGCATGTGCCTGGTGCTCCTACCCCTCTTAGTCTACTAATAGCTTCTAATTCTCTCAAATCTGCTCAGATTCACTAAAAAAGTGAATTCTGACAGATAACAAAAAGATGTATCTGACAGAATTTGAGAGAGAGCTCCCATAGTTCCTTCCTTTCACAGTGCCATCTTGGCTCTGCCCCCTCCAGATGCTTTTTACAACAAAGAACACAGTCCATTCGGTTAACTGAAGCTCTTGGGTTTAGTAATTTTTTGTATTCCTTCTTGGCTGAGAAGTTTGGAATGCCCTCTTTCATCATGGTTCGTCATGACTACTCCTTGTATCTCCAAATTTTTCATTTCTACTGGCAAGCTGATGTCAGATAGTGGTTTATCTATTCATAATTACCAAACAGTTCTAGGGCTTATGATTCCTTAGTTTTGAACCTAAAGTCTCTTATATTCTTCCATACAGATAAATGGGTGGGGGAAAAAGACAACTGCTAATCTTAGCCAGCAAGGACATTTTCTGCTATATGCCTAGCTTCACATACAGAAAAACAGCCAAAAGCCTCTAAAGGACTTTGGAGCACTTCTCCAAGTCAATATTAGCTATTATCTGAGAGAAATGATTATTTCTCTTTCATATTGATAGCCAATTATTAATATTGAGGAGATCCAAGGTTTTTTCCCCGTTTCTTAAATTTCCTTGTTCAATCTCTTAAGGAAAGGGCTGATGGAAGATAGGATTCACCCAACTAGCTCAGGCTTGGTTGGAAGATATAGATTCTTTATCTAGATTGCCCAAGGCTGAGGGTGGTCTGAGAATAGGAATAGTCTTTGTCCAAGAGCACCATGATGTTACTCTTAGCCCTTTATTGGAATGAGCACACTTCTCTTTGTAAAGTCCACCTCTCATTAGTTGTTAACCAGTTAGAGTTTATTGCCACCCTCAGAAACACCCCTCTTCCAAGGGCATATAAGCCATGAGCCCACTGCCATGGTTGTCTTTGGCCTTTAATTAAAAATACTAGCATTACTAATAAAATGACTAATTACCCAGAAATTATGTCTCTTGAACTTTTTAAACACCATAATTAATTAGTAGTAATTATGATAATAATATGTGAGATGTAACTGGCATGAGAAGTCAGAGTGGTCAGGTCACTTTCTTGGGATGGATAGGCCCATTCAAAAGACCAACTGGATTAGAAGGCTGCTTTATAAATGTTGAATTGAATAAAGGGAATTAGACATCCTGATGAATTTCCCTGCCATAGGGAAATTTACAGCCCGATAATAGAGGACAAGAGTACTTTCTTCCCCTTCCCCCCAACAGTTATAACACTGAAATATCCTTTGCTATGGATTTGTAGTGGAAGAGAGTATTCCCATATGGAGTAGTAGAGTTGAATTCTAATTTGAGCTCTGCTACTTACTACCTCTGTGACCTCGGGCCAATCATTTCAGTGAACCTCAGTTTCTTCATTTGTTCAGACTAAATGATTTCCAAGATCCCGCCTAACTCTAAACCTATGAACTTAGGATCCCTTTCCCCCAGTATTCTCAGCATCCCCTCAAAGATTCTGTTACTTTAACATTACTTCATTATGAATGCTACAATTAATTAGATCCCAGCTTATCTTATATTAGTTACATTTTAGATTGACATCTTCCTGATGAGATTTCGATGAGGCTCCTTAGTTTCCTAGATGAGTTTTAGAAGATGCCCTAATCTTATTAGCGATGCATTTGCAAATCATTTGAGAGCATGGGTAACTTCTGTAGAGGGCTAACTAACCTCATCCAATTTTATATGGATTTTTGCTAGCGTTACTTTCCTAGTTGGGCATTTTCTGACCTTGTCCCCAAGTTCTGGGGAGGGGGGAGAAGGTAAGCAGTGTGATATAGTGGATCAAGCATGGGGCTTTTAGCTTCATGTAAAGACAAATTTACCAACTATTTGGCAGAAGGGAAGGGAACAAACCCTAATTAAACATATACTATACGCCACTGCACAGATGATGATGAGGGCTATAGACCAATTCAGTTCAATGAATATTAAGAGAGTACGTGCCAGGAGAAAGGCAGTGTGTTATCATGGCTGGAGGGCAGGCCACAGAGCCAAGAAAACCTGATTCAGGTTCCACCACTGACACATACTGGCTGTGTTACCATTGCAAGTGAGTGCCCCAAATAACTCTCTGAGGGCATAAGTTGCAAAATAATGGCCAATTTGCATAGGTTGGTAGAGTACTAAGAGTTGTAGAAATATCTCATTTGATCCTCACAACAAATGTATGAAGTAGGTGCTGCTATTATCCCTATGTCACAGATGAGGAAACTGAGGCAGGCTAAAGTGAAGCGACTCGCTTGGGGTCATAGTTAAATATGAGTCCAAATTTGAACTCATGTCTTTTTAACTTCAGTCCCAGTGTTCTACCACTGTATAACCTAGCTGTCAAGGAAGAGGGGGGGAGGGAGGGAATAAGCATTTATATAGCTCTTACTATGTGCCAGGCACTGTGCTAACTAAGGTCTTTTACAAATATCATCTCATTTGGTGAGGTTGGTGCTAAAAAGATGTCATAAACTCGAAGGGACAAAGCGGGTAGAAGAAGCAGCTGGATAGACAATTAGCACAAGAGAAAGGTGAGCAGGAAGATGTTAACGAGAGTACTACACATGTTAGCGCTGAGATAGAGGGTTCAAGCTTTTTGTCACAAAGAATATTTGACGCTTGGGAAAGTGGCCAACCAAGCAGACAAGTCTGTGTCCTGATAATCAATTGTTAGACTAATTGGTAGGGAAAAACCAGTGGATCTGTGGGGAACAGGGGAACTGCAATGACGGCTCTTACTTGGTGCCATAGGAGGACCCTGTTCACCTGGGGACACATAAACAGGAAAATGGAGGATGGTTACTGCTGCTCATGTAAAACTCCTTCAGCCTTTGGGTCGTATCAGTTTATCAGATCACAGGGGAGCTGATCCAAGCAAGCCTTCCGGGATCAGAGAACTGGGTAGCTGCATTCTTGTGCGCATCCTTGGATGTATAGCCTTCTATGAGCCTTTTTCTATGTCCTTCAGTCATGCCTTGGTTTATAGGAAGGTAGTTGTGTCAGAGGGAATTATTTTGTTTGTGTATCTCCTTTCCCCAGGCTTCTCATGTGTTTTGGTTTTTTTTGGTAACTGCCTTGCAGTAAGAAGTCAATTTATTGAAAGGGTGAGTCTCCTAAGACTAGGTAATTCAGATCCAGCCCAAGGTTCTTTTGTTAGACTTTGCCTAGCACCCTAGGGGCCTGTTTGAGAGCCCCCCAGGCTGAAAAAACAAGTCTAGTCCAAGAAAGAAGATCTATGACTATTTGGAAAATTCCATTAAATGATACTTGGGCCATCTATCCAAAGGTTTTTGGAGGTTTCTGTTAAGCTCTTTCGTTTTATTTGCTGAGCACCGGCACTTAGAGCTTGTGCAAAGTTTTATGTCAGGAAGGTTTAATTAAACACAATGTATTGCAGAGCTCAAGTGCTGAGCTCCTAATTAGAAACCATGCTTCATGAGAGACTACTTAAATTGAAATAGGAGGGGAATTATCATGAATCTCCCTCAGAAACTTCAAGCCTGATGTGTTCATCATTCAGTGTTGGGGCTGGATACTTTATACTGCCTGTGGCCTGTTGTGTTTCTGCATTTGAACATGCCAGAATCTCCTCGGTAAGGCCTGCCTTTGGGTTGGCCATTATGGTGGCAATTTGAAAAAGATAGATTGTTGTGTTTAATAATGATAGTGGAAGTGTCTTGAGCCTCATGCAATAGAAATATGTGAACAGCAAAGGAAAGGGCTCTGCCATTCCATAAGAAAATCCTGATTATCTTTCTCCAGCAGGACACTGGGTAAAATTAATTTCTAGTGATCCATGATTCAAACTCATTATTATTACAAATATTAGGGGATCGGTACTTCGGAATGAGAGGCACTGAAATGCTTTTTGTTTTCTCTTTTAAAGATGATGATGAGGACTATAGACCAATTCAATTCATTGAGCATTTATTAAGAGCCTACTGTGTGCTAGGAGAAAGGCAGTGTAGTATCATGGCTAGAGAGCTAGCCTTGGAGCTAGGAAAACCAGATTCAAGATCCATCACTGACCCACATTAGGAGTGTTGCCATTTCCACGTCAGTGCCCCAGGCAAATCTTTAAGGCTATAAGTCGCAAAATAATGGCCAATTTGCATAGGTTGATGGTATTTCTAACCCAATAAAACCATACATATGGATTAAAAAAAAGTCCCAGACAGTGTACTAGGTGCTCAGCATACTGTGACCAAAATGAAATGGGTCACCACCCTTGAGAAGCCTCTGTTTTACTGGGCAGAAGAACATATGCCCGAAATTGTGCAACCTTATGAATAGTAACAGTAGCTGACACTGATGAAGCACCTTGAAATTTCCAAATAATTTTTTCATATAATATTTCTTCTGATCCTTTTTTCGCTTAAGGTAGGTAGTTCAGTGGCCTTAAGGTAAGGTAGGACAAATATTATTATCTTTATTACAGAGATGAAGAAGGTAAACCTCCATGAGGATTTGAACTCATGCTTTCTGGACTTGAGTAGATAGAAACTCTCCAAAGGTTTTTGCAAGTTCAACATCTACCTGTGACTCTCATGACCTTTCTTTTCTTCATGCGGCATCTCTACAATTCACTGTAATTTAGACCAGAGCTGAGTGAAGGGTCAGGGAGACAGGGTGAGCCAAAGATTCTAACAGCAGGTGAATTTTTGTTGTTTTGTCATTTTCAGGTGTGTCTGAATCGTCATGACCCCATTTGGGGTTTTCTTGGCAAAGACACTGAAGTGCTTTGACATTTCCTTCTCCGGCTCATTTTACAGATGAGGAAACTGAGGCAAACAGGGTTAAGTGACTTGCTCAGGGTCACACAGCTTGTGAGAATATAAGGCCATATTTCAACTCAGATCTTCCTGAATGCAGGCTTGGCCCTCTATCCACCGCACCACCTAGTTGCCCAGGGAATATGCCATTCATACACGGTGCCCTTGTCTACATCCTCCTTTAGTACAGTCATGATTGGTAACGGTGTAGTAGCAATTTAGATTGAAGATCTTTCCCAACCATTAATAGGCCATGTGACCTGCTTATATCACAGGGAGCCTAGGTCACATGTGGGGAGGAGCTTCCTGACAGGAAAAGGAAGTTACGTCACAGGAAATGCTGAGAGAGAGCGCGAGTGAGAGATGTTATGGCTGCTAATGGCCGCCATTGTGATAGTTAGAGCTGAACACACTGACTCAGCTGTACTGTGAGTTTGTTTTGGCGAAGACCCCAGCAGGGCGTCGGAGAGGTTTTGGGATGGCGAGGCTCCAGGCTGTGATGTTGTGTGTGGAATGCTTCACTGCAGTGATGGACTGAATAAATGGTTTGTGGGATCTAGTTCTCTGGTGTCTGAATAAGTGGCTTACTCCTTCTGCCTTCTATGTGGAGGGTCTCGTATGCTTTGTGATACAGAACCATGGAGACATTTTGACAATTATCATCCACATCTTTGTTATTGCCTTACTGATACAGGTGGGACACAAACCTTTGCCTCTATTCCTACGGAAGGTACAAGGGGAGAGTTTGGGAAGATGAGGCAGAGAAGTGAACCCTAGGAACATGCATTTGGGAGTTCCTGCCCTCAAGGAGATGAAGTTTCAGTGAGAGTAAAGCAACACAAAGAAGGATGACAGGGAGAAGGGAAAGGCCACCTGAGTAGGGGCATGGCAAGGAGACTGCAGAAAATGCTGTGCTGGCCTGGTTCCCAGCTAGCTACTGCAGAATGAAAGGAAATATGCCCCTTGAAAGGGAGTCACCCAACCTGTTCATATCAAATCTGATAGCTCCTACATAATCTAATGGAAGCTTAATCTGTGGACATCAAAATGTTTACAATACCTTCTCAAGATGGTTCCTGAGTTTGCCAGCACATTTAAACTGGGCATTTTTATTTGTTACTTCTTAGATACTCTTAAAGACTTCACAAGATCTCTGCTTTTATCAATACAAGTCCTCCATCCATTCGATCCTTCCTTCCATGCCTTCCTGTGGTAGTTTCATGAGTTGCTATGACAAAAATAAAACAAAAAAATCACTTGGTGGCCCATCTTCTGGTGACGAGCCTCTTCTAGCTTAGCTCAGTTAGTCATTGGAAGACAGTCCTTTAACAGGCTTACACCAGGAGCCCTTCCAGGTTGGCAGGAGGTGCCAGAGCTCGAGTTTTATTAGCATAGCCTTGGGGAGGTCAGGGTCACCTGATGAGGGAGCCATGGAGTGTGAATGTTAAGATGGCATCTTTTCTGAATCACAAATAAAGCCCAATTCACTTACAGCAACATTAATATTATGAGAAGACTGTTTTGCTGCAGTGACTGCAACCTACTTAATGGAAGAAGAGATTCAACAGCTACCTTCTACCTCATTACATCAGCATTCCATTGTTTTAATCAATCAGCTTGAAATCTGGCTGCCTTCTAGACCAGACCTGCTTCTCCATTGCTGCTGCCCTCTAGCAACACAAAGCAGCATTTCTTTTTTCTTTTGGTCCAGACTCGTGATTCCTGTGATAGGGAAGCCACTCTGCCATTGGTATGTAGGTAGTTGCTTTAATAAAGGGGACAGGATCAGCTACTCTTTGGCACCTCAGTCTTAGCGAGTGTCCTACAGCACCAAAAGATTAATGACTTACCCGGGGTGACATGGCCAGGCTGTATCCAAGGCAGAAGAGGAACCCAAGTTTTTCTGACTGGGAAGCTGGCTTTCTATCCACTGTGAAACACAGCCTCTGACCGTGTACTCAATCTATTGTAAACAGAGAATACCTATAGAAATGAAGGCATCTTGGGGCAGCTAGATGGCACAGTGCATAGAGCACTGGCCCTGGAGTCAGGAGGACCTGATTTCAAATTCGACCTCAAACACTTGACACGTACTATCTGTGTGACCTTGGGTAAGTCACTTAACCCCAATTGCCTTGCCTTTCCTCCACCAAAAACAAAAAAAAACCAAGAAATGAAGGCGTCTTGCCATATTAAGACATAGACATAGTCACGGAGGTGACCCATGGCACCCACTATAATGCCCCCCTAGACTGGATTATTCAATTGAGCAGAACAAAAATCTGTTGCTTGTGAAATGCTACAATAACAATACAATACAGTGCAGCCCTCATTCGTTACCTATTGCAGTCATGCCGCCATGCTAGTTGGAGGTAGCCATCTTATCATTTTTTTCCTTTACACTATGCCAACTCTCTTCACAATGTTATGTCACTTGTGGCTTTTAGGTGGCAGCTGGGTTGCTCAGTGGATGGAATACCAGACCTACAACTGGGAAGACCTGAGTTCATACCTGGTCTCAGATACTTACTGACCCAGTCAAGCCACTTAACTTCTGTCTGTCTAAGTTCCTTCATCTATAAAAGAGGAATAAAAATAGAACCGACCTTTGAGGATTGTTATGAGGACAAAACAAGACAATATTTGTAAAGTGCATTGCAAACCTTAAAGCACTACATAAGTACTAGCTATTTTTATAGATATTATAAGAACTTTGCTTTGAAATCTAGCCATGATTATCCAGGAAGAAAAGGTCTCTGTGTATAATAGAAATGATATAATTGGTATTTTAAAAAAGCATTTCAGAACAAAACCCTTTCTGTTTCTATTTTCCTCAAGTCTCCTTCCAGCTCTGATACCTTATGAGTTTATAAATCTTATTATCTGCTTCCTCTCACTTTGTTTGTGTGGTTCTTTTCTTATTCAGTGATTTTATTTTTGGCTTCTGAAGTTACAGAGTTCTAGGGAAATACTCTAAAGAGGATGGAGGGTTGATGATGTTGTTGATAGGTCAATCATCACATTTTATTTAATGTCAGCTGTTGCCAAAGCATCAAAGTGGGTGCAATATTCTACCTCAGTATATGTCTCTCATTTGGCACTTCATTTTGTACTTACTTATATTGGCCCTGTAGAGGTATGAATGCAATGGAAATGAAGAAAACCAGAATGGTAAAAAGGGAGTGGATAACAACTTAAGTAGAGAGATAGTAAGAGAGGACCTACTTGCTCTGCATTCAGCTTAATTCAAGAAATATTTATTGAGCATCTACTAGGTACTAGGCTCTATTCTGGGTGCTAGAAATACAAATTTAAAAAAATACCAGTCTAGTCCCTCCCATTGAGTTATTGGCATTTTATTGGAGAGAGGCAAAGGAGAGAGGAAGCAAAATGAATGCAGAGAAGCAAATTCAAAATATATTAAAGTAAATGCAAAGTAACTTGGTAGAGAAGTGGGAAACCCTAATAATTACGAAAGGGGGTTGGAAAGACAGTAGATATTATCCAAGTTGGGCTTTGAATGGAGTTAAGGATTCCAAAGACAGAGGTGAAGACGTAGAGTATTCCAACAATGAAAAACAGTCCATTGGAAAGAAAAGGGGCTAGAAGAAGGCAGACTAATTAGGAGACTCTTGTGGTAGACCACCCCAGAGGTAATGATGACTTGAGCCAAGATTGTGGCCATGTGAACAGAATGTGGCCGATGTGAGAGATGTGGTAGAGATAAACTCAAAAAATCTTGGCCACTGATTGGATGTAGAGGGTGAAGAAAAGTGAGTCGAGAATGCCTCTGAGATTGTATGCGTGGGCGATTAAAAGATGAAGTTAGGAGTAGGGGTTGTTTTAGGGGAAAGATGATGAATCCCGCCTTGGACATGTTGACTTTGAGATGTCTATGAATTCAAATCACTAGTTGCACATGAAATGTTGTCTTTAAATGATTCAAAATGGCTATCATTCTCACCCAAAGCTCTTCTTCAGGATTAATGGCATCAGTTCCTTCATCCCATCCTTATAAGAATGGTTTTCAGTTTCTTCAGCATGCTCTTGGCCATCCTTGGGGTGTGCTCTAATTAGTCAATGTTCTTCCTAAACTATGACACCCAGAATTGAATACCATACTCTAAATGTGGCTTGATCAAGACATAGAAAAAAGGATTGTCACTTCACCCATTACATACATTTTAATGAGAAATCAAGCAACAATCATTTATCAGTTTTCTATGATTAAGTTCTGTACTAGAAGATAGGGATACAAATACAAAAAGTGAAGCCATCCTACTCTCAAGGAGCTTATGTTCTATCTGGGGTGATAAGTACATACATACAAAATAAATATAAAAAAGTACATGTATACATATACATACATGCAAAATATATACAAAACACAAATATAGACAAAAATATAAAAATGCAAGTAAATACAAAATAGTTTGGGAGAGAGAGCACTAGCAGGTGGGATGATCAGGAAAGGTTTCATGTAGAAGGTGATGCTTGAGTTGTGTCATGAAGAAAAAAAGGAGGTGAAGAGGGAGTGCTTTTCAGGGATGGCGAACCACTAGTATAAAGTCATTGAGATGGGAGGGGGATATCCTTCCTAATTTGCATCATTGACTCATAGTGAACTTGTAGTATGATTCTGTGCAAAAGACCTTGTCAAGGGAGAGAGTGGGGAGAAAAGGGAAAATGGTTGAGGAGTAGAGGTTTTAGAACCCTGTACTCAGAGTCAGGTAGATGACAAGTAGCTTAGGAAGAAGACAGAGAAGGGGCAGTTTGAGCAGGGGGAGGGCGTGGGGAGGGATCAGGAAAGCACAGTGTCTCAGAAACAAGAGGAGAAGAAATTACTAAGGAAGGTGCCATCAGCTGTACCAATACTTTCAGAGAGTTGGGCGTTTGGGGGGGTGGAGAAGGACTATTTGATTATGTGATTAATAGGTTGCTGTGGAGAGGTGGGGATGGTTGCCAGAATGCAAGGTCTTGAAGAGCATGGATCATGAAGAAGTGGAAACATTGAGTGTAGTCAACTTTTCTAAGAAGTCTGTCAGTGAATGGGGAGGATAGAGAGGGTGTGTTCACCCTGAATTGTTTTTCTGCTGGTATTGGCAATAGCTTAGTGAGCTGGCTATACACACATCCTTGATTTATAAGATTCACTGATTCTACAGGTATTTATTAAACATGTACTATATGCAAGGCACTGTACCAGGTGCTGGAGTGGCACCTGTAAGGTGCAATGTAAGACATAGTCTATGCCTTTAAGGAGCCTACAGTCCACTAAGGGACCACACAACAAAATATAAGTGAAAATATAAATGCATGAGAGATAGTTGGCTTCAGTAAGGGTAAGCCTGGTCCATTGGTGCGCATACATGGGTGCTGTGACATTCTGTAATGCTGTTAATATTGAAAAGTTAATAAGGTAATAAACCAGAACTGGAAACTGTAATAAAAATCCCTTTGGGTTTGTAATATTCTGATATATAGTAGTAGGCATTCTTTAATCAGAGGGCAGGTATATGTCTGGAAAATTAAAGGGTTTTATCATCTTTGAGATATAAATCAGTGATTTGAGCCTTTGGGTATTAAGTTTATTACAGCTAATGCAACATAATTTGTTCCTTCAAGCTTTAAACTAACTAAAATAATCGTAGAGAGAGAGTGTTCATCAAGTAACCAGCAGTTTGTTTTGTGGTAATCATGTGAACTAGAGCTCCTGAGATGTTGTACTGAGGATTGCTATGCTTTTATGGAGAGAATGAGGCTAGGAGAGTTGTGAACTGAGCAGGTATTTGTGGAAAAAACTTGATCCTTCAAAGGAAGTCTCTCATTGATCTCGGTCCTTACTCCCTTATGAAGCAATGTCATGTCAAACAAAAACACCAACACTTTGCTTTACTCTGAATTTTAAAGTTTCTGTACTAGAAACTACTTTATTTAATTTATCGAGAATTTATATCAAAGTCATTTCGGGTTTGAAAAGAGAGTTGTCTAAAATTGCATAATCCTCTATGACCTTCAACATGACTCTATACTCCAAGATGGTTTGAAATCACATTTATAGGAATCTTGAACAAGGAAAAGATTTATTAAAATACTGGGTTAATATTCTGAGTTAATATTCAAGAATAGTTGAGTAAATTAGCATCACTTCCTTATTCCTGGAGTAAACAAAGGGACCTCCTCCCTCTCAGTTATATGTTAATCCTTTTTTAATAGAAAAGAATGTGTCCTAGAACCAATTGCTTCATTTGGGTGGGTAAGTAATGGTGTGAACTCAATCAGAGATCAGTTTGGTAATCACCAATCAATGTATCTGTAATAATATGCACAATATATTATTTATAGTAATATGCACATATGCACACACATTATAAAATTTAACATATTAATGTATCAATACATTAATGTAAGTGTAATATAAAATACATGAATGTCCTAATACATCATATAAATACATTAATATTTAATATGCTAAATGTAATGCACCCACATTATATTTCACAATTTGTATATACAAGTATTCTATATTTTTGTAATGTATGGCATGTCATATTTAGTGTATTAAATATTAACACATTTCCTTAAGAAACACTTTTTTGTCCTCTATCACTCATTTACCTTTCCAAGGACTTTTACTAGAGTTTGGACAGGGCTTTAGAAGAAAACTATTTCTTAATATTTTCAGTTTTATTGAAAACAAGAGATTTTTTACAAAAAGAGATTCTACAATTGAATGTGGAGCCAGGAAGACCTGGGTCCAAAATCTACCTCAGACACTTACTAGCTTTATGAACCTGGGCAGGTCACCTAACTTCTCCGAACTTGAATATCTTCGTTTACAAAATAAGGGTGTTATATTTGATGGCTGCTAAGGTCCCTTTCAGCTCTAAATCTCTGCTTCTGAGTGATAGATATTACAGCCAAATCACGCCTTCTCATCTTGTGCCATGAACCTTCACAAGTAGTCCATTCAGTAAACTAGAGATCTTCATTTAGGTCTTCTGACTTGATGGTGGTACCAGTGGTGCCCCAGGGCTGTCCTTTTACCTGTCCCTCTCCCTATGTGATCAGTCCTTTTCTCCCAGTTGCATAGTTCTCTGATATCTTTTACACAATTTATGGCACACAATTCTTCATTGGCTTTATTCTTGATTCTATTCACACTCACTGTGTGTCCTCCCATTGCCCTTTGGGTGACATTTAATTCTTTGGAGATGATGATACTCTATGATTAATATCCACGTAGCTTTCCTAGAAGAATGCTGGTGTTGATAAGATGGAACTTTGTCCGGGCTCCCTCCTCTAGCAGTGACTTCCCAGCCAACAATACGTGTGTCCTTTGGTCTCTTCCCTTAAGAGAAGTCCTGAGATCCCGAGTTTTTCCAGACTTCTGCCCAAACGAATTTGTCTTAAAAAGTTGATATAAAGGTGCCTTTCATGCTGCTTATCCCTAGTCCATTTAAAGGCATGAGTGCAGGTGTGTGTGTGCATGTGCACATGCACACACACACACACACACACACACACCTTTTTTGATGCTATTTGTTGAAGGCACCTGAATTGCTGGTTAATTGCTCTGGAAATCATCCTTGCCCTTAGGGAGCTAATCAAGCAGTTGATGAGGTCTCTCTAGAGTGAAGAAATCAATCGGCGGCACTTGTGTTCATTGAGCTTCTGCACTCTACTAGGTACTGTGGAGAGCAGTGTGTGTGTGCAAAAAAGTGTAAGACTTGATCTTTTCCTTTAAATAGCTTATAATCTAGTTAGGTGAGATCAAAGTAGCACATGTGATTCAAGTGGAATACAAATCATTGTTAACTTGTGTGTTATTAACTACTGTGAGAATTTAGAATTTAGAGAATTTAGAGAAGGAAGAGATGTGGACTGGAATGCTCAGAGCCTGTCTTATGAAGGAGGTGGACTTGAAGCTGGACTAAGAAGGGTGGGTAGGTGGAAGGAAAGAAGGAAGGCATTCCAAGGAGGGGGATAAATCCCTGAACTCTGGCTTAAACTCTGAAGCATGTTCTCATGAAAGGAAATCAGGTGAGAAATCAGGGCACCTGGGTTCTTATTCCTGGTTCTACCACCAATATTTGGTATGACTTTGGGCAAGTCATTTCCTCTATTTGTGTCCCTATTTCCTCTTCTATAAAATGAGAGGGGTTGGACAAGTTAATTTCTAAGTTTTCTCCTGGTTTTAAATCCTATGATCCTGTGCTGTAAGAGTGATGTGGTTGAACAATTCAGAGAAGTCTATGAACACTTATAAGGACTGATACAGAGTGAAGTAAGCAGAACCAGGAAATCAACATGTATAATAACAACAATGTAAATGGATGGAACAACAAAAACAACAAAATAGAACTGAAAGTTACATAATTATAATGACCAAGCCTGCGCCCAGAGGAATCAAGAAAGATGAATCTCCTTTCATTGCTGAGGTGGGGGACTAGGAATGCACAATATTGCATAGACCAACAGACTTGGTTGAGGTATTGGTTAGTTTTGCTAAATTGCTTTTTAAAAAGTCAATTGATCAATCAGCAAGCACGTATTAAGTACCTACTATGTGCCAGGCACTATGCTAGCCCTTCCATGGAGTCATAATTTCCTTCGTCTAAGACATCGAGGTGGCACAGTGATTAATGTTCTGGACTTGAAATCAACATGAGCTGAGTTCAGATTTGGCCTTAGATACTTGCTTTGTGATCCTGGACAAGTCATTTAACCGCTGCCTCAGTTTCCTTTTCTGTAAAATGGGTATAATAATAGCACCTACTTCTCATAAAAATCATAAAAATGTGAGTTAAACACATTAAGTACATAAGAGATGGCTGGCTTCAATAATTTATGAATAATAAGAGCCAACTAATTTTATTTTATAGTATTACCCAAATTTTATCATTTTTAATAATAATTACCCAAATAAATAGCCTTTATGGAGCATTTTAAGGTTTACAAAGAGCTTTACATGTTATCAGTAAGCATGTCAATATCAATATGATTTATTTATATTAACTCAGTTATTGGATAAAGAACTTATACTAAGAAAATCTACAGTCAAGTTAATGTTTATAGATGGTCTATTAGCTATATGAGGGTGGCTAGGTGGTGTAGTAGATAGAGTTCTGGGTTTGGAGTCAGGAAGATTCATCTATTTGAATTCAAACCTGGTTTCAGCTAGCTGTGTGATGCTGGGCAAATCACGTAACCCTATTTGCCTCAGTTTCCTAATCTGTAAAATGAGCTGGAGAAGGAAATGGCAAACCACACAGGTATATTTGCCAAGAAAACACCAAAGGGGTCACAAAGAGTCAGACACAAAGACAACAATTAACTGATTGGTCTTGTCATCTAGGCCACTTTCTTGACCATTCTTTGTTGCTAAAGAAACATAAGGGAGCTACACAAAATTTAACTGTTTTCTAGTTTTCTTTCTTTCATGAAATTCATTTGTCACCTTGGGGCCAGTCAACTAGTAAGGAAACTCTCCACATATAGTTAAGTTGGTCCTCAGAAAGCAGGCACAGCCTGATCCTGGGACTATGCTTGGTTTTTCCAACATGGTAGAACCATCCAGGGGTCACCTGTATGTCACAATGAGGCATTGGAGCAGGACTTTTGTGGAGGCCTGGGAAAAGGAAATTTGGAAAACTAGCTATACCTCTCCCCTCCTTCCCATATACCTACAACTATCTCATTAATTGCACATCTTTCTAAAAAGTAGGTAGGGCTAAATGAAGGTTGGATAAATTCATCTGGTGAAAGGCTGCTGCTGTTTACATCACTGCACTCAAATCCCTGCCTGCCTGCTAAATGCACATATTAACTGTGCCAAAAGTAAAAAACAAAAACAAAAACTTGAAGTTGATAACTTTGTTAAATTGCCTACTGGGCTACTTTAAATAAAAAAAAAACGGGTAAATTATATGATGATGATGATGATAATGATGATGATGACAACGATGACGATGACATCTTTAAGATCCACAATTCCCTTGCACAGAGATATTTATGGTCTCTGTCCCCCTCCCCCAGGTTCCCATCCCCCAACAGTGGGACAAGTTTGCTACCAAAGGAAGAGACTGGGGGCTCCATATTGATTATAGATAGTAGTTTAATCAATTGGGTTGCTCACATTAGGCAGAATGATGTATCCCTGCCAAGAGTTTAATAAATCATCACTCTGGGGTAGTGGCCAGGCTACAGGTTAGATCCCCTCAAAGACCCCAGAAAAGTCCCCTGGCAGTTATAGAAACCAAACAAAGAGAGGAAGAGCTATAGAGCATTTCACTACTGATTGGTGGATATTTTGGGGTTTCTGCTTCGTAATGAGCTCATTTCTGAGCTTGGGTGTTCTGCCAATGTTATTGGGTAAATGCCCAAACATGGGGTTTGTGTACTGGTCACAAACTGGTCACTGTGTTTGTGTCATGGACTTTACTAGACACGTCTGAGTTATGGCTCGGTGTCTGAATTATAATTTTAACAGGTCGCCATGTCCAGGCTTCCAACTTTCACAGAATTTATGTTACAGCTTTTACTTCTTACTGTGTTTTATGGCTTTTCCCCAACAGGGAGCCCACAATGATGATGATGAAATAATCCACACTGATTTCACCAACATAGGGAAGGAGACTCCATCTACCCATGCAAAAAGGTAACTATTTTGAACTTAACAAGAACCAGTGAGCATGAACTACATAAAGAGGAAATGAAAAAAGGGGATTGCATATGAAACCACATATTTCTACCATATCAGTTTCAAAGCTGTCATGTTTGCCTGTGTCTCCTCTCTGAATTTCCTTTGATTTTCTTCTATGTTTTTTTTTTAATGTACCTCCTAGACTATAAACCTCTTGAACTTTGTATCTCTTTAACACTTAGGTCTGTATTCAGTAGAAACTTACTGTTATTTCATTTGAATATGCCTAGCTCTATGACCTTGTAGAAGCCACATTGGTGGCTTCCATTCATTCATTGGTAAAATGAAGAGACTGGACTAGATTTTTTTGTATTGTAATACAAGGAAAATTAGGAACCCCTGAGAAACCCCTAGCTACTGACAAGCACCCCCAGAAAGAATGGACTCAGATATCTTTGGCATTTAGCAAACCCCCTGGGACTCCATGACTCCACCAAGGAATGTCAATAGATAGGACCATCCCACTGAAGGATAACCTGGCAGACCCTTTCTAGCAGATATCCCTGGTGCTCCGTGACTCCACCAAGGAATGTAAATGAGATTATCCCACTAGTATGATAAACTGACTGAATCTTTGATCAGCCAGGACCTTTGTTCCTGTTCCACTGCCCTGTACCCCCACATATCCTATATAAGCCAAGCTGTCACCCCAAAATGGGGCCATTGATTTGTGGTGCAGTACTCCAATGGCCGCCGGCTAATAAATTCTCCACTTAAAACTTATACTCTGTGGTGTATCTCGCTCGCTTCTGGTACAACAGTATCACTAACATTTTATAATTTTGCAAAGTAGGTATACTTT
Source organism: Trichosurus vulpecula (assembly GCF_011100635.1). Lineage (NCBI taxonomy): Eukaryota > Metazoa > Chordata > Mammalia > Diprotodontia > Phalangeridae > Trichosurus > Trichosurus vulpecula. Next base: position 455,988,436 of record NC_050574.1, on the reverse strand, counting down.
CTGCAAATTATTAATGGATTTAAGAGAAATTTAGAATGTCAGTAAAGATTACAGAGACATAAATTGTCATGAATGAGGCCTATAGTTTGCAGAACTACTTGTATATTAAATTTTTATGCATAACTCAGTTAAAATAAGTCAGTCTTGGAATTTTTCTTCCAAGACACTGACATGTAGTCAGTTATTTTCTCTCTCATTTTAAGCAAGCACTGAAACAAAATAAAAGAAACTAGTTCTTTTCATTTTAAGTTCAAGAGTTAGTTTTTTGCTGAATATAGCACTTTAAAAGACTGCCCTAGGAACCTTTTATCAACAACTTTTTGTCCTTGAAAATTCTCTTGGAAACAGTTTGAGTTTCAGCAGCTTACTCAAGAAGCTAAGATTTTTTCCTTTGCAGACAGCTAAAGTTTAGGAGCAGCTAATTCCAGTGGCCACAGAGGAGTCACCATGGCCCAGCCTTGGAGAATTGTTTTGTGTTTTCCCCTTGGTTCATGAAAGAAAAGAACAGAGTTCCACTTTGATACCGACCGGGCCGTTTAGGGAATGAACGTTTTGATTGTGGGGCAAAAGGAAAGTCGATGGCTTTTTGTTATGAATGCCAGGGGCAGTGGAACAAATTCATTTGGCATTCCTATTAATGTGTTCTTTCTTTGGAGTGCCTGTAGTTTTAGGTTACAGAGATTTTAAGGTGGGGTTTTGCCTAGAGCAGTTGTGTAGCAACAAAGGACCATCATGCTGAAGGCTTGTTTTTCCCTTGCCTATTTGTTTGATATCTGGCACAACACATGTCTCAAAAATTTCCAGAAGGATTCAAGACAAGATAGTATGACAGCCGTGCGAAGTCCATACTATAATACGTTACCTTTTAAATGAGATTTATTGGCCCATGTAAACAAACAAACAAACAGATGATACTTTTTCTGAAGCTAGGCTTATTTTTGAATGGTAGTATATTAGATTAGCTCCATGGGAGCTGTGATACATTAACTTGTGCAAGCTACCTGGAGGTGACAGTTATTCTTGTGTGGCCTTACACAGAAGAGGCTACAAGTTTGATTTGCAAAGGATGGAAGGCAGATTTAGTCTTTTTAAAATAAAAAAGAGAGAGATTCTATCCTTCATTAGACAATTATCTTCAACTTCTATTGTGCAACTTCAAGAGTTTTCAAAAGGATTCTTAACATTGAATTTTAAAAAATCTATAGTTTTGGTTATGGATGTCATTTAAGTATCTGGGGGAAACTGAGTTGCAGGGATTGGGTTGTCTAAATAGTGTCCAGGAAAAGCCAGAATGGTTGGGATTGACATTGACCTAGACAAGGTTAAGGTAAAGAGCAGGGAGATGGTGAAATGTCTGAGTTTTTGTACTGGGCAATTGAATTTGTAGAAGAAAACAAAAAGTAGAAGGAGAAGTCAGTTTGAGCATCTTTGAAATACTTTATCTCAGAATCATGAACAAAAATGAATAAAATTTCAAATTGAAGAAACTAGAACTATCAATTAACCCACAAGCATTTATAAGCACCTACTATGTGCCAGGCATTTTACTTGACACTAGAGATGCAAAAGAAAAATTAAAACTTCTGTGACTTCAAGGAACTTTCTATATAACTTTCAACATGTACACATAGAAGGAAAACCATAGGTATAAATGTATAAATTAACTGCAAAGTTATTTCAGGAGACACTAACAGTTAGGGGGAAGATTAGGAAAGGCATCATTTGAGAAGTGGCTTTAAAAGGGGTCAAGGAATACCCCAAACAGATCAAAGAAAGAGGAAAAGAACACATATGTACAAAAAATATTCATAGCGGGTCTTTTTGTGGTGGCAAAGAATTGGAAATTGAGAGGATGTCCATGAACTGGGGAATGGTTGAACAAGTTACGGTACCTAAATGTGATGGAATACTATTGTTCTGTAAGAAATCATGAAGGGGATGCTTTCTGAAAAACTGAGGAAGATTTATATGAACTGATGCAAAGTGAAGTGAACAGAACCAAAAGAATAATTTATGCACTAATAAGCAATATTGAAAAGATAATCAACAGTGAAAGACTTAGTAACTCTGATCAACACAAAGACCTCCCATGGTTCCAAAGGACTTATGAGGAAGAAAGCTATCTCTAAAAAGAAAACTGATGGACTTCAACTACAGATTGAAGCTTATTATTTTCCCTTTCTTTTTTTCTTTTTTTTTGGGAAATTTGTTTTGTCTGACTTTATATTTGTAATGGGTTTTATATTTTTTGCCTTCTCAATGGAAGAGGGAGAGATTTAGGAACTGAAAATAAAATAAAATTGAATTAAAAATGAAAAAAAGTTAAAAAAAAGAAAGAAGTCAGGGAATCTAACATTAGGCAGAGGTAAGGTGGAAGTGCATTCTAGGCATCGGCAGAAGTCTATGCAAAAGTAAAGAGAAGGAAATTGCAATATATACAAGGAACAGCAAGTAAGCCATTTTGGCTGGTGTGTAGAGTGTGTGTGAGATAGTAATAGGTGATCAGTTTGGAAAAATAGGTTGGAACCAGATTGTGAAAAGCTTTAAATGCCAGAAAGAGGAATCATCTACAAAGGGGAGGTATGAGAATTAAGAGATGGTGGAATTTTAGCTGAAAACTGAAGGAAGCCAGGGTTAGTTACAGGCTTCATCTCTCACCCAGCTCATTGAAATGGTCTCCTGATCAGCCTCCTTACTTTCAGTTTCTCTCTTTTCTAATCCATCCTCCACATACCTATCAAGAGATTCCTAAAGCACAGATCTGATTATGTCACTCTCCCACTTAAGCATCTCGAATACATTCTATTACTTCTAAACTAAAATACAAATTCCTTTTTCTGGCATTTATTCTGTATGTAGCTTATTTGTAGTTAGTTGTTTTCATGTTATCTCCTCTATTAGGACTCCCTTATTTGGATTATCTTTTGCCTCTCTTTGTACCCCCAGCACTTAGCATGGTGCCTGGCACATAAGAGGTGCTTAATAAATGCTTATGTACAGATTGATGTAACTGAAGTGATGAATAGGTAAGTAGAGAGAAAGTAAAGTAGGAGAGATGTGGAGATAGAATTGACAAATCTTGGCAGGTGATTGATTATGGGGAGTGAGGGAGAGTAAAGAGTTGGGGATAACCTTTGTGACTAGGAGGATGATGCTGTTCTTGAGAGAAATTGTGTTTGTCTGTTTTCAAAGAGGATCATGATGTCAGGGAAATGATGACGTGACTTGCAGTTGACTTTGATTTGAGTGAGGGAAGGCTGTGCAAGGTCACCAGCCTCACTTTCTCCTCCAGAGCCATTGGGGTCCAGTGGCCTGATATTCATCTGGATGACTGGAGATGGCCCAGGACGCAATGGGAGACCCTGGCCCTTGTAGGCTAAGGCCTTTGAGAGAAATAGGGAAATTAGGAAATTGTATGCAGTAGGGGTGGCAAGGGTGAGATAATGAGTTCTGTTTTGGATATGATGATTTATAGATGGCCACAGGATATCCAGGTAGAACTATCCAGTGTGATTGAGGATCAGGCGAGATGAGGGTTACATATAGATTTTGGAATCACCTATGTAGAGATGACGATTGAACCTTTGAGAGAAGACAGAGAGGAAGGAAGAGTGGAGAGAGAGAGAGAGAGACAGAAACAGAGAGAGACAGAGAGAGACAGAAACACACAGAGAGAGAGAGAGAGACAGAGAGAGAGAGAGAAAGAGAGAGAGAGTAATGTTAAGCAGGGTGGGGCTTTTTTTTTACTGTTTTCTCTTTTAGAATGCTAAAGTAATCAAGTGTCTTTGAGTAAGTCTTGCTAGGTGCAAAGCCCCAGGTCCACATCCTTTTGCTGATTAGCTGTAGAGCCTTTGGGCCCTAAGAAGAATATATAAACTTAGAGGTTAGTGTTTTGTTTGGGGTTCTCACTCACTGGAAGAGTGTTGTGTGATTTGACCAGACCAGACTCTGGGGAGCCGTTGTTAAGGAGCCCCTGGCTTTGGAGAAACCCAGATGTTGATACTTCTCTGGTAACTATGTATTCCTATGGATAGAATGGTTTGTGTTGTTTGGTCTGTTTATGTTGTCTCTGTATAATTTCTATTTGTATTTGCTCTGAAGTTCAGCATGCTGGCTTTTCCCCCTGAACTAAGTGAATGATATATGTATGTTTGATTAAAGTAAGATTGCAAACCCCCTAACGTTGCTTTCCTTAGAAAAGTAGATCAAAGAATCTGTGCTGGCAGCCTTCCTGTGTACTGTTATTATTAGCCTTACACAGTCACAGTAGTGGCAAGTAGCATTGTTGTTACACAGAGACAGAGAGAGACAGAGACAGAAACAGACAGACAGAGAGACAGATGAGAGATATGGAGAGACAGAGGGATACAGAGAGGCAGACAGAGACACAGAGGCACGGAGACTGACAGAAACAGAAGAGAAATAGAGACAAAGAGATAGAGAGACAGCCAGAGAAAGAGAGAGACAGAGACAGAGAGAGGAAGAGACAGAAAGAGAGTGGGATGGACAGACACAGAGAGACAGAGATAAAAACAGAGGGAAAAGAGAGCCTAGGTTAGAGCCTTGGAGTGTATTTATATAAAGTACAGGACACCACACTCCATGATGTGATGATAATCCAACAAAAAATGACTGAAAAAGAATGAGCAGATAGGTAAGAAGAAAACCAGGACACTACCCATGAAGCCCCAGGGAGGAGAAAACATGCAGGAGGGATGATTGATTAGAAATGCCAAAAGCTTCAGGGTGGGTCAAGAAGAATAGAAATGGAGGAAAAAAAACTTAATGGTTTTGGGCTTTATGATCAAGTTGGTAACCTCAAAAAGAATAGGTTGAATTGAGGAGAGGAATCTGAAGAGACTGTTAAAAGTCTTGAGAAGTGACAGGTGAGAAAATGGAAGAAATGAATGCAAACAGATTTTTCTAGGAATTTTACTATGAGCAGAGAGATGTAAGATGATAGCTTGAGGTGGTCTTGGAGTCAAAAAAAGGTTTTTTGATATAGGAGGTCCAGGAACAATTTTGAAAGCAAGGAAGAAGGCAGGCAAGAAATGGAAATTGAAGAGTCTGAAAAAGAGAGAATGATTGAAAGGGCAAACTTCCTGAAGGAGAGAGGAGATGAGATCAAGGAGCACTTGTGTTCCTTGGTAAGGAAGAGCACTATCTCAGTCAAACTGAGACTTCTTCCTCTAGGACTGAGGCAAAGGAGGGAAGAGCAGAGGATGTTGAAAATTTGATGTCTAAAAGTAAAGAGGAGAGAACTCCCAACAGATGACCTAATTTTTTTTGAGGTATATATTGCTGCACACATTTATTTCTAAATCTTACTGATCTAGTCTATTCACTGATCTACTTTTTCATTTTTTTAGAAAGGTGTAGGCAGCTTTGTAGCTCATCTTGACATCTAGTAGCACCAAATTCCTTTTATTTCATGATGTCTCTTGATATTCTCAATTTATTATTTCTTCAAATTAATTTAATTTTTATATTGTCAAATTTTGTAAAGTCTCTTTTGGAGATTTTGTTGGCATCACAGACTTTCAGAATCAGAAGGGGCCCTTAGTGGCCATCTAGTCCAACCCTGAACAAAGGTATGGATGGTATACAATTAGGAAGAACTTCCTACCTTCTGAGAGACATCCACTTTCAGATAGTTGTAAGTATTGGGAAAGTTTTCTTAGCTTCATTGCGATTTATTCCCATTGATTTACCTCTTGGGGCTAAAGAAGACAAGTTCAATCCTTCTTCCATATGACTGCCCTTGAGATATTTGAAGACAGATAGCATGTCCCTCCTAAACCTTCTCTTCTCTAGGCTAAATATTATCATTCCTTTAAGTGATGTCCTTAAGACTTGAATTTGAGGTCCTTGAGGTGTCCTCCCTTAGATACTCTCCAGTGTATTGGTATGCAGCCTATAATGTAGTACCTAGAACTGAAAATCATACTCCAGAGCTAATCCGATCAGGGCAGAGCACAATAAGACCACTGTCTTCTTTCTGGATCTGTATGCATACAAGCATGTATGTGTATGCGTGTGTATATACATATATATATATACACATAGATACATATATATATATATATATGTATGTATGTATGTATGTTTGCATGTAAAGTTTTGTTTTGGTACTAAATAGCTGGTGACCCGGCCAGTTCCAGTTGCGCAATGCTGCTATTTCTTCCTCCTTCTCCTCTTCCTTCTCCTCCTCTTCTTCCTACATCCAAAAGGAATTTAAATTTTGATTGCTTTTGCTTCACAAGATATCTAGGGGTTTAGGGCTAGATTCTCTTTTTTTCTTCCCTATTTATTCTATCCTTGTTGTTTTTGGAAAACTAGGACAATGAACTCTTTTGTCTCATGTAGTTTTCATTTATGATTTCTTGAAATACAGCTCTGCAAAAACCAGGCTTTGTTAAAGCCCATTGTGATTCAAATGGCAACACTTGACTATGCCTTTAAACCCCAATCACTCTGGCTTTCACTGACTGGTAGATAATAGGCCCGGGCCCAGGCCTCTCTCACTCATTGTTTGGGTTTTGATGGTTCAGACTGAGTATAAATAGCAATTGTTTCTGTTCTGGCCAGAAACTCGGGGGGTCTTCCCCTCTCAGACTGATTCTTTTATGAAGGCAAACTAGGTCATCTTTCGCCTCAGTTTTACTTGGCTTTTGATCACTGAATGGGCATTGCCTCAGACAAAAAGACCTGGGAAAGACCTTAGCTTAAAAGGGCCAAGGTCTCCCACTACATCAGGGGCCATCGCCAGGGGCCAGGCTTTCTTGACCTTTGTCTTGCCACTGGACTCTGATGACTCTGGAGGAGAGAGTGAGGCTGATTACTTTGCACAGCCCTGCCTCACTTAAATCCAATTCACTTGCAAGTCAAGACATCACTCTCCTGATGTCATTGGTCCTCTTTGAAAAAGAAGGACAAACAACAGCTGTCCAATCGAGGGCCAGTCATCCTACCCTTCTGAGCAATACTTGTAAAATTAGGTTGTGCTGGATGAGTTCTCAGGTTCCTTCTGGTTCTGAACTTTCTGAATTCTATTTTCAGATTAATAGTTCAAAAGGTTTGTCAGCTGTTTTGAAATGTTTTTTTTGAGGGAATGAGTCAAACTACACTACTACACAAAAGTGGAAAGCTGCAAGTCATTAACAAAATAGACTATACATAGATGCACATATATTATACATATATAGTAACTCTTAGGCAATAGCATTTCAGAACAAAACTATAAACCCCTAATGTCTTTTATATAGGATTATGTATAAAATCTATAAACATATATACATCACACAATAACCATATAAACGTAGCTATACATAAATATTATATATACAGCAGCCTTTAGGTAATTGCACATGTATTATACACACATGCCCATATGAACAAATATAAAAGAACTTAAGTACTTGCTGTTTGTTCTCAAATGTAATTACCTAATAGTTTATACACACGTATACATGCATATATATCTTATTTTCTATATACAGTACATTCTATTTTCTATATTATATATAATGTATATATAATAGATGTTGATTTAGAGTTTCACCTTTCTACTTTGTACATGTATTTATTTGTCAATCTCTCTATATATATTTATATATTTTATTATTTATCTATTTATATGTATTTTAAAAGTTGTATTTTTTAGAATGAGTCAAACCAAACTCTCTCTCCCTCTCCTTCTCCCTTTCTCTCTCCCCTCTCTCTTTTAGACTCATACTCTGAAAAATGCAACTTAAAATATATAAAATAATGTATACTTAATATATAAAATATAATACATTGTATATAAAATAATTATATATAATATATCAGTTTGACTCATACTCTAAAAAAGCTTAAAATATAATAAATGTAATATAATTTTAAAATAGAATAATTTATATTAATATAATATATTGCCACAATATATTATCTTAAATATAAATTATATAGAGATGGAACAAAAGAGATGGGGAGAGAGATGGGGAGAGAGAGAGAGAGAGAGAGAGAGAGAGAGGTTTGGTTTGACTCATTCTCTCAAAAGTACAACTTTTATAAAGCACTTGACAAACTCTTTCAAAATATTAATCTCATGATAGAATTCTGAAAAGTTTTGAGCCAGAAGGAATTTTTGATATTACCCAATCTAACACCCTCATTTTACCACTGATATTCAGAGAGGTAGGGCACACAATGAATTAGTACCAAAGCAAGACTAGATACCAGATGTCCTGCCTCCCAGGCCAGTATTCTTTCAATTCCACCACACCGGTATGTATGTCCTACTTTAAGATAATTTAAGAGATTTTTTTCTATTGCAGTAGGATACTTTGTTTATTCATGGTGGATTCCTAATGGATTTTCATAGATTCGCAATGGACTTTCTTCTCATATGACATTCATCAGAAACATTTAAAATGATTAAACATTTCAAATATTGATTTGAACAACTTTTGAGAAACATATCTACTGACATGCTACCCACTTCCTGACAGAGAGATAATGGACCCAGAGTACAAATTGAATATAAATTGAATGTAGCCTCCTTCTGGAGTAGAGAGAGACTGGCAAAAGACTGACCTTGTAGGAAGTGGAGACTTGAAAGCCAAGCATGCAGGAAGAGAGGACTAGATAGCTCGTATGGGAAAGGGTACGATTTTGGGAGATGAGCTTGGAGAGAGCCAATTACAGGATACTGATTGAACTGGTGCTATGATACAGCAGGAGCCTGGGCAGCAGTGCACCAAGGTGGTTAGAGCCCGCTCAAGGGACCAGACCAACCGGGGGACCCATGTATACTCGCTTTTCTTCTATATGTTTTGCTTTCATTTTAGATCTCATTTACCTACTGTGAGATTGCTGGCCAGCAGAAATAGCATATGTGTATGTATTTAAAGCTTACCGATAAAGAAAGGATGAAGAGTCGAATTCGACCTAGGTAGCTTTGAGATATTCAAAGAACCATAGAAAGCATACAATTCATTGAAAGGATCTTTTATGAAAGATTTGGGAAAAGATATGGACAAAAACCACAACCTATGAGAAAACATGGTGTACCTCAGGGTCCCAGGACCACTGAGTGTAAGCATCTTGAATCTCTTGCTACAGGCATGCCCAAGAGAACAAGACAGTGTTCATTAGCTGGTGCCAAGGATACAACTTTTTCTGTATTGTTCCTGCTCAGGTTTGTTTTTTTTTTCCCCTGTGAATTCAGTGGCTAATACTACAAGCAGTTCAGTGCAATAACTTCCCCCAGAGATACATGAAGCACCAGGAAACATAAATGTAGCTTAAGAGGGTTAGCTGTTTAGGCAACTGGACAAGTGGTGAATATAGTTCGTGCATGCATTTCATTCTATGCATTCAAAAACATGATTCTGAGAAGGACTTTAGGCAACTGGACAACTCCCTGATATCCACCACTCTTTCACAACGAGGTCTCACCTGTCTCTTTGTTCTACCTGAACTGTTCAGGGAAATACCAGCACGGGAATCCATACTATTTTCTCTTTTTAAGCTACCCATGGGCAAATTCAGACATTAAATATCCTCATTAGAGTTGAAGGAGCTGTTATCTTCCTGCTCCCATAACCTAACTGGCCTGCCTTCCTGATGGTTGAAAAGGTGTTGTGGTCAGTAGCAGAAAAAAAAGGGCCATACTGATGAGCTCACAGGCCCCTCTCTCTAGTTATTAGTGGAAAATCACGGAAATAGGAAGGTTATCTAGGTCATCCCCCTGCCTCCAGGCAGAATTTAATAGAGATGAGACTTTTATCTACGATATAAGCCGTTGATAGCAATTTCCCTAAGGAACTCCAGCAAGCCACTGACTCCCTCAGTCCTTCAGTATTGTCACTATGAATGGAGAATAATATGTGACTCTCCGAATTCTTAACCTGCTCTCCATTATCTCAAATGAGACATGTGTAGGCAGAGCGTATCATTTTTTAAAGAGGGGAGTAGAATACAGGCATTGGGTGTTAGCTTATTACATAGAATTAGTCTATGTTTTTGATAGTCTTTTAGAAATCGCTTTAGAAGTACATCTAATTTGTTCAGTCATCTATCCAGAGAAGGCTTCTGCAGGAAGGCTGCTGCAATGCCTGGCTGCTTCTTGGAGCTTACTGCTTCCTGGGTTTCTGGCACAGGCTTCTAACAGAAGCTTTTCATTTCTGAGACTGCCAAGTGCATGGAATACGGCTGGGGGAAATGAACAGAATCATTTGAAAAACATTGCACAGAAATTCAAGTGGATAATCTCCATCAAAAAAAAAGGAAGACTCCCTGGACACAAAAGACATGGGTGTTATTAGACTGGTCCTCTTACTAATGGTAGAAACACTAGAAAATGCAAAAGAAGAACTGAATTATCTTCATTTTTACAGATTATGAAGACTGTGACACAGAGAAAATGGGTTGTTTACAAGAGGGTGATACACACACATACATGCATATATTTTACATACATATATTTATAAAAGTGTATACATATACAATATACTTACACATCTGTATATGTTTATATATAAACAAAGGTGTATCTACACAAACATCCACTCACTTCTCCTCTCTTCCCTGTCTCAAGGGGCTCTTCATAGCTCTTTTGCAATTCCTGATGCTGCCTCTATTAAGGATCCTGAAATAGACCGAGATTGGAGTAGAGGGTCTGGGATTTCCAGCACATTATTCCAATTATTCGAATGATTAAATCTGCTTCCGAAGAAATACTTGAAAACAATGCAGAGAAGCTCAAAGGCGTGGGGTCAGAAGAGTTACCACAGCTTTAAGCTTTAATGGCTCGGAATTACACTGAGACTTTTTGGGATACCATATAGATAATGGTTTTCCAAGTTTGTTTTTAAGTCAGGAACATAGACAAAGTTGAGCTTCTCCGAGGACTTTTTAAGTGGAGGTTACGTTTTGTTTTCTTAGATGAGCTCCTACTAGACATAATGAGAATAGTGACAATAACTAGAACTTGTTTTAAAGTTTGCAAAGTGGCTCATAAATATTATGTGTTTGATGCTCAACACAACCCTGGGAAGTAGATGTTCTTGTTATCCTCCTTTTACAAATGAGGAAATTGAGGCTGGCAGGGGTTAAGTCACTCATATAACTAGTAAGTATCTGGGATCTGATTTGAATTCAGCTCTTCTTAATTCTATCCAATGTAACCACCTAGGTTTGGGGAATTAATTTTTTTTCTGTTCTAAAATTAACTTTTTATCCTTTTGGCTGAAAAATTGCAAGTTGCTTTCGAGACGATTGGCCTGGTTGGCCAAATTAATTTTTTCTCCTAGAAAATCTGCCTTTTTAAACAGAATAAAGTTCTAGAATTAAGCACTGTCAACCTGGGGTCTATGAACTTGTTTTGCCCCCTAATATTTTGAAAACTATTTCAGTACAATTAGTCTTCTTTTCAGTCTTAAGCATTTTATTCTATGCATTCAAAAACATGATTCTGAGAAGGACTTTGCCAGCCTATCAGGGAGGTCCATGATACCAAAAAAAGTTAAGAACTTCATTACAGGTGTATAAGAAACCTCTAGAAAACCTGCTTACTCTGAAGAAGGAAGTAAGCCTTACTCTAGAATTGGGTAATTCTGACAAAAACTTTTTGAAATTTTTTTGGGGGGGTGGTGGTGGTGAGAAAAAAGGTGAAGTTTTTCTATCAACCTAATAATAACTGACTTTTATATATGATTATAGTCACATATGTAAAGCCTTTTGCAGCTCTTTGCTCATTTGAGTGTCGAGATGACCTTGTGACTTAGCTACTAGAGGTATCAGAGTTCCTCTTTTACAAATGAGGAAACCGAGACTTAGAGATTTAAGTTATTAGACCATTGGGTCATATGGCTATTAAGTATTGGAGAGAGGATTTGAACCCAAGCCTTCCTGACTCCAGGGCCAGCATTTTATCATGGTGCTTTATGTTGAAAGATTCTAGTGGTGAATAGAGTTCGTGCATGCTGCTGTGCTGAAGACTCAAGGAAAGCGAGGGCAATCATCTTTTTTTTTTATTATGCTATGTTATGGAAATGCTTATTTTATTCCATAAATTAAAAAATAAATAATGATACAAAAGAAAAACCAGTGTCATTCCTCCAGGCAGTATGCATACTTTTAAGGAATTTAACCTGTGAAAATGACAGTCAGGAAAATTCATAGACATTTCTACAGGGTGCATTATTCATTCATATTCGCAAAAGCCACTTTGATTTTAAGCAAATATTTATGCAAATGTGACTTTTGCTTGTCTAGGTGAGTATTACAGATATCAAAGAAGAAGTGCATACTCTTTGGCTTGGCATTTAGACCCTCTGTGGTTTGGTGCTGGAACACCTTTTCACCCTGGTCTCATAGTGTCCTTCCATGCACTCAGCTCCTTCATTAGTTTGAGCTGCTCTTGGCAATCCTCTAACATACACACTCTCCCACTTCCTTGACTGAGTTTGCTGTGTTACTCATGTACATTCTTCTGTTTGCTGTATTGCTGCTGTTATTCACTCATTTTCAGTCGTGTCTGACCCTTTGTGACCCCATTTGGGATTTTTTTTAGCAGAGATAATGGAGTGGTTTGCCATTTCCTTCTCCAGCTCATTTACAGATGAAGAAACTCAGGTAACTAGGGTTCAGTGACTTGGCCAGGGTCACACAACTAGTAAATGTCTGAGGTCAAATTTGGACTCAGGAAGATGATTCTTCCTGACTCCAAGCTTGGTACTTTATCCACTGCGCCACCTAGCTGCCCTTGTTATATTCCTACCCATCCTTTAAAGCCTAATTCAAATGTCACTTCCCCATGAAGACTTCATGGACCCTCTGCCCAATAAACCCCCAACCCCAAAGCAAAACAACTTTTCTGATCATGTACTATCTAGTTTTATAACTCTTTACAGTACTTATGCAACATTATATAGATAATATTATATAGACAAGTAGATATCCAAGGTATCTATATATAGGTATATATAGGTATATGTCTTTGTATTTTATCTCTTCTCTCTCTTCATACCACACACTCTACCTCAGGCCAGGACCTCATCATCTCTGGCCTTCTAACGGGCCTTCCTACTTTCAGTCTCTCCTCTCTTCAATCCCTCTTCCTCATAGTTATCAAATGTCACTTCATGCCTCAAAACATTCAGTGGATTCTATTGTCTTTAGAATAAAATAGAAATTTCTCTCTCTGGCATTTAAAAACCTTCACAAACTGGTTCTAGTCTTTTTTTTTCAGCCTGATTCCACATTACCTGCAATCATCTGTTAGATACTCCAGCCAAACTGACTGTTACTCATATATAACAGACCATCTTTCCCTTTCCAGTCTTTGAACAGATTGTGCCCCCTTCCTGCAATGTTCTCCCTTCTCCGTTTTACCTCTTAGAAAGCCTACATCCCACTGAAGTTCATTTCAAGTGCCTCCCCATTCAAGAGTCCTTTCCCAATTGTTCCAGGTGTTCGGATTCCTCTTCCCCTAGCCCCAAATCCCTATGTATTTATTTTGTGTTAATCTTGTATTTGCCCATCTGTGAACATATTATAAATCCTCAGCAGAATGTAAGCTCCTTGTGGCGTGGGTGGGTACTGCTTCATCTAAAAAGAAATTTATCTCTAGAACTTCGCACTTGCCTAGCACACTGGAGACACTTAATAAATGATTATAGACTGATTCATTGGTCGCCAAAACCTAAACCTTTCCTTCTCATACCTTCACCAAAGCTACCCTTGATGTGAGTAAGCATCATTTTCCTGAAGATTTTACAGCAGAGTATTTTTGCACCAAAAGGAATGAAGGGCAGCATGCTGTGATAGATAAAATGATGACTTTGGAAATGAATGACCCAGATTCAAGTCCCACCTAATGTTATCCAATCCAATAAATATTTATTAAGTGCCTGCCATGTGCCAAGCACTGTGGTAAGTGCTAGGGAAACAATTAATAAAAAGAAAGACAATCCCTGACCCCAAGGAGTTTACAATCTTAAGGGGTAGACAATACACAAAAAGAAGCAAGAAATGGTGGTGGGGGGGGCAGGCCACCAGGGGATACCTTGTGCAGGGACATCTCGTTCTGCAGAGTTGAAACCAGACAGAGCAGCAGATACACAGTGGAGTGATCCGAGTCCAGTTTCTGCCCTCTACAAAGGAAGGTGTTGAAAGGAGAGAGCAGAGGAGGCGGAGAGAGGTGGTAGCAATCCACCTTTGTCTCATACTAGATTTGTAACAAATTAACTCTTCAGTGTCCCAAGCAATGGTCTAAAGACACAACAGTTGCTGATCTGCTTTGATAGATGGATTTTCCTCACTAAAAGTTCTCTACAGTGAAATCACAGGTTTAGACTAAAAAAAAAGAAAATATGAAGAATTCAAGGAAACATAAAAGGACTTATACAATGCAGAAGAAATGAAGCAATAGAGAAGGAAGATAGGAAAACCAAAAGAAGATTCTAATATTGATTCCAACTGTGGAATTAGATATAAAAGTAACGGTAACAAATCCATGTTAAATACCCAGAAAAGTTTTTTTTAAAGGGTCACAGAAATAAACCAGACAGTGTGGTGTAGTGGGGCAGCTAGGTGGGGTTGTTATGAAGATTAAATGAGATAATATACTAAGTACTCTCACTACGGATTGACATTGAAGCTTTGATCTGCTCCATTTCTGACCAGGGCTCTTTGTCCTTCCTCCGGCAGCTTGATGGCCATTTTTTCCCAGGGGCTCATCGTACTGGTGCTGGACTTGGTTCAGACAACCGATTGGCTTACCCACTACAATGCAGAAGTCCTGAGCTTGAATGATCCATCAGCTTCATCCTTCCCAATGACAGGAAGTAGAGGTATTCATCAACACTACTGCCTATGGGAAGTGCTTTTCGAATCTTAAGGCTCTATATGAAATCTTGTATTGTTGCTTACTATAATAAATACAGTTTAAAAAAGTGGTAAGGAAAAGAAGTTTATGAACATGTGAACAATCATCAGTAACGTCTTTTGCTTGTTTTTCTCCCCTTATGTTCATTTCTTTTGTTCTTTCTTACATATAGCTGGGCATTTTTACTGAGGATGTTTTCATTAATGGACAATGGGTAAGTCAGTGATTTGAACCCTGATGAACGAAAAAGCAGATGATGCTGTTTCAGAGAGAGATTTAACAGAAACTTGGGGGAAGATCTTTTAGTTTAAAATAAACATATGCACTTATCCAGAGTGACATCTATAAATTGTGAATGTAATTCTCAATGGTAACCCTAAATACGCAATATACCTTGTTTATATGGTAGTAAATTAGGTCACCTCTTCTGTTTCTCGTTGAGTGTGCCTTGACATGAGGCCATATGGAGTTCCCTATTCCTGTTGGGTAGGGGATGGGGAGCAGAAGAGAAGAAGAGCAAGGAAGAGAGGAAAGAAAGACAGAGGAGATGGAGAGAGAAGGGAAGGAGAAAAGAGAAAGGGGAAAGGCAGAGGAGAAGGAGAGGAGAAGAGAGGAGAGGAGGGAGATGATACAACAATGCCATACCTGGCACCTGATGATGATGATGGTGATGATGATGGTGATGGTGATGATGATGATGATGTGGTGGTGATGATGGTGGTGGTGGTGGTGGTGATAATAACACTTGTATAACATGTGTTATGTATTGGGCACTCTGATAAACACTTAAAAATATTATCCATTTATTTCTCACCTGGGAGGTAGCTGGTATTATTATCCTCATTCTACAATTGAGGAAACTGAGGCATACAGTAGTTGATAGACTTACCAGGGCCACACACTCAAAAAGCATCTAAGTCAGGATTTGAACTCAGATCTTCCTGACTCCAGACCCAGTTCTCAATCCACTTCATCACCTAATTTCCCTGCTGCCACCAAGATCCAGCGTTTAACTCTGAATAGGGCTATGTTATCACTGGAGGTACCTCATGTTCTAAATTTTCCTCATAGGGACTAAGAAAATAGCTGAGAAATTGGTATCTATTGTAGCTGATGGACACAGGTATATTGACCTCCTTTCTGGCATCAATGGTTTGCATATTATCAATAAATTCTGTATTAAGATTTAAGTTGTGTGAGGTTCTTGTTTTTTCCTCTGACATCCAGAACTGAGTTAATTTATATGACACTGCTATGGATGACTAAGCAGACAGGCTCGTAAAGTACTTATCAATGGAAATTAAAATACAATTTGTATATTTTTAAAGGAGCTATAGAGATGAGAAAGAAGTCATATACATTCTTGGTTGTTGTCGGTGTCTTCTTATTCATCTCTTTTTCGCAATAATACCATCTGTGATTTTTTTCCATTCATTTGGCGTCTTCCTCATTTGGGATATCTTGCTATCCCTCAGTGCTTTCAAAATTGTGTTACCTCTAGCTCAGATTTCTCCTGGGTATATGGAAATGTTTCTGCAGCTGTCTAGTAGAGGGGAATAAAAGCCTGAAATAGTTATGTGAGTCATCTTTTCTTCTCCCAAATGTTTAGTTATTCATAATTCTTTTTGGCATACTTGGTCTGGTTCAGCAGCTCTTCTGAATTATATTTTTCTCCATGCAAATCTACTGTGCAGACAAACTGGACTTCTTACAGTACCTCACATTGACCTTACTCTCTTCTATGCCTGGAATGCCTTACTTCTTCACCTCCTGAAATTCCTGGTTTCCTTCAAGAGTTAAGTGTAGTACACTTTTCTTAGGGGGCCTTTTTAACCTTCCCATTTGCTAATGCTTTACTCTCCAAGGTCACCTTGGATGTTTCCTTCCTTCCTTCCTTTCTTCCTTCCTTTCTTCTTTCCTTCTTTTCTTTCCTTCTTTTTTCTTCCTTTCTTCCTTCCTTCCTTCCTTTCTTCCTTTCTTCCTTCCCTCCTTCTTCCTTTCTTCCTTCCTTCCTTCCTTTCTTCCTTTCTTCCTTCCCTCCTTCTTCCTTCCTTCTTCCTTCTTTCCTTCTTTCTTTTCTTTCTTTCTTTTTCTTTCTTTTTTTCTTTCTTCCTTCCTTCCTTCCTTCCTTTCTTTCTTTCTTTCTTTCTTTCTTTCTTTCTTTCTTTCTTTCTTTCTTTCCTCCTTTCTTCTTTTTCTACCTCCCTTCCTTCCTTCCTTCCTTCCTATCTATCCATCCATCTATTTTTCTATCCATCCATCCATCTATCTATCTATCTGTCTATCTGTCTGTCCACCACACTAGAATGTAAGCTCCCTGAGGGCAGGGTCTGCTTGGCTTTTGTCTTGTATACTCAACACTTAACACAGTACCTGGCACATAATACATTTATTGATTGATAAATTATTGTGTCATTACTCTTTTCTTTCACAGTAATACAGTTGGGATTGAGATGTTAGAATCAAAATATACTGGTTCCATAGTCATTGTCATCATCATTATTACAATTAACATTATTATTAGTAACTATTACTACTTACCATGATTACTAATAATGCTAGTTTTTGTTATAACTCACCATCAGTAATAGACTGGTAAGGGGAGAGTTTGGGGAAAAGGAGAATAGATCTTTTGGAAGATTCCCCCAAATCACCCCATATTTTTTTGTTTGTTCACCTGTTTCATCTCAGAATAAGACTGTTTTTTTTAGTAAAGAGCCATTTTTTTATATTACCTAGTAAGAGAGTGATTTGGTCAGACCTGTGTTTTGTTTTCATCTATTTATTTTCAGTTTTCAACATTAATTTCCACAAGATTTTGAATTCCAAATTTTCTTCCCATCTTTTCTCTCCTCCCACCCCAGGACAGCATGCATTCTAATTACCCTTTCTTCCAATCTGCCCTCCCTTCTATCACCCCCCCCCCCCCACATCCTCTTCCTTTCTATTTTCCTGTCAGGCAAGATAGATTTCAATACCTCATTTCCTGTATATCTTATTTCCAAGTTGTATGAAAAACAATTTTTTAAAGTTTTTTTCATATTTTTATTATTTAATATTTTTAGTTTTCAACATTGATTTCCACAAGATTTTGAGTTACAAATTTTCTCCTTATTTCTACCCTACCCCCACTCTAAGATGGCATATATTCTGATTGCCCCATTCCCCAGTCTGCCCTCCTTTCTGTCACCCCACTCCCTCCCATCCCCATTCCCCTTACTTTCTTGTAGGGCAAGATAGATTTCTATACCCCATTGTCTATGTAACTTATTTCCCAATTGCATGTAAAAACAACTTTTTTTGAGCATTTGCTTTTAGAACTTTTAGTTCCAAATTCTCTCTCTTCTTCCCTCCCCACCCACCCTCCTTGAGAAGGCAAGCAATTCAACATAGGCCACACATGTATCATTATGCAAAACACTTCCATAATAGTCATGTTGTGAAAGACTAACTATATCTCCCTCCATCCTATCCTGTCCTCCTTTATTCAATTTTCTCCCTTGACCCTGTCCCTTTTCAAAAGTGTCTGCTTTTGATTACCTCCTCCCCCAATCTGCCCTGCCTTCTATCATCACCCCTCTCTTATCCCCTTCCCCCTACTTTCCTGTGGGGTAAGATATCCAATTGAGTGGGTGTGTTATTTCCTATTTAAGTCAAATCTGATGAGAGCAAGATTCACTCATTCCCCCTCACCTGCCCCCTCTTTCCTTCCAATAGAACTGATTTTTCTTGCCACTTTTATGCAAGATAATTTACCCCATTCTATCTTTCCCTTTCTCCTTCTCCCAATATATTCCTCTGTCACACCTTCATTTTATTTATTTTTTTAGATATCATCCCTTCATATTCAACTCACCCTGTGCCCTCTGTCTATATATGCATATCCCCTTCAATTACCCTAATACTGAGAAAGATTTCATGAATTACACACATCACCTTTCCATTTAGGAATGTAAACAAAACAGTTCAACTTTATTAAGTCTCTTATGATTTCTCTTTCTTGTTTACCTTTTCGTGCTTCTCTTGATTCTTGTATTTGAAAGTCAAATTTTCTATTCAGCTCTGGTCTTTTCATTGAGAAAGCGTGAAAGTCCTCTATTTTATTGAAAATCCGTATTTTTGCCTTGGAGCATTATACTCAGTTTTGCTCCGTAGGTGATTCTTGGTTTTAATCCTAGCTCCTTTGACCTCTGGAATATCATATTCCAAGCCCTTCAATCCGTTAATGTAGAAGCTGCTAGATCTTGTATTATCCTGATTGTGTTTCCAGAATACTCAAATTATTTCTTTCTGGCTGCTTGCAATATTTTCTCTTTGACCTGGGAACTCTGGAATTTGGTGACAATATTCCTAGGAGATTTCTTTTTTGGGATCTTTTTCAAAAGGCTATTGGGGGATTCTTTCAATTTCTATTTTACCTCTGGTTCTAACTTATCAGGGCAGTTTTCCTTGATAATTTCTTGAAAGATGATGTCTAGGCTCTTTTTTTTTGATCATGGCTTTCAGGTAGTCCAATAATTTTTAAATTCTCTCTCCTGGGTCTATTTTCCAGGTCACTGGTTTTTCCAATGAGATATTTCACATTATCTTCCATTTTTCCATTCCTTTGGTTCTGTTTTATAATACCTTGATTTCTCATAAAGTCACTAGCTTCCATTTGCTCCAATCTAATTTTTAAGGTGGTATTTTCTTCAGTGGTCTTTTGGACCCCTTTTTCCACTTGGCTAATTCTGCCTTTCAAGGCATTCTTCTCCTCATTGGCTTTTTGGAACTCTTGCTATTTGGATTAGTCTATTTTTAAGGTGTTATTTTCTTCAGTGTTTTTTTGAGTCTTCTTTAGCAAGTCATTGACTTGTTTTTCATGACTTTCTTGCATTGCTCTCATTTGTCTCCCCAATCTTTCCTGTAATTCTCTTACTTGATTTTCCAAATCCTTTCTGAGCTCTTCCATGGCCTCAGACCAATTCATATTTTTCTTGGAGGCTTTTGATGCAGGCTTTTTGACTTTGTTGGCTTCTTCTGGCTGTATGTTTTGATCCTCTTTGTCACCAAAAAAGATTCTATAGTCTGTGTCCTTTTACACTGCCTGTTTGTGTTTCCAGCCAACTACTTGACCCTTGAGCTTTTTGTCAGGGTATGACTGCTTGTAGAGTAGAGAGTACTTTGTCCCAAGCTTTAGAGGCCTTGCACTGTTGTTTTCAGAACAACTTCTACTCCACAGTCACTGCAAGATCTGCCACACCAGCACTTCTCCTGTCCCAAGAACTGCCAACCAGGACTGTGACCCAGATCCAAGCAGGGCAAGGCAAGAGAACCCTGTCACTGTGCCAGCAAAACAATCTCTGCACTCATCTCTGATCTGCTGCTTGATTCTTTCCACCATGTGGATGGAGGGAAATACAGTTAGTCTTTCACAATATGAGTATTAAGGAAATGTTTTGCATAACTACATGTCTATAACCTATGTTGAATTGCTTGCCTTCTCAATGAGAGTGGGTGGGGAGGGAAGAAGGGATAGAATCTAGGATTCAGAGTTTTAAAAACGAATGTTAAAAATTGTTTTTACATGCACCTGGAAAATAAGATATGCCAGCAATAGGGTATAGACATCTATCTTGCCCTACAAGAAAGTAAGGGGGAAGGGGAGAAGGGGGTGGAGTAGGGTGATAAAAGGGAGGGCTATCTGTGGAAAGGGGTAATCAGAATGCATACCATATTGGAGTGGAGGGTAGAGGAGAGATGGGGAGAAAATTTGGAACTCAAAATCTTGCGGAAATGAATGTTGAAATTAAAAATAAATAGATAAATTTAGTACCAATGAGTACTTTCTGGATTGGTGCCTCGTTGTCATTGATAGTCTAGCTTGATGTTGCACATGGCTATGTATATAATATGCCTGTGGTCAGGAAGACTGATATCTGAGCTACAGTGTTTCTCACACTGAACCCATATCTTGATGATTCTTCTGATTATTAGTCATGAATGAAGCTCGAAAATTGTGCTACTTTATCTAAAAATAATAGTTAGATAATAGTAGCTAGCATTTACATAGCACCCACCACGTGCCAGGCACAGTGCTAAGTTCTTTACAACTATCATCTCATTTGATTCTCTCATCAACATTGCAAGGTAGGTGCAAAGCATTATCTCCATTTTACAGATAAGGAAAATAAGGCAGACAGACTCACTTCATAGTGACTTGCCAGGGTCGCATACCTAGTAAGTGTCTGTGGCAGTATTTGAATTTATGTCTTCCTGATTCCAGGGCCAGCACTCTATCCCATGCACCACCTAGTTGTCTATTGTTATCTCACAGGATGCCCATTGTTCACCCTAACTTAAGGATTTTGGAGTCTTACTCTGGAATATTTTAAATGATTGAGGCCCCAGAAATCATTAAGGACATAAAAACATACAGGAAATATCACTCTTGGAATTGGGTAATCAATTAACATCAGATGAATAATGCAAAAATGACTGGTATTGTAAGTCCTTACATTAGAATGTAATGTAATGGGGCGGAGCCAAGATGGCGGCTGGTAAGCAGGAACTAATGTGAGCTCCGTACCGAGTCCCTCCAAAAACCCATAAAAATGGCTCTGAACCAATTCTAGAATGGCAGAACCCACAAAACAGCAGAGGGAAGCAGGGCTCCAGCCCAGGACAGCCTGGATGGTCTCTGGGTGAGGTCTATTCCACACGGAGCTGGGAGCTGGGAACGGAGTGGAGCAGAGCCCAGCCTGAGCGGCGTGGAGCAACCAAACTTGGAGTGGGGTGGATGGGGCCCCTAGCGCCCTGAATATGTGAGCTGTGGCAGTTACGAGACTTCTCAACCCACAAACACCAAAGACTGCGGAGAAGGTTAGTGGGAAAAGCTGCGGGAGTAGAAGGAGTTCCCGGTTCGGCTTCCAGCCCCAGAGGCAGCGGAGGTGGGGCAGCTACAGCTGTTGTTACTTCCAGCTCCAGGCCCACCTGATGGAAGGAATTAAGTGGCGGATCAGAGCAGGAGTGAAGAGACTGCTGAAGATCTAAGCCCAGTTCAGGTTGGGGGTTGGGGAAGGAGCAGTGCTGGTGTGGCAGAGCTGGCACCTCCCCCCCAAACGTGGAACATAGAACTCTCTAGTCTACAAGTAGTCATACCCCACTGAAAAACTCAAAGGTCAAGTTAGTTGGCTGGGAATATGGCCAGGCAGCGAAAACGCACCGAGATTCAGTCTCAGACTTTGCATTCTTTCTTTGCTGACAAAGAAGACCAAAACATACAGCCTAAAGAAGTCAATAAAGTGCAAGAGCCTACACCAACAGCCTCCAAGAAAAACATGAACTGGTCTCAGGCCATGGAAGAGCTCAAAAAGGATTTGGAAAGCAAGTTAGAGAAGTAGAGGAAAAATTGGGAAGTGAAATGAGAAGGATGCGAGAAAACCATGAAAAACAAGTCAAGGAATTGCTAAAGGAGATCCAAAAAAATACTGAAAAATACGCTGAAGAAAACAACACCTTAAAAAATAGACTAACTCAAATGGCAAAAGAGCTCCAAAAAGCCAATGAGGAGAAGAATGCCTTGAAAGGCAGAATTAGCCAAATGCAAAAGGAGGTCCAAAAGACCACTGAAGAAAATACTACTTTAAAAATTAAATTGGAGCAAGTGGAAGCTAGTGATTTTATGAGAAATCAAGATATTATAAAACAGAACCAAAGGAATGGAAAAATGGAAGATAATGTGAAATATCTCCTTGGAAAAACCACTGACCTGGAAAATAGATCCAGGAGAGAGAATTTAAAAATTATTGGACTACCTGAAAGCCATGATCAAAAAAAGAGCCTAGATATCATCTTTCAAGAAATTATCAAGGAGAACTGCCCTGATATTCTAGAGCCACAGGGCAAAATAGAAATTGAAAGAATCCATTGATCGCCTCCTCAAATAGATCCCAAAAAGAAATCTCCCAGGAATATTGTTGCCAAATTCCAGAGCTCCCAGATCAAGGAGAAAATACTGCAAGCAGCCAGAAAGAAAAAATTTGAGTACTGTGGAAACCCAATCAGAATAACCCAAGATCTGGCAGCCTCTACATTAAGAGATCGAAGGACTTGGAATGTGATATTCCGGAGGTCAATGGAGCTAGGATTAAAACCTAGAATCACCTACCCAGCAAAACTGAGTATCATGCTCCAAGGCAAAATATGAATTTTCAATAAAATAGAGGACTTTCAAGCTTTCTCAGTGAAAAGACCAGAACTGAATAGAAAATTTGACTTTCAAACACAAGAATCAAGAGAAGCATGAAAACTAATCAAGAAAAAGAACAAGAAAAAGAAATTGCAAGGGACTTACTAAAGGTGAACTGTTTTGTTTACATTCCTACATGGAAAGATGATGTGTATGATTCATGAGACCTCAGTATTAGGGTAGCTGAAGGGAATATGCATATATATATGTTTATGTATATATATGGGTGAATGTGTAAGTATGTATATATCTATGTTTGTATGTGTATGTGTGTATATATATATATATATATATATATATATATAGAGAGAGAGAGAGAGAGAGAGAGAGAGAGAGAGAGGACACAGGGTGAGTTGAAGATGAAGGGAAGATATCTAAAAGAAATAAAATCCAATTAAGGGATGAGAGAGGAACATACTGAGAGAGGGAGATAAGGAGAGATAGAATGGGCTGGATTATCTCCCATAAAGGTGGCAAGAGGAAGCAGTTCTGTGGGAGGAGGGGAGAGGGCGGATGAGGGGGGAATGAGTGAACATTGCTCTCATCAGATTTGGCCTAAGGAGGGAATACCATACATACCCAATTGGGAATCTTACCCCACAGGAAAGAAGAGGGAAGAAGATAAAAAAAAATGGGGGGATGATGGAGGGGAGGGCAGATGGGGGTGGAGGTAGTCAAAAACAAACACTTTCAAAAGGGGACAGGGTCAAGGGAGAAAATTTAATAAAAGGGGATGGGTTGGGAAGGAGCAAAATATAGTTAGTCTTTCACAACCTGAGTATTGTGGAAGGGTTATACATGATGATACACATGTGGCGTATGTGAATTGCTTGACTTCTCAGGGAGGGTGGGTGGGAAGGGAAGAGGGGAGAGAATTTGGAACTCAAAGTTTTAAAAACAGATGTTCAAAAACAAACAAAAATGTTTTTGCATGCAACAAGAAAATAAGATACACAGGCAATGGGGCGTAAAAATTTAT
The DNA here is from genome assembly GCF_011100635.1 of Trichosurus vulpecula. Lineage (NCBI taxonomy): Eukaryota > Metazoa > Chordata > Mammalia > Diprotodontia > Phalangeridae > Trichosurus > Trichosurus vulpecula. The sequence continues at coordinate 455,964,352 of NC_050574.1, read as the reverse complement.
CTTGCCCTACAAGAAAGGAAGGGAAAAGGGGATGGGAGGGGAGTGGGGTGACAGAGGGGAGCGCTGACTGGGGAACAGGGCAACCAGAATATACGCCATCTTGGAGTGGGTGGGGAGGGTAGAAATGGGGAGAAAATTTGTAATCCAAACTCTTGTGAAAATCAATGCTGAAAACTAAATATGTTAAATAAATTAAAAAAAAAAGAATGTAATGTAAGGCCTCTATAGTGTAAAAACTATAGTCCATTGTTGCCTTCATTTGAATGGGGAGAGGGCATGGTTAACTTTAAGGGCGGCTAGGTGGCAGAGTAGATAGAGGGGTGTCAGCAGCCAGGAAGACTCATCTTCCTGAGTTCAAATATGGCCTTAGACATTTATTAACTGTGTGACCTTTGGCATTTCACTAAGCCCTGTTTGCCTCAGTATCCTCATGTGTAGAATGAGCTGGAGAAAGAAATGGCTAAATCACTCCATTATCTTTGCCAAGAAAACCCCAAATGGGTTTATGAGGAATCAAACATGACTGAAATGACAAAACAACAACCAACGGCTAACTTTCCACTGACATTGAAAAAAAATATTGCCTTATTTGCATCAGTAGCTAAAACTTCATTCTTATGCTTCCTTGACCTTGCTCTGTACTGACCTCACTTCCTCTAGACTAGGTTTTCCTGACAGCCCCCTGGATTTCCTCATTTTTGGATTCCTGGCTTTTGCATTTGGGACTTCCTAGTCCCTGCTCGTATTGCTTTAAGGACAAGGCAGCTTTTGGTTGACAGAAAAGCTATAGATTGAGAGGGGATGTGAAAGTACAGAAGAATAAATTCTAGACTTCTTTCTTCTTGTATTGTCGCTGATCAAATTCCAGAAGAAAGTTCTGGATAACAGTTTAAGTGTGTAGAATTTGTTCTGCTGTTCTAGAGATGTGTATTAACTCTGCAGACTGTTACTTAGTATGTCTCTTGTCATCTCAGAGGTAACTAAGGGTGGGGAATGAGATAAGAGGAATTTGTAGAATGACCCTGCTTAGCCTCAAATGGGGGCAATGTTCTTTAATGTCACATTGTGATCATAGCACTAGTGAATTCTGCCCTTTATTTATGCCTCGTAAATTTTGCTGCTGGCATTTCTCCATCAGCTATTGATTCTTTCACACTCATTGTTCACAAAAAAGCTTTGTAAGAAATTTTTTATATGTCATAAAGAGATTGCTTCCCCTCATTCTGCCAAAATAGCATCATTTTTAATTGTTCCATTGCCTTTTTTGGAAAGCACTGTCACTTCCTAATATTTCTTTTCCTTAACTAGACCACCCCTCACCCCCCACTTTTAAACAAAGAAATTCAATTAAGTAAAACAAAGAGAAACAATGACCCTATCTGACAGAATGTGCTGTGTTGGCATCCATAGTTTGTTCTCTCTTTACTTAGAAGAAGTATGTTATATCATCAGTCTTCTGATTGGCATCAAGATGGGTGGTTGATCTAAATTCATTGCTGTTTCCCTTTAAATTCTTGTGGTCATTGTGTATCTTGTTCTTTTGACTGTGTTCGTTTTGTTCTATATCAGTTTATCTTCCCAAGTTTCTCAGAATTCTTCTTATTCATTGTGTTTTGAAAATATGGTTTCATTGCTGTCGCAGAGGTGTCAAGCTGCAGTCAATAAGCAGCTTCAATGGGGCAGAACCAGATTAAAATATAATTAGGATAAGTTTAACAAAAGGAATCAGTAAATGTAGATGATGTTAATTTGTGGTTTTCTAAGTTAATATGAGGCAGCTAGATGGCACCGTGGATAGAGTACTGGGCTTGAAATCAGTAAGACTCATTTTCTTCAGTTCAAATCCAGCTTCAGACACTTACTAGCTGTGTGACGCCGGGCAAGCCACTTAACCCTGTTTGTCTCAGTTCCTCATCTGTAAAATGAGGAGGACAAGGAAATGGCAAACCACCCCAGAATCTTTGCCAAGAAAAATGGGGCCACGAAAAGTCAGATTCAACTGAAATGGCTCAACACCAGAAGTCAGTAAGTGGCCTCCAGTGCTCCATTTCTATTTGAGTATGATATCTCTTAGGTAGGGAACTAATTAGTAAGTAAACTCCCTCTATTTTGGTAACTGCTCTTACAGCATATAATTCCAGAGAGTGATCTAGGGCACTTAGAGGTTGTGAATTACCCAGGGCCATACAGCCCACATAGCCAAGATCTCTCAGAGGTAGGATTTGAATCCAGTACTTCTTGGTTATCATATTTATGGTAGATGCAATATTCTAATATTCTAAGACCCATTTGGCTTAGAGATTTTTCCTTAAAAAGGATCAAAACTGTTGTTGAGATTTAATTGACCTAGGAGAATAAGACTCAGGGTTTTGATGTGAGTTCCCAGTAGACTGAGTACAAAAAACTAAGGAGAGCTTGCTGGGCCCTGATCCTTGACCAATGGACCATCATAGACAACTTCAGAGGCAAGGGAAGCTCAGCTGAGTCAACAGTGTCCTTGATTAATGTCTTTGTTGAAGGTCCTCCCTTTGCTTTGGATGAAAAAATTCTTTTTGTTAATTGCTAAGTGTTTCACAAATATCTCATTTCATTCAAGTTTTGGACATGACTATCAAGGGACTTACCTGAGTCATAGTTGGCTTACAATAGTACAGTTATAATTTTAAAATAAGGAAGAGAGTAAGATTTATTCAGGAAAGATATGAGACAAAAAACAAAGGACAACATTTCACAGATCTTCTCCAACCTTTTTTTCCTAATTGAAAAATTGCTGTAATTAATATAGTGCATGTGCCAGTAACAGTTTTAAGATTCATTTTGGGGGATAAAATACCCAAATAATTATTTTGGGAAGGATAAGATCAATTTACTCACAAGACCTTCTTCTACTTAATAAATAGCTTCTTTTCCAATAGAATGTGGCTGACACTCACTCACACATACAAACATACACACAAATACACACAGACACACCCACAAGGTCCTGAGGCTTTTATTTTCAGAGTAGTGATACTGCCTCAGGCAACTTGATTACAACCATTAATTCTTCAAAATATATATGGAAGGCTGGCATCAAAATCCCAGAGGATTCCCACATTGTCTAACAAGTTTTGTCAACTTGAAAAAAATTGCATTCTGTGAGGAAAAAATCACTCAATAGAAGGTTTATTGTACCCCAAAGTCTACAATACTCATTGCAAATAAGTGACAATAATTTAAACTTCTCTTTCAAAATCCATTTTGCAGTAGCTTTGGGTTTCTGTTCTCAGAAAGGATTTTTATAGTTTGCAGGTTATTAGCATGAGTCTGGAAACACTAAATTCCCACAACTTTAGCAGTTTTCTGGCTTTCAGCTGTATTAAGGAGAACAAAGCTTTTTTTTTTTTTTATAAAAAGCCATTTTCTGTTGTGAAAACTACACCTTTAATATAGTAAATGTATTGTGAACAAATTAATACTACTTTGTCAAGAAAAAAGAAAAACAACCACGGGCAGGTTATTATTATGATGGTTCGTTGGCAGCCAGCAACCTATAATTCATCCACAATCCTGTTTAAATACAACTACGCAAAGATGAAATTGCGTTATTAAAATAGAAGGGAGGAGAAATTCAATAATTCAACAAATATTTACTGAGTACCCAACACATAAATGGTACAATGTTAGGAACGAAGGGAACTGTGAAGAAATCCAGACTCTAGGGACGTCCAGGAGACCAGGCGCGGTTTTTGCCATCAAGAAGCTCCTTATAATTTAGTTGTGGGTAATATCAATTCATGAAAAGTTAAGTTAAATTTCATTTAAACAAACAATTGTTGAATCTCCTCTGTGCAAGCCTTGGTCATGGTGGTAGTTAGCAATTCAGTGCCTCAGTCTGGGATATCCTAAGGCAGTGGACAGCAGTTACTACACAAGCAGTACAGACAGGAATCCTTTCCAGTTGAAAGTTCTTTCCGTTAAATTATACTTTTCCAGGAAGGATAATGCCCGGTGGGATGGAATGGTCAGATACTTTTTCTTGAAGGAGCTGGAATTTCAAGGAACTTAGGGAAGATTTGGAAGGGGGTTGAGAAGACATGGGAGAGTGTTTTAGTCTGATTCTATCAATTAGTGACTGATATGTTAAATCACAACGAATATTTGAATACCTACTGTATGCAGGGTATGATGCCTCTGTGGGGAGAAGAGAGAAAACCACTTAAAAAAGGAGCTGCTATAAATATTTTTGTACCCATGGGTGCCTTTCCCCCTTGTGTGATCTCTTTAGGATACAGACCTAGAAGTGGTATTGCTTGGTCAAAGGGTATGCACATATTTATAGCCCTTTGGCCATAGTTCCAAATTGCTCTCCAGAATGGCTGGATCTATTCAAAGGCCTCATCTCTAAAATAAACAGGGAATTGAGTGAAATTTATAGGAATACAAGTCATTCCCCAATTGAGAAATGGTCAAAGGATATGAATAGGCAGTTTTCAGAGGAAGAAATTAAAGATATCTATAGTCAAAAGGAAAAATGCTCTAAATCTCTATTGATCAGAGAAATGCAAATCAAAACAACTCTTAGGTACCACATCTCTCCTGTCAGATTGGCCAACATGACAAAACAGGAAGATCATAAATGCTGGAGAGGATGTGGGAAAGTTGGAACACTGTTACATTGTTGGTGGAGTTGTGAGCTGGAGAGCAATTTGGAACTATGCCCAAAGAGCTATAAAAAAGTGTATACCCTTTTACCCAGTAATACCTCTTCTAGGGCTATATCCCAAAGAGATCACACAAATGGGAAAGGGACCCATATATACTGAAATATTTATAGCAGCTCTTTTTGTAGTAGAAAAGAATTGGAGATCAAGGGGATGCCCATCAACTGGGAAATGGCTGAACAAATTGTGGTATATGAATGTAATGGAATACTATTGTGCTATAAGAAATGAAGAGCAGATGGACTTCATAATAACCTGGAAAGACCCGATGCTGAGTGAGGAGAGCAAAACCAGGAGAATGTTATACACAGTTACAGACATACAGTATCTGTGATGACTAACTTTGATAGACTTGGCTCTTCTCAGTAATACAAGGTTCAAAGACAGCTCCAAAAGCCTCATGATGGAAAAAGCTATCCACATCCAGTGAAAAAAAAACTACAGAGTCAGAATGCAGATTGAGGCAAACTATTTGCTCTCTTTTTTTTCTTCTTTGTTGGTTTTATACCTTCTTTCTCATGATTCATTCCATTGGTTATAATTCTTCTTTAAAACCTGAATATTGTGTAATTAAGTTTAATGCAAAAGCATATGTAGAACCTATGTTGGATTACATGCTGTCTTGGGGGGGGGGAACCCAAAAACTTGTGGAACTGAATATTGTAAACTAAAAATAAAAAAGAAATTAAAAAAAAGAAAACATCATTTTGAGTATTTAAATATTTTGAATGATGAAGCACTAGGAACCTGAATTCAAGTCTCCTGTTACCAAAGCCAATTCCTGTTTCTCCCTCGACCGTCCTCCCCCATCCCCCATTTTCCTTATTAATTTGTTTGGTAAATATTCTCTTCATTGTGCAATGTGAATTTCAGTCCAACTCTTGCTGAATTAATCACAAAATTCCTATTTTGTGCATTACGAATGAATGAGGTTTACATACATTTTCAATAGATTACACACCTGAAGCTCTCACCAACAGGGCTACTTTTCTGCCTTTCTTGACATCAGTAGCTTCCCAAGTGCTTCCGCTCAGAATGCAGTCTGTCACTCAGGATAAATGAAAAGAAACGGGTAGTGGAGCTTTCTACCACCTACTAAATCCTAGCTGAAATATTTTAGAACCATCATAGTTTGCTACGCCATTAAACATAGGAAAGTCTTGTTACCTAAGCAGCTAGGAAGCTTAGGGAGTCAGAGGGATGGGGACTGTGGGAAGAGTGGGCCTTATGAGTACATAACATCTTAGAGTTAGGAGGAAACTGTGGTTCCGTCATTTTTCAGTTGTGTCTGACTCTTTATGAACTTATTTGGAGTTTCCTTGGCAAAGATACTGGAGTAGTTTGCTATTTCTTTCTCTATCTTGTTTTACAGATGAAGAAACTGAGGCAAACAGGGCTAAGTGACAAACCGGGGTTGCACAGCTAATAAGGGGCTGAGGCTAGATTAACCTTCTTCACTTCAAGCCCTTTGCTCTATCCACTGTGCCACCTATCTGCTCTACAAAGGAATTTAGAAGTCATGGAAGCCCAACCTTTGCCCCAGGGCAGGAAGAGGTAGTCATCTAATTCCAATTTCACTCTTCCGGTAATGGGAAACTCATTAGGCCCATAATGCAATGCATTTTTGGATAGCTGTAACTACTGGAAAGTTCTTAATGATGAGTCTAAACTTAACTCCCTGTAACTCCACTATTTTGATCCCAATGCTACTCTCTGGATCAAAGCAGAATAAGTTGAATTGCTCTTCGACATGACAAGCTTTCAAATATTTGAAGACAGTGAAGTCTTTCGTTATGATTATTAATTAAAGCTAACATTTATATAGCATGACTATGTGCCAGGCGCTAGAGTAAATGTTTTCCAATCATTACCTCATTTGATCCTCATAGCTATGTTCGTCCCTCGTTCTCGAAGAAGACTGTGACATCAGGGAAATGATGACATTGCAGTTGGCTTTGCTTTGAGTGAGGGAGGGCTGTGCAAGGTCACCAGCCTCACCTTCTCCTTCAAAGCCGTCTGGCTCCAGTGACCAGATCTTCATCAGGATGACTGGAGATGGCCCAGGATGCAGCGGGCGACCCTGGCCTTTTTACAACAACTCTGGGCAGTAGGTGCTATTATGACCCCAATTTTACAGATGAGGAAACTGAAACAAACAGCAGTTAAGTGACTTGCCCAGGATCACACAGCTAGTAAGTGTCTGAGGCTGAATTGGAACTCAGCTCTTTTTACACTAAAGACTCTCCAAAACCTTTCATTGGGAGCCATCCATGAAGCACGACTTAAAAGGAACATAGGGGAGGGTTCATTGGTTCCCACATAGTAATCTAGACATTTATCGTGTTTGCCATTTGTTAGGACTTCAATCCTTTGTGTCTCAAAAGGTTTTGGACTTATTTTAAAAAAATAAATAGGGGGCGGAGCCAAGATGGCAGAGTAAAAGCAGGGACTTGCTTGAGCTCTCCCCCAAGTCCTTCCAAATACCTGCAAAAAAATGGCTTTAAACAAATTTAGGAGCAGCTGAACCTACAAAATGACAGAGGGAAACAAATTTCCAGCGTAATACAATCTGGAAGGTTGACAGGAAAGGTCTGTTGTACCAGGCTGAAAGAGGAGTATAGTCCAGCACAAAACGTATCAGCACAGACCAGCCCCAGCAAACCCAGAGCAGCCCTCAGGAGACTGAATATTGGCAGCTGGGCCAGTTTCCAGACTTCTCAACCCACAAACACCAGAGACAACTTAGTAGGTCAGTAGGAAAGGTCGGTCTACCTGGGCAAGAGAGGAGCACAGTCACAGCTGCTTCTGGAGCTTGTTGTCCACAGACAGTGGGGGGATAAAGTTGGAGGTTTGAGGGGGATTATAGCGATCCCTATGCTTGCACTGAGGCAGGATTCCCTGAAGCTTGGGACAGTACAACCTCCACACTGGAAGCAGAGTCCTACCTTAACAAAGAATTAAAAAGTCAAGTAATTGGCTGGGAAAATGAACAGGCAGAATAAAAGGACTCAGACTATACAATCTAATTTTGGTGAGAAAGAAGATCAAAACATATACCCAGAAGAAGACAATGAATTCAGAGATCCTACATCCAAAGCTTCCAAGAAAAATATGAATTGGTCTCAGGCCATGGAAGAGCTCAAAAAGGATTTGGAAAAGCAAGTAAGAGAAGAAGAGGAAAAATTGGGAAGAGAAATGAGAGTGATGCAAGAAAATCACAAAAAGCAAATCAACAATTTGCTAAAGGAGACCCAAAAAATACTGAATAAAATGACACCTTAAGAAAATAGACTAACCCAAATGACAAAAGAGGTGCAAAAAGCCAATAAGGAGAAGAATGCCTTAAAAAGTAGAATTGTCCAGATGGAAAAGGAGGTCTAAAAGCTCACTGAAGAAAATGATTCCTTAAAAATTAGAATGGATTAAAATTAGAATGACTAAAACAGAACCAAAGGAATGCAAAAATAAAAGACAATATGAAATATCTCATTGGAAAAAACACTGACCTGGAAAATAGATGTGGGAGAGATAATTTAAAAATTATTGGACTACCTGAAAACCATGATCAAAAAAAGAGCCTAGACATCATCTTTCAAGAAATTATTAAGGAAGACTGCCCTGATATTCTGGAAACAGAAGGGAAAAGAGAAATTGAGGGAGTCCACTGATCACCTCCTGAAAGAGATCCTTAAAGGAAAACTCCTAGAAATATTGTAGCCAAATTCCAGAGTTCCCAGGTCAAGGAGAAAAATAGTGCAAGAAACCAGAAAGAAACAAATCAAGTATTGTGGAAATACAATCAGGATCATACAAGATTTAGTACCTTCTCTATTAAGGGATCAGAGGACTTGGAATATGATATTCCAGCAGTCAGAGGAGTCAGGAATCACCTACCCAGCATAATTGAATATGCTTCTTCAGTGGAAAAAATGGATATTCAATGAAATGGAGGACTTTCAAGCATTCTTGATGAAAAGACCAGAGCTGAATAGAAAATTTGACTTTCAAATACAAGATTGAAGAGAAGCATGAAAAGGTAAACAGGAAAGAGAAATCATAAGGGACTTACTAAAGTTGAACTGTTTACATTCCTACATGGAAAGATGATAATTGTAACTCATGAGACCTTTCTCAGTATTAGGGTAGTTAGAGGGAATACATACATACATACATACATACGTATATATATATATATTTATATATGTATATATATATATGTATATATATATATATATATGTATATATATGTATATATCCAGAGAGAGTGAGAGAGAGGGAGAGAGAGAGAGAGAGAGAGAGAGAGAGAGAGAGAGAGAGAACAGGGTGAGTTGAATATGAAGGGATGATATCTAAAAAATAAAATTAAGAGGTGAGAGGGAGGAATGTACTAGGAGATGGAGAAGGGGAGAGGCAGAATGGGGCAAATTATCTCACATAATAGAGGCAAGAAAAAGCTTTTACAATGGAGGGGAAGAGGGGGGAAGTGAGAGGGAATGAGTGAACATTACTCTCATCAGATTTGGCTAATGAGGGAATAACATACACACGCAATTGGGTATAGAAACCTATCCCATCCCACAGGAAAGTAGAGGCGAAGGGAATAAGGGAGTGGGGGATAATATAAGGGAGGTCAGAGTATGGGAAGGGGTAATCAGAAGCAAACACTTTGGAGTAGGGACAAAGTCAAAAGAAAGAATAGAATAAATGGGGTGGCAAGTGGGACAGGATGGAGGGAAATATAGTTAGTCTTTCAGAACATGACTGTTATGGAAGTGTTTTGCATGACTACACATGTATAACCTACATTGAATTGCTTGCCTTCTCAGTGACGGTGGGTGTGGAGGGAATTTGGAACTCAAAGCTTTAAAAATAAATGTTAAAAATTGTTTTTGCAGGTAACTGGGAAATAAGATAGACAGGCAATGGGGTATAGAAATCTGTCTTGCCATATGGGAAAATAGAATGGGAGGGGATAAGAGAAGGAGTGTGGTGATAGAAGGGAGGGTGTAATAACAATTTAGATTTGAAGATCTTTCCCACCCATTAATAGGCTGTGTGACCTGCTTACATCACAGGAAGCCTAGGTCACGTGTGGTGGGAGGAGCTTCCTGACAGGAAAAGAGGATTGTATCACAGGAAATGCTCCGAGAGAGCAGTTAGTGCTGAGGGAGAGACGTGGTTGCTGTGATTGTGTTTGTGGGAAGGGGAGGATGGCTTTGGGATGGCAAGGCTCCATGCTGTGGTGTTGTATATTGATTTCTTTGTGGCTGTGATGGATTGGGTGTATTGGTCATGGGATCTGGTCCTCTGGTGTCTAAATAAGTGTTTTACTTCTTCCTTCTAGGTGGAGAGTCTCTTCTATTTTGCAATAGGGAACCACATAGGTATTTTGACAATTATCGCCTACACTGTGATTATTGACTTGCTAATGTAGAGAGCAGAGTGGGAGAAGGGGTAATTAGAATGCTCGCCATCTTGGGGTGGGGCAAGAGATGGAGAGAAAATCTGGAATTTAAAATCTTGTGGAAGTGAATGTTGAAAACCAAAAATAAATTAAAAAAAGAAAGAAAATAATTAAATTAAAAAAAAGATGTAGCATAGTGTAGAGGATAGTGCACTGGGTTCTGACGTTGAATAACTGCATGATAACTAGTTATTAAAACTTTTTAAATGTCAACTTTTTCATCTGTATATTGGGATAATAATGTTGGAACTATACCTCCCTGTTCTATTGTGAGGTCAGTGATTTGTAAACCGTGCAGTACTGTAAAGATGTGGGCTGTTTCTAAGAGGTGAGTTTCTTAATTAAGTAAAAAATCCCTGAGAAGAGTTGCACCTTCAACCCTTGCCAAATGGGACTGTTTCATTCACCGTTTGTGTGTCTCCAATATCTAACAGGGTGCCTGGAATGCAGTAGGTGCTTCTTACGTGCTTGGTTTTTAGTTAATGTCTTATTGTAGAAGAGCAGAAATAAAACAAAGGATAGGTACTTTGGGATAGCGTTAAAGGAATACAGGAATAAAGAAGGTGGCTAATTTTGGAGAATTTTAAAAAAAAGCATGATGAGTTTTAGGTCATAGGACCCAGGTTCGTGTCTTGCCTCTGACACTTAATAACCTAATCACAGCTACCATTTATAAAGAGTTTTCTGATTTGACAAATACTTCACTTATTAAAGCCTCATTTAGTCCTCACAGTCAGTCATCCCTTTCTTTATAATCTGAGGGCTTGGGATAGTGCCTAAGACATAGTAAGTACTTAATCATTATTTGTCGACTGACTAACTTTATAGTGAAGTAGGTGCTATTATACTTCCCATTTTAGAGATCAGGAAACTGAGGCCCTGAGATGTTAAATGATTTGCCTAGAATATGCTTAGATATGGTTAGCATCTGACTAGGATTTGAATTCAAGTCTTTCTGACTCCAAGTCTAACACTGTATCCACTATACTATACTGGGCAAGTTTCTTAGCCTCCCTTAGCCTCTCAGTTTCCTTAGTCGTAAAATGAAGTTAGGGTGGACTATTCTATCTATCTATCTATCCATATATCTATCTATCTATCTATCTATCTATCTATCTATCTATCTATCTATCTATCCATCCATCCATCCATCCATCTATCTATCTATCTATCTATCTATCTATCTATCTATCATCTCTATCCATCTATTCATCTATCCATCCATCCATCTATCTATCTATCCATCTATCTATCTAGCTATCATCTATCTATCTATCTATCATCTATCTATCCATCTATCTATCTATCTATCATCTATCTATCCATCTATCATCTATCTATCCATCTATCTATCATCTATCTATCTATCATCTATCTATCTATCCATCTATCTATCATCTATCTATCTATCTATCCATCTATCATCTCTATCTATCCATCTGTTCATCTATCCATCCATCTATCTATCTATCCATCCATCTATCATCTATCTATCTATCTATCCATCCATCTATCTATCATCTATCTATTTATCTATCTACAATGCATAATATATACACATGTCCGTATATGTATGTGTATATATGTCTGTATGTATATGTATACACATGTAAATGTATATTGTGTATATGTATATGTATGTACCATATGTGTATATATGTATATGTATAGATGTGTGCGTATGTGTGTGCACGCTCCCCTGAAGCCTCTTCCAGCACTAGGTCTGTGATCTTGTTATCCTAAGACTCAGGACCTCATCTCATGGAACTTTAAATCTAGTGATAACAATATTTATAAATGTTTTAGTGCTAACGACCCCTTCTGGATAGAGCACTTTAATGTCTATGGCTTTTTTTTAAGCAAGGAAGTGTAGCCTGGTAGTTAGGTCACCGGACTTGGAGTCAAGAAGAACCGCATTCAAATCTCACCCCAGGCACTTTGTGGCTCTGTGACCCTGGGCAGGTCAATTGTTTCTCTGTGCCTCATTAGAGTCATCTGTAAAACGAGGTGGTTGGATTCGGTGACCTCTGAGGCTTCTTCCTTCTCTAAATTCATGATTTTATCCACTTGTGGCAACTAGCTGAGAAGGTAGGGAGCTTTAAATGCACATTCTGACTATGGCTGATGTTGACTGTGTGACTACAGGAGAGTCATTTACACACTTGTGGAGTAATAGAGATAGTTTTTCCATACCAGAGGAGAGCTCCCATGAGAATTAAGTCATAGCTCTGAACATAACAACAACACAACGGCAACAACACAACAGTAACAACACAGTAGCAGCAGCACTAATTTTCAGAAATTCTCTAAAAGACTCGTATCTATCAGGAGTCACTTTCACAGATCTAGAATCTGTCTGGCCACTGAGTGTCTGCAAAGGGAGAGCAGCCGAGCTGTTGAATCCCTCCAAGCTTTAGCCTGGACAGAGGCCTATTTGGGGCCGTGGGCATCGCTGCCCTTTGTAGAGAGAAACTTGATGCTGAGTCAGTGAACTGGGCAGCTGGAAGTGTAAGTAAAATGGATTTTTGTTAGAATTTTTTGGAGTTTGGTTTTCCAGGATCCATGGCCATAATAATCTCCTGTCCCCAGGTGTTAGATAGGAGTTCTATGGTTCAAAGCATCTCTACCACAACCCATGTAGGTTGTAAGGGCCGGGTGTTGCCTGTTTAGATTGTAAAGGCCAGGACCCTGGAGGGGTGGAGTGTAAGTATAAAGCGGGTGGGCTCCGGTCAGTGAGTGGGGAACCTTTAGGGTTGAAATGCACAAGCTGGGATGCTGTGTGTGCCTTGACCGGCCCCCGTCAAGGCTTGAGGGGCATCTGTGTTTGCCAGAACTGGCCCCTACTGAGGCTTGGGGTGATTTAGGAGAGTGCACAAGTTATGCCTGTCTGATTGGCCCCATCAAGGCATGGGGGGAGTTGTCCTCCACTTTGAGAAGAGTGATTAGGGAATGCTGCAGGAGCTGGTGCTCAGCAATCCTTACAAGAAGGTTAGCTAGAATAAAGTCTGCATTCTCTAATTGTTAACCTCCTGGAAGCTGTCTTTTCTTTATAAAAGCAGATCAAAGAACCCATGCTAGCAGGCCATCTGGGGTGTGCTAGCATACTTGTTGATGCAGCGGGTCACCTCTCAGGGGCAGAGTGTGACTCTAAGTCCAGAACTCCATCCACTACGCTGGGGGGTGCCTCTGTAGGTGACCGATGGAGGAGGAGTTATTTAAAAAAAAGTGTTCTTGTGATCAGTGTTAATAATGACCACAGCTAACATTTATACAGTACCTACTATGTGCTAGTGCTTGTGCTAAGCGCTTTACCAATATTATCTCATCTGATCCTCACAATAGCCCGGGGGTAGAGATATGCCAAAGACTACCCGCTCCTCTCCTTTCTTCCTAGAGTCTTCCTTCGGTAACCAGAAGTGGGGCTGGCCTCTTTCACCTTCTCTCTTAAAGTGGAGTCAATGCTCCAAGAAGACACTGGCTTAGAGAGTCCTGAAAGGGGGACTCTAGCTTAAAGTGTCCCCAAAGGGGGACTGTCTCAGAACTGAAGCTCTCACTCTGCCGCTCATGCAGGGCAGGGCGTTCGTCTTCACCAACAAGGAGAGAGTCTCATTCCAATGGCCTTTGGGACAAGGGCTGCACCTATGTGAAGAGACACAAACTGAGGTAGACGTAATGAAAACACCATCCACACCAATCTACGCAATTGTATATATGTGTGTGTACATCTGTGTGCATAGAATAGGCCCAAATGTGTGGTTACATATACATACACATATACATGAATACGGATGCAATGTTATCTGATGGATGGAGCAGGCCCCAAAGTCAGGAAGGTCTGGGTTCAAATCCTACCTCTGACATGTTCAAGCTGTGTAATCCTGGGCAAGTCACTTAACATTTCAGCGCTTTGTCAAACACAAAACGAATCCTGCTGCAATGCTCCCCATAGGAACCAAATTAAAATGTAATTGAGAAATATTAACAAAATAAATGAAAATACAGTAAAACACAGATAATGTTAATGGATAGTTTCTAAATCAGTATGTGGCCCACAGGGACACTGACGTATGATTTGGTGTCCCCTGTTTCTATTTCAGTTTGATGCCACTGGTGTAGGCAATTTTCTAAGACTGTAGAAAAAAGCTCCTTGTCTCATTTATTGTGTTCTCATCTTCTGTGCCCAGCCTATTGTCTGATACATAGTTGGAGCTTAACAAGTGCTTGTTGATTGATTAGTGGTAAAGAAGGTGCCAACTTGCTTTGGTAAAGGAAGCCTCCAAACTTGGGAGTTACTCGTATCAATGAATTCACAGGTCTGATCCCTATTTCTGTTCTGCATGTGAATGTACATATACATACCCAACAAAAACAAAGGAGCTTTATAAATATGCATCTGGATTGTGAAGGGTACACTGTTTTCATTAATATATTCATCTATGTTATATTATTATTTTAAATGAAAATTTAATACTAATTTTAGAATTTTATTTGGAAATATACTCCCTATTTGGTTTAATTTGCTTATTAGTCTTGGTTGAGAATGTTAAATTTATAATAACCTATAACAAAACAGAAACATTACTACCGACTGTGTAGTCAATCTTCCTTCATGTGTGGAAGCCTCAGGATTCAGTATCAACATAAAAGAATGAATGAGTCTTACCTTCTAGATCATGGCATTTCCTCTTTCAAGAAGTTGTCATTGGCCATTGTTATTTAGTCGTTTCAGTTGCATCTGACTCTTCATGACCCCATTGGGCTTTTCTTGGTAGAGATTGGAATGATTTACCATTTCTTTCTCCAGCTCATCTAACTGATGAAGAAACAGAGGCAAACAGGGTTAAATGACTTGCCCAGGGTCACACAGCTAATAAATGTTGGAGGCCAGATTTGAACTCAGGAAGATGGGCTCAACCCTCTATCCACCTAGCTGCCTTCAATTAGTCACTGGAGAGGATTTAAGGTGAGACTAGGTTTTGGCAGCTGGCTCCTAGGAACACTGCATTGATTCTTACCTACTCCAGAGGATGAAGGCTGATTTGTAGGGGGAGGTGGTGAGGAAAAGTTTCTAGTCAACAACAGAGGTTCTTAGAACCGCTGAACCCTCCTGGGTATCTCCCTGAAAGCTGCTTCCATCTTATCTCCATTAGAGAGCACTGAGCTGGCAAATATAATTTAGGGTTTCTGGTTAGCAACATCAGATTTAAATGTGAAAGATGGTGATAGGAAAAAATATGCCATTAACTGCTTTTTATGTTTCTTTTTTATTCTTGTAGATGCTTTCAGCTTTGGACTTGCTCCCCAGTGTGCATATGGATTGTGCATGATTTGATTTTCTATATCTAATAAATAATAATTATGATGATTTGCTACATCCTGCCCCAGGAGTACATTAGATCCTTGGGCAGAGGGGTGCATTATCTCCATTTAGGTCATGAGGGTACTAGTAAATACAATGAAAGCATAATTTACTAAATGTTACTCTAGTGGTCTATAGGAGTTAAAAGTAAGGGCTTCTAAAAAATCTTCCCCCCATGAAGTAATTGATTAATTGGCTGAAATGGCATATGTGTGAACCTATCTGAGTTATTAAGAAAAAACAACAGCCATGCTGAGCTGATCCTTACTAATCCCACCACTGATATTATAAAAATGCAAATTTCCAAATTCTGTAATCCGAGGCATGTTTCAGCTTTGTGAAACTAGGCTCTTTTTGTGTGAGGGTGGTGCTTTTGTGCGATATTGGTGATGGGATAGACAAGTAAAACACTAGTGATAAAACGTCTGGCAGCACAGCTAAGTTGGAATTGATGGAATCTAACAGAGAGGATAAGATATAATATGTATGCATATATATATTTATGTGACTTCCATTACAGCAATTGGCTGCTCTATTCAACCCCTTTTAGGGAAGTAAAACCTAAACTGTACAATGGGAAGCTGATAATGGCAAAAGATTTTGGAGATTGGCATGGCAACCACAGCTTTGCAGTCTTGGGATTCATACAGAGAAATGTTTGATCCAGACAATTTATTTCTCCACTGAGCTCTCTGCAGCTTTCCCTGCACTGTTTTTCTCTCCCGAGGGCCTAATTGGCATAAATTCTCTGTGGATTGACTGGATGGGCAGAAAGAATTCCAGGATGGTGAAGGAAAGTCCTGCCATGCCTGTGGGAGTGATCTCGCAGCCTCTCTATACAATGTTTTTCCAGTTAGAAATGAAACAATACAACAATATTTTTTTTTGTATTTTTTCTTTTTCTAGACTGGCAGCTAGGTGATGTAGTGGATAGAGTGACTGCTCTGGAGTCAGGAGAACCTGAGTTCAAATTCCTCCTCAGACACTTACTAGCTGTGTGATGCTGGGCAAGTCACTTAACTCTGTTTACCTCAGTTTCCTCATGTGTAAAATGAGCTGGTGTAGGAAATGGCAAACCACTCCAGTATCTTTGCTAAGAAAACCCCAAATGCCTCATTTCTCAAATATGTAGAGAATTGAGTCAAATTTATAAGAATACAAGTATTCCTCAATTGATAAATGTTCAAAGGATATGAAAGATAGCTTTCAGATGAAGAAATTAAAGCTGCCTATAGTCATATGAAAAAATACTCTAAATTACTATTGATTGGACAAATGCAAATTAAAACAACTCTGTGCTACCACCTCATAAACCTATTAGATTGGCTAATATGACAGAAAAGAAAAATGATAAATGTTGGAGAAGATGTGGGAAAATTGGCACACTAATGCATTGTTGGTGGAGTTGTGAACTGATTCAACCATTCTGGAGAACATTTTGGAACTATGCCCAAAGAGCAATCAAATTGTGCATACTCTTTGATCTAACAATATGACTACTAGTACCGTATCTCGAAGAGATTATAGAAAAGGGAAAAGGACCTACATGTACAAAAGTATTTATAGCAGCTCTTTTTGTGATGGCAAAGAATTGGAAATTGAGAGAATGCCTATCATTTGGGAAATGGCTGAGTAAGTTGTGGTATACGAATGTAATAGAATACTATTGTGATATAAGAAATGATGAGCAGGCAGATTTCAGAAAAACCTGGAAAGAATTAAATGAACTGATGCTGAGTGAAGGGAGCAGAACCGGAAGAATATTGTACAGAGTTACCAACAATATTATGGGATGATCAACTATGATAGACTTAGCTCTTCTCCGCAACGCAATGATCTAAGACAACTCCAAAAGACTCATGATGGAAAATGCCATCCACATCCAGAAAAAGAACTTTGGAGTCTAAATGCAGATCAAAGCATACTATTTTCATTTTTTGCTTTCTTTTAAAATTTTTTTTCATGGTTTTTCCCTTTTGTTCTGATTCTTCTTTCACAAAATGACTAATGTGGAAATGTGTTTAACATGATTGCACATGTATAATCTGTATCTGATTTCTTGCCATCTTGGGGAGGGGGAAAAAAGAGGGAGAAAAATTTGGAATCAAAGTCTTATAAAAATGAATATTGAAAACTATCTTTACATGTAGTTAGGAAAATACAAAATACTATTTACAAAAAGCAAACAAACCCAAACGAGGTCATTGAGAATTGCACATGACTGAAATGACCCTCAACAACAGCTCCCTTTTTTTCTATCAAAGAGAATGATTTTCACATTTAAAAGGATAGAGCTAAAACAGTTAAAGGGAACTCTAATTTCCAACTGAATGAGAAGACAGTAACCTGCCATTCTCAATAAATTTAAGTTACATGCTACGAATGAATTTCACGAATGTGACCTGAAAGAATCTGCAGGTGTAATCACTTTGGAGATTGTGGAGGAATCAGAAAGACTGAGAGCAGGACAACGGACAAATTTTGTTCTGATTTAAAAAAAAAAGGAACATGGATTCTATATTTGTGGGTCAATGAATTTAACATCAATCCCAGACAAAATTCTGGAATAGACTAAAGAGAAGTGGTTTATAAAAATATGGAAAAGGAAATGGTGATCTTTATGAGTTACTATTGGTACATCAGAAACAATTTGGATCAGTTTAAACACATTTCCCTTTTTCTAAAAGTAGTCTTACTAGATCAGGGAAATGTTGCAGTCTAAGTATGCCTAGACTTCAATGAAGAATTTTAAAACAATTCTCTAATGATATTTCCTTGGACAGGGCAGAGAGATGATAATTCAATTAGGTTAATATGCAACTGGTTGAATGATTCAGTCGAAAAAGTTGGTTAGTAAAGTTATATGTCTGTAGTGGAAAGCCACAAAGCTCTGTAATGGCCCCCAGATACCATATTTTCCCATGTGTAAGACACACTCTTTTTCGAAAAATTTGGGGTCTAAAAACTAGGTGCCTCTTATACAGAGGTTATAGATTTTTTTACTTGCATTTCCCGCTTTTTCGTGCTTGTTGTCTTTGCACTCATTGTTTCACATTTGTTACCAGTATATTAGATAACATTTTGCCACGTTCTGCCCAGAAATGGCTCAGAAAAAAAATTTCGTACTATGCTGAATTCAAGTTAAAAGTGATCCACTTTGGAGAACTGAATGGAAATCGTGCTGCTGAACGTGAGTTTGGTCCTCCTCTAATTGAGAAAACAATCCAAGACTGGCTACAGGAAGAAGAAACCCTACAGCAAACGCCACGGCAGAAGAAGGCCGTGAGAGGCAAGTCAGCAAAATGGCCTGATTTAGAGAGGCAATTGAAGGTGTGGATTGAAGAGCAAAGGGCAACTGGAATTCCTGTGTCCACAAAGATGGCTCAGCACGAGGCAAGAAGAATTGCTGAAGAAAAAGAAGTTACTGATTTCAAAGGAGGACACAATTGGTGCTTCAGGTTCATGAAACAGAATGGACTAAGCATGAGTCCATGCATCAGACTTGCCCAAAAGATGTCTGAAAGCCAAGAGCAGATGAATAAAAGTTCAATAACTTTATGTAATACATTTTTTTCAAATTTCGGGCCCCAAAATTAAGATGAGTCTTATACATGGGGAAATATGGTATATTTTTATGAAAATGTAGATTGCACTCTTTTTTCTAATTCAAGAACAATATGAAGCTGAAGGAGACAGTTAATAAGTTGGCTGACAAAATTAGGATCCAAAAGAGACTTGAAAGACTGAACTTCTTCATCCGTTAGACTGCCAACCTCTTAAGAACAGGGACCATATTTTGCCTTTGTTTTGCATCCCCAATGCTTAGCCCATAGTAAATGCTTATTAACTGAGCCAACAAGCCAAGTCTAATGTGACAATATTTCATAGGGATAAATATTAAGCCTTGTACTTGTTTCAATATTTTTATGTATCTGAGATTTCACTGATGCAAGTATTCTCTCCAAAGGTGTGGATTGCAATCCATCTATACCTTCTCATCCCATATGACTCTTGTGCATAACCTCTTCTTTTCCTTCCATGGAAGGCTCACCAAACATACTGTGGACCTTTCTCTAGATCTTTGGACATTTATGTGCATGGTAACATACCCAATGGACCATTCATCTGTTTAATCCCTTGCCCTAAAGACACTCCTGACCTACCTCCTTTTTCAGTCTCATGTCTCTTCAATCTGATTTTTTTTTAAAATCCTTCATTGTGTGCATGATTCTTTATGATGCATGGTAGCCTATTTATACCCACCATTTATTTCCCTGTTGTCCTCTGGATTTTCAGCCTCACCAGAAGAACATTGATGTTAAAAAGATTGTAATTTCCCAAACACAATCCATCTTGCTTTCTTCCTCCTGCATATATGTATGAATTTACACAAAAACTTATATACATATATGTTAGGGGAGGGGAGATCTATGCACTTTTCATTTACCTGCATACTATAGGATGGAGAATAGGCATATACAGAGTGTTCCAAAAGTCTTGCTGAAATTTTTAAGCTACTGATGCTTAGCAAAACTTATGGCATGACACTTTAGAAGCTCATTTAATCTACAAAGGCTTAAAACTACACTAAGACATTTGGACGGCCCTGCTCATATATGCTACTGATGGAACCTCCAAGACTAGAAACCATTGGTTGTATTCCACTCTGAATATTTTCCCCTACTGTTCCTTTTCAAAGGGGTTGAACTGAAAAGCCAATTATAGTTATATTGGGAACCCCCCCCATAAAATGCTACATCTTCTATGCACACTTATTTGTGTTTCATCTATTAATCTTCAGTGTAGTTGAACCACCAGCGTTTTGGTCACTATCATTTTATTCCTGAGCTCATGACTTTTCAGCATCAGCATTTACTAATTCTCTTCTTGAAAAAAAAATCAAGCTATATCAGGATGAGGCTTCTGTGCAACAATAAGTGACATTTATGTAGCAGTGTAGTGGCACGGTAGAGTCCACAGGGCACTTTATATACATTATCTCATTCATCCTATCCTAACAACCTTATGAGTAAAGGAGGTCCAATCAGCATTTTTATCCCCATCTTCCAGATGAAGCAGTCAAGGCTTGAGAGATTTAGTGGCTTCTCAGTTCTCACATTGCTAATACACGTCAGACAGGAGCTTTGGATCCAAGGTTTCTTCATTTCAAGTACACCAATCTCTCCATTATCTGTCCTGTGTAATCTTCAAGACCAGGTCTATTTTGTTTCTTAAATTATAGATGTATGTATATAGATATATGTATGTGTGCATATGTATATGTATACATGCATATATCCAGCCTCTATTATCTCCACCTTCATACTGAAGCCACTGTTAGTATATGGCATATATACTATACTGTGCTATAGTATAGATATTGACTGTACCATAGAATAGATATTGATTGTAGTGCAGAATGTCTTATCTAGAGAGAACGTCTTTTTGTAGAATTTCTCAGTTTTTACAAAGAATGTTTTTATTGTAGAATTTTTCATCTGCATTCTTTTAAGGAGATGCTGTGATTATTTTCATAGTAGAATTAGGTTTGTGGTGGATTTTTTAAAAGTGTTCATCATGTGCATCACAATATGAATATGTATGTATACATATATATATTCGTATATAGGTACATATGTATTGTGTGTGTATAGATACATACATATGTGTATATGACAGTGGAAGCTAGGTGACATGGTTAATAGAATGTTGGTCCTGGACTCAGGAATACTCATCATTTTGAGTTCCAATCTGGCTTTAGATGCTTACTAGGTGTGTGACCCTGAGCAAGTCACTTCATCCTGTTTGCCTCAGTTTCCTCATCTGTAAAATGAGCTGGAGAAGGAAATAGCAGACTACTCCATTATCTTTGCCAAGAAGACCCTAAATAAGGTCACAAAGAGTCACAACTGAAAATGGTTGAACAACTACAACAAAAACCCCAGCTGGGCCCATGTAACACCACTGGGGGCTAACAGATAGGGTTTTGAAATTGTCGTGTATGGATTGGGATTTGAATTTACCTGAAAGCTTCTAGGTGGCCTAGTGGATTGAGCACTAGACTGGGAGCAGTAAACCTGAGTTCAAATCCTGCCTCAGAAACCCCTAGCTGTGTTATCCTTGGCAAGACCTTTTAACTTTTAACCTTTCTCAGCCACAGTTTCCTGGTCTGTAAAACAGGGACAATGCCAGTACTTACCTCAACGGTTGTTGTCAGGATCAAAGATGATAATATAGGCAACTAGCTGTTTATTAAGCAGGGACATTTAGCCTGTAAAAGGGGAGATGGAGTGGGGGTGGGAATTCGATAGGCACCTTAAGATACTTAAATGGATGGCATGCAGAGGAGTGGTTCTATTTAGTGACTGCTAGGTGGCGCCACAGGTAGAGTGCTGGTCCTGAAGTCTGAAAGACCCAAGCTCCAATGTCGCCTCAGACGCTCGTTAGCTGTGTGGTCCTGGGAGACTCATTTAAATCTGTCTGCCTCAGTCTCCCCAAATGCAAAATAAGAATAACAAGAACACCCACCTCCCGTGGTTGCTGGATCTGACATCACCGACACCTCTTCTTCCTCTGAACTTTTGTGATGCTGCTCTCTATTGTGTCTTTTCTTGTCAGACTGGTCCTTCTTAGTTTCTGTGGCTGAATCTTTATCTTCGTCAGGTTGTCTAACTATGAATGTCCTTGAAGGCTGTTTTCTCCCGATGCTCTCTTGTGGTGATCACATTAACTTCATGGGTTCAAATTTCGACTTTATGTAAACGATTCCCAGATCTTTCTTTATGTACATAACCAGGCCTAGTCTTGCTTTTGAGCCTTAGTCTTTAATCTCCAATTGCCTGTCGGCAAATCCATCCATCTTTTGTCTCAATTCTTACCCAGCCCTCAGTTATTGAGTGGGCGGCCTCACCCAAACCAAGACCTGGGAAAGACCTTAGTTTACAAAGGCCAAGGTCACCCACTGCATCCTCGGCCATTGCCAATCATCTCAACCTTTGTGTTGTCACTGGGTTTTGACTACTCTGGAGAAAAGAGTGAGGCTGAAGGCTTTGTGCAGCTCTGCCCCATTCGCATCCAATTCATGTACAAGTCAAGATATCGCCCTCATGGTGTCATTGTTCCTTTTCAAGAATGAAGGACCACCACCACCAACAAAGAGGATTCTGCATGAGCTCTACACAGAGAGAAGGACTTCCAAGCAGGTGTTGTGAGGTAAGCCGTGTCATACATATTTCTTAAATGTGTGTCTCACTACAGTTATGGTGGTCTAAGTTTAAGCTTACTCCTCCCAAGGAAGCTTATTTGTGAGAAGGAAGGAGTGAAGTAGGTTCTTAGGAGAACATTTTGTACTATAAATAAATAAATAAATAGATAAATAAATATATATGTATGTATATATATATACACAGACATATACATACATATATACATATACATATGCATACATACACACGTATACATACACACATGTGTGTGTATATATATACACATATACATACATACATACATATATATGTATACACGCACACACACATATATGTATATGTATGGCAATTGGGGTTAACTGACTTGCCCAGGGTCACACAACTAGTAAGTATCTGGGGCTGGATTTGAACTCAGGTCCTCCTGACTCCAGGGTCAGTGCTCTATCTACTGCAGTACTAGCTGCCCCATGTACTATCTTTACCATGTTATCTGAGAGTAGTAATCACTACCCTCTGGGGACCCAACCTGCCAATTCAGGCAGAAGTTGGGGAATCTTTTATTTCTTCTTCTTCTTCTCCTTCCTTCTCCTACTTCTTCTTCTACCTCGATAAGGAAAAAGTAATGCATGGTAATTTATATCCTGCTACCTTTACTCTCCTCTTTTCTCCCCTTCCCTCCCCTCCCTTTCCCTTTTTCCTTCCCTGCCACTGCTTCTATGTGTATTATTTCCCCCCAGTGGGATATAACTTCTTGAGGGTGAAGAGCTGTCTGTTTTTTAAAAAAATATATTTATTTATATCAGTGCTTATCACAGTACCTGGAACACAGTCAGTGCTTAATAAATGGATATTCACTTATTCATTTGTGTTATTTTTAGGGTAGTTTTAAAACTCCAGTTTATCCCAATCAATAAGATCTTTCTTAATGAAGGCAAATGGACAGTGGTTCACAGAAGCCGTCTTTTTAACTTTGATTTGCTACTTTCTAACCTTGTCTTCTCATTTTTCTACCTTCTAACTCTCTTGATGTTTTTCTAGCATCCTTGACCATACATTTGATTCCATTGCAGCTTATCTTTACCTTTTTATTCTTTTATTGGTGAACCGGAGGCTTTTAATCACAATCTTGTCCCAGTAGGTCTCTTATCCCATAAAATGTGCCTGAACCAAGGTCCCTGGAGCAATCTCCTATCAGTTTACTGGAGACTTTCTGAGTGTTTATATCTCTCAGAATAAGAATTCATGTGCTATTAATGGACCATCTTTTGTGGCATGTTCTCAAAGGTTACATTTTCTGTTTCAGATTTATAACATGCTTGAGGATAAACTGTGCCACACTGAATGCCAGTTATATTAATATCATGATTGACTGTGAATCTATTTGGTGTTAATGGATTTCTGGTGTTGTAGGCATATCACCAAATAACATTTTCAGGCCTAGCTCTTCATTGGAAACATGGCTCATTTTCTCTCAACTACATAATCCATTCACTTAGTTTGTTTTTTATCATGACAGATTGGTGACAATGCTTCCTGGTTGTGGAGCTCACGGAATCAAAGAGCCTGAGGTATATCTGATCTTTGTAATGACCAATCATGATTCCAGAA
The DNA here is from genome assembly GCF_011100635.1 of Trichosurus vulpecula. NCBI lineage: Eukaryota > Metazoa > Chordata > Mammalia > Diprotodontia > Phalangeridae > Trichosurus > Trichosurus vulpecula. Next base: position 455,940,013 of record NC_050574.1, on the reverse strand, counting down.
GACTAGTGTTGAAACGTGCTAGAGGTGAAAAACTCAAAATGCAGAATCACATTTCTTGACTATATGTGTTTGTATCAGGGGCTTGGTTTTGTTTTTGTTTTTTATTTTCATTTAGTGTTGGGTGAGAAGGAGAAAAAGCAGATTTTTTGCTGATTGAAAAAAGTTAAATATAATTTAAAAAAAGAATCTCGGATTTGGAAGGGACCTCAAAGTTCATCTAATTCAATAGTTAAAGAAAGTTTTAATGACCTCTGTAACCTCCCCCAACAAGTGACTATACAGCTTCTCTATGCCTGAGAACCTCCAATGAGGGAGAAGTCAGTGGAGCTCGTCCAAGCTAATGGCTTTATTATCTCCTCCCCAAGCTCTCCACAGATGGTATCATAATATTCTAAATCATACCTTCTTTGGTGTTAGACTAGGGTAACAATAGCTCTGTAGCAGGTCTGATGGAAAAATGGAAAATATTTGCTTGCCATATGATGATTCCATTTACCTACCTCAAGCGATGCTGCTTGAGTCCAAAGAAGGATGAGCTGGCCTCAAATGATTGATGTGCCATTATCTAGCAAAAGAGAGCAATAGGAAAGAAGGGCTTCTGCCCAAATCCTGACATTGAGTCATGGAAAGATAGGATCACAGATCTAGAGCTGGAAGCGTCCTCAGAAATCACCTAGTCCATCTTCTCGTCTTTCAGAGAAGAAAACTGAGGACTGGAGAAGTTAAGTAATTTGCTCAAGGTCACACAGGCCCCAAGTCTTAGCGACAAGATTTAAACCTGAATTCCCTAACTACACTTAATGCCAGTGTTCTTTTCCTTGTCCCATGTTGCCTCCCTAGTGGGGTCTCTATTGGGTTCCATCCATCCTGATATGTAGTTTCCCAAATTGTCATGGGTGGCTATCATGGCTTGAAATATTAAGAAGGCAGTTCAGAAGTTATCTCCTGGCAAGAGATTTTGTGGCTTAGCACAATGAGATCCACACTTTAGTGTGTCCAATGCTACATTAATGTGAACTCTCCCCTTATCAGTGCGGATCAGAACACAGCCCTTCTGTCTTGACTCATGCAGTTCTTGTGACTGTCTCTATGAGTAAGCTCTGAAGGATCCTACACAGTTGTAGGAAGGCAGTAGAGACCATATTCTAGTAGGATTTTCTCTTCTCTGGTGGATCCCCAAATTCCCATCTGTTATCTCACGATCCCAATCCATGACTGGCTCATTTACTCCTCTAAGCATAGACTTCTTTTATGTCATTGCTCATGTGTAGATCACATACTATTTGTTTATAGCATGGTGTAGTGTTCTTTTGGGTTCTGTGTGTCACCATCCTTTAGTCCACCCGCAATTTTGATTCTTCTTAGATCACAGTATTCTACTATTTGTAGCCACATAGCAACACCACAGAATTATATATGGTTATTCATGAAATGGTGAAATCATATGACACCAGAGACTGGTTTGGGAAGCCCCAAGATATTTAGGGAATTGTTGGCAGTGCACAGAGTCATTTTAATTTCTTCGTGGAAGGAAAATATTTATATGTGTCTTGAGAGTTAGAAAGACAGGAACTCAGAAGTAATCTGATATCGACGGTGCTTTTAATTCTGATTCAGTATTCCAGGTCCTGTTAATATTTCTGTTTACCAGCAATGGAACATTCAGACAAAAATATTCTGAGGGAACTATTAATATCCATAGCCAAAAATCACTTAGTGGTTCATCCACTTAGCTGTCCTTTTGTGTGAATGAGCAAGCTGTATTATGGTTATAATTAGGGAATATTTTTTGTAGCCTTAGTTTTAGCCATCTGACCTATCACATAAAATGTTTAGCCCTACTATAAACTGATGTATTATTTTTCCTTTTTTAATGTGGGTTTGACATCAAACTGTTCTCTTATGTATGCTGCTAGCCAGTTTTGAGGACATTGAGAGATTGCTTGTTAAGATATCTACAAGAGGGGAGGATTAAAAGGGCTTAGGCAAAAAAACATAGGCAGTGTTACAACCAAAAGAAGGTGATTGAGGAGGCATTAAAACTGTTGACCCATGCAAAGTATGAACATTATCTGCATGCCTAGCAAAGATATCCCTAATGGGAGTGTAGAAAGGGAACAGGTGGGTTTTTCATAAATGATATTCTAAGGCAGACCACATCTTGATAGTCACTCAGTTGACTGAAAGAATTAGACCACATAGAATCATGCTCATTATTTGTTGATATGAAAAAAACCCATTTGATTAATAAAGGACCTACCTCAATGACTTTTCTCTAGTAAGACTTTCCTGCCATGCATTTGTTGAAATCATACACAATTCCTTGAAATATGCATCACCAAAACTATTCTGTGCCTCTCTACTTCTTCCAAGACAGCTTACTTTAGGCATCATAAAGCACTATGCTTTCAATTTCTTTGATGTACTTCTAATCTCCCTTGACAGCTTCCTCCTCCCCCAGGTTATACTTCGCTTACATCAAGGCAAGATCATGAAAATTTGATGGAGGTTTATTTCAAGGTATATGTGATTTAGTAGTTATTCCTTTCGCAGAAGGGTTGAATAGGGGAGAGGGTGTAGTTTTTTCCACTTGACTGCAAGCCATGAGCTCATAGCTTCCTCCTAGGAAATTTTTGTCTTCTCCCATATTTGTCTTCTTTCCTTTGGCATAAGCCTTTGTGAAATTTGGAAAGACAGCTCTTTCTTGTCTTTCCCTTTTGGGGCACCCAAGAAGAAGAAGAATGCCTATGAGAGCAGTTCTTTTAGTCGTGGGAGAAGCAAACTGACTAAAAGTTATTAAAGTGTCACCTGCAGAGACAGGGACCATTAGGACAAAAAAGAGAGCCCTCTTGGTATTGATCAGACTGTATTTGGTGGTGGTTAAATGTAAAATGGCTAATTAGAAGTCCTCACAAAGACATTGCTTGTAAACTTCTGATGAAGTTTGAATATTAGTCTCTCACTTGATTGTTCTAGTAGTGAGATGTTATTAGATTCTGATTTTCATCTTTCTATAATTTGTTATTGTTTAGCATTTCATTTTCTGTATGGGAATAAAACTACCTGCTGCATACCTGATTCATGTTTGTACTCAGGGCACTTTTAAAAATTTTCCTCCTCTCTGGGGAAAACTCTCAGACTAGAGACAAAAACAAGATTGTCCCTGAAGTACCTGGAGTGGAGACACGAGCCAATTACTATGAGAATGGGGTGACTACTTACGCTACTGAGGGGTTTAAGGTTCCCAGGGAGAACCTGGGCAGACAGTGAAGGCAGGTAAAAAGCAGAGATAGGTACCCATAATCAGCTCCTATGGAGGAATGCCTTGCTAGCCACTTATCATGTGACATCGTGATACGACATTGATATCTTAACTTGATAGAGTGTGGGCTCCTTAATGGAAGGGACTGTATTTTTGCTAAAATTTGCATCTTCCTAATTGCTTGCTTATTAGAGTGTTCTGCTACCATAGGTGCTTATTACATTTGTATTTGAATTTGTATTAACGTCATAGAAAAAGAATGTTCTGGGATCTTGGAAGCTCATATATTTCTATTTTCTTTTAGGATTTTCTTTTCTGTTGCCACACTTTGGCTCAGTATGGGTGTGTGTGTGTGTGTGTGTGTGTGTGTGTGTGTGTGTACACACACCCACACTACTGTGTATTAATAGATATTCATTAACCTATGATGACTCTTGCAGCTAATGAGCAACATAAGTTGACCACATACAATATCTTTCTAGCTATATATCTATCCACCTGGCTCTGCTAAGGTCCCTTTCAAGCCTAAACCTGTAGTTCTATGGCCCTTTCATTCTCCAAGTCTCTATATTCTCAGAAGCTGTCCCCCACACCTGGAATGTATAACATCCATCCTTTTAACATTTCAGAACCCATTTTTTCCTTCAAGGCTTAGCTCAAGTGTTATTCCTCCATGAAGCTTTCTTGGATCTTTGTTCTGGTATTGTTCTTCTCAGTTTCCCTTGGACTTATTTGTAACACATTTTGTAACCCTTCTTTTCCCTCTAAATCTAAACTTCTTGAGGCCAGGAACTATTTTGTATGTGTATTTTATATCTATAGTACCTATGCCTTGCAAGTAGTAGGCATCAACTAAATGCTTGTTGGATTGAATTTAATAATATCTTTGGAATTTGTCATCTCTACTTCCACCTTCTCAACTTGCTCCTATATTGTTTCTCTTCCCATGGTTATCTGTATAACTCAGATCTATTTCTGGAGGCATCCAGAATCACTACTTTTCCCTATCTTGTGGGTTGGCTGTATTCCCCAGTCCACGCCAGAATACAGGATTACTTTGGGCATTCTTCATCTTAATGAATGGTCAGCAACTTCAGACTCACAAGGTAGCAAACTACCCAAATGAGACAAGGACTCTCAGAACTAAGTTTCAGTCTCTTTGGAGGGTTGGTGCATATGTTGGCACCCTGCCAGGGCCAGGGTATAATGGGCTCTATATACCCAGATTTTCTTGTAAACTAATGCCATTTAGAGTCTTGCAAAATTACCACCTAATTTAATTTCCCCTTTGATTGGTTTATAGATCTTCATAAAAGCAATTTGGATAGATCAGGCTGATAGAAATCTGTGGATTTTGAAGCCAGTCCACTGGATAAATGATTGGAGCATATGCTGGTAGGAAGGCAAAAGTGAACTCAATCCTCCAGGTGCTGCCTTGGGCAACATTCAGGTTTTCTCTATACCTTTCAGTAGTACTCAAAGGTTCTGGTGGAACTGACTAACCTTGCCCCCAGGATCATTTTCAAAGATTTTTCTTGGAAATCTTGGTCCTATTAGCAAAAGCCTTTCCTATCACAGTAGAATTGGCTTAGGGTAATAGTGTCCAGCAAATATATATTCCTTATCACAACTAAATTAGAAACACCATTTCCATGACTATTTTCGTCATTGGATTGCAGATTTAGAACTGGTTGAGAGCTTAGAGGTCATCTAGTTCAACGCTCTCATTTTGCAACTGAGGTCCAAATCAATTAGTCAGTAAATTAGTATTTGTTAAGGGCCTACTATGTGCTAGACACTGTGCTAAAAGCTGGTGATGAGAAGAAAGTAAAAAGACACTCTGCCCGTGAGCAGCTCACAACTTAATGGGGGAGATGATATACAAACAATTATGTATGAACAAACTTTATAAGAGATAAATAGGAAATAAGCAATAGAGGGAAGGCACTAAAATTAGGTAGTTATATGACTTGCACAAGGTCTTATAACTAGTAGGTGCTAGGGTTTGGATTTGAATCTAGATCATCTGATTTCACACATAGCACTCTTTGGTGAACAAAATCTGACATTCATGCTTTGCAGCAGGAAAAAATTAAAATAATTTCATTTAAAAAAAATCACCACCTTTTTTTAACATGTATGTCTACCATGGACAGCAATTCCCTTATTTAGAACAATTCTTGCCGATCAATGCTCCTCACACAAATGCAATAGAGAGACTCTATGTTTGTTTGCTTTTTTAAAAAACAAAACCCAGTGGACTCATTTTCATCAGAATTCCATTCACAATTAAGTATTCACTTTTAGGAAAATCTCAACAGCATCAACTTTCAGGGGATCGATTGCTATAAACATAGTCAGAATTAAAGCAGATCGAACAACAATCACTCATTCTCTCCTTTATGGCTTAGTTGCTGCTTATTAGACTTTTAATGCAAGGGAAAACATAGCACAGACCCTCTTCTCTCTTGACAATAAGGAATATTTTTCACTGTTACTTTCTAATATAGAAGTATTAGATGAGAAAAAAACATGAGGGCTAGTCCCGATTTAGGCCCCCTGCCCAGCTGAGAGGTTTATTCCCCCCAAAGAAAAGTTGGGCTTTTGCTAACTATAATTTAAATGATTAAAAAATTGGCAGCATGAGGTAGGAGTTGCAAAGCTGAGGAGAGGAATGACTTTGTAATTAAAGCCAAGGAGGAGAAATGGAGTGAAAGAACACAGTGTGAAATATGAATAATGCGAGGAAAAGAGCACTCTTATAATGACTAAAGGTCCTATTTCTCATAATTGAATTATTATTGCTGATTTTGTGTGCATTCTACAGGAAGATACGTAGAATTATATAATTGTAGAAGGAACCAGAGATATTTAGTCTAAACTCTAGCCAAGAGTGCAAATTTCCATGGCAACATGTCTGCTAGCCTCCATGGACATTCCCAGAGACAGGGAATTCACTACCTAAGAGAGCATATTCCATTTATAGATACTCTAATTTTTATAAAGTTCTTCCGTATATTAAGCCAAAGGACGTCTCCTTGTACTTTTCACCTAGAAGCACTGAATCCTTGGTTCTGCCCTCTGGAGCTGTGTGGAATAAGTCTAATCTTTTCCATTTTATGGTCCTTCAGATATTTGAAGATAGAAATTTTATTCTTTCTCCCCAGGTTTTCAAGTCTTCTTTTCTCTAGGCGTCACATCACCAATTCTGCCACTGGTTCACACATGACAGGGTTTCTAATAACAATAGCTGGCATTTATAGAACATCCTACAGTTTGCTTATATGTACATATATGCGTGTATAGTATATTATAAACATATACTATATGTTATAGGTATAATTATATCATATTATTTGTTCAGTTGTTTCAATAGTGTCCGACTCTTTGTGACCCTATTTGGTGTTTTCTTGGCAAAAATACTGGAGTGGTTTGCCATTTCCTTCTCCAGATCATTTTATAGATGAGGAACTGAGGCAAACAGGGTTAAGTCACATGGCTAGTAGGTGTCTGAGGTCAGATCTGAACTCAGGAAGAGTCTTTTTGACTTCAAGCCCAGCTCTCTATCCGCTGTGCCACCTGGCTGCATATTATACATTATGCATATTCTATGTATTATATAATGCATAGATAATGTATAAAATGCATGAAAATAATATAATATATTATATACATTATATATATAAATATATATCATGTATCCTAGATATTATATATAATATATTATCTATACCAACATATAGGTAATATTATATAATCATACTATATATAATGCATAGGATATATGTAATGTATATGCACCTATAATATAGAAACACATATATTTCCTCTCATTTGACCTTCATAACAACATTGTATGTGCTATTATCCTCATTGTACAGATGAGGAAACTGAGGCTGAGAGGGGTTGAATGATTTGCCCAGGGTCACACACCTAGTCAGTGAGTCAGCAAAGACAGGTTTTCTTCTAACTCTAAATCAGTGGTGCGCTAGAGCCAGCTCACGTAGACTTGCAAGACCTGATTGTTAAATTTTCGGTATGAGCATCTACAATTCAGAAGTTGTCAAACACTACAAGTCAGGGCTTGATGTCTTAGTTTGTTGATTGTCTAGACTTAAGGAAGTGAAGGAGATGTTAATTATGGAGATGAATCTTAAAACCGTGTTAGTGTACTCTGTTAACCCCCCTCCCCCAGGGCCAGATATTAAACATTTATCGGAATACCACTGAAATCAGGAGTCTATCCTCTATGCCACCTACCATCCTAGTCACTTTCCCTAGATGGGGTACTAAGATGACGTACAGTATATAATGTGGTATAGTGTAAAGAGTACTGGATTTGGAACCAGAGGACCTGGGTTTGGATCCTCTGTGACAGTGGACACACTACTTGACATTTCTTCTGAGCCTCAATTTCCTCATATGAAAAACAAAAGGGTTGGATGAAATGATTTCTGAGGTCTCTCAACCCAAAATAAGTGGTACTAAGATCTTATGATGATCCTATTGATACACTGAGGACATTTGCTACTTGATAACTTTGGGCAAGTCAGTCACCTTCCCTGATCCTCAGTTTTTTCATTTGTATAATTGGAATAAAAAGTACTTGAAACTCCTAGCTCTTAAGATTGTTGTCAGGCTCAAATGAGATAATTCATATAAAGCACTTATCAGGTCTTAAAGTACTATATAAATGGCAATCATTATCATCCCTCTTCTAAATGCACTCTGCCTCTAGACCAGTTTCCAGTTCGTTAGTAGCTTTATTTATGGATAGAGAAAACAAAAGGAACTGAAACATTCATTGCAAGCATCCCTGTTTTAAGTAAAACACTATAGTTGTCAAGGTAATTGGTATGCTTACAGAATCCTAGTCAACTAAAAAAGTTCATTGATATGAATGACGAATTACCTGTGTGACTATGGCTAAGTCGTTTAGGAGATCTGGACCTCAGTTTCCATATCTGTAAAATGAAGAGTTTGGTCTTAATAGGCTCTGAAGTCTCTTCAATCTTTAGGTTTATACATTGTGATCCTATGGCCATGAGTCTCTGTGAACAGGTTGACAAGTCACCAAACTTTGACAATATCTTTCCATCTTGTGAGGGAGTTAAGGAATCAATGAATTGTTGCTTTTTGCTACTATTGACTTTTTTTAGATGATGGTGATGCAAGTATTTTCTTGTATTAAAAAATTAATATTTTTGTTACATTTTAAGTTTCAAACAGTCTCCTTCCCTCTATCCCCACCATTTCACACACACACAGACACACACACACACACACTAGATATACATATATGTAAAACCATACTATTCATATTTCTATTTATCAGTGCTTTCTCTGGAGGTGGATAGCATCTTCCTTCATAGGTTCTTTGTAGTTGATTTAAGTATTTATACTAGCCAGAATAACCATTTTTCACAGCTATTCTTCTAACAACATTGATGTTGTCGTATACAGTACTTTCTGGGTTCTGCTCATTTCATTCTTCATTATTTCATGCAAATCTTCCCATGTTTTTCCAAAATTAGGCAGCTCATCATTTCTTTTAGTATAGTAGTATTCCATCATAATCACTCCCCAATTGATAGGCATCCTCTCAATTTCCAGTCCTTTGTCATCACAAAGAGAGCTGCTATAAATATTTCAGAACGTAAAGGTTCTTCTCCTTTTTCTCTGATCACCTTGGGAAACAGATACTGATATTGATATTGATATTGATGGGTCAAAGGGTATACAAAGTTTTATAACTCCTTAGGCATAATTCCAGATTGCTTTCCAAAATGGTTGGATCAGTTCACAGTTCCACCAACAGTATATTAGTGTCCCAATTTTTCCACAGCCTCTCCAAAATTTGTCATTTTCCCCTTTTATCATTTTAGCCAATCTGATAGATATTAGATGATATCTCAAAGTTGTTTTAATTTGCATTTCTCCTATCAGTAATGATTGGACCATTTTTTTATGTGACTATATAGAGCTTTGATTTTTTCCATCAGAAAACTGCCTTTTCATATTCTTTGACCATTGGGGGAATGGTCATATTCTTATAAATTTGACAAAAGCCTCCATATATTTGAGATATGAGACCTTTATCCAAGAAATTGTCTATAAAATTTTCCCCAATTGTCAGATTTCCTTCTAATCTTGGTTGCATTGGTTTTATTTGTCCACAACCTTTTTAATTTAATGTAATCGAAATCACCCGTTTTACACTTCACAGTACTATCTCTTTTTATTCATAAATTGTTTCCCTATCCATATGTTTGTTAGGTTATATGCTCCATGTTCTTCTAATTTACTTATGATAGCTCCCTTTATATCTAGGGCATGTATCTATTTTGACTTTGTCTTAGTAAACAGTATAAGATATTGATCTATGCCCAATTTTTGCCAGACTGCTTTCTAGTTTCCCCTAAAAAATTTTTTTTTTGCTTTTTTTGGCAGGGCAATTGGGGTTAAGTGACTTGCCCAAGGTCACACAGCTAGTACATGTGTCAAGTGTCTGAGGCCGGGTTTGAACTCAGGTCCTCCTGACTCCAGGGCCGGTGCTCTACTCACTGCGCCACCTAGCTGCCCCTCCCCTAAAATTTTTACCAAATAGTGAATTCTTATTGACAAGCTTAAATCTTTACATTTGTCAAACACAAGTTTCCTGTGGTCATTTGCTATTGTGTATTGTATGTTTACTCTGTTCCACTGATTCACCCTTCTATTTCTTAGCCAGCACTGGGGAGTTTTGATAATTACCACTTTAGCATCTGGTACTGCTAAAACTCCTTCCTTTATTATTTTTTCATTAATTACTTTGATATTCTTGACCCTTTATTCTTCCAAATGAATTTTTTAAAATGATTTTTTCTAGTTCAATAAAATACCTTTTTTGGGTAATTTAATTGGGATAGCATTGAATAAGTAGATTAGTTTAGGAAGAACTGTTATTTTTGTTATATTGGCTCTATCCACCCAAGAACAATTCATATTTTTCTAATTATTTAAATTTGACTTTGTCTATATAAAAATGTTCTATAGTTATGTTCATGGAGTTCCTGGGCTTGTCTTGGCAGGTGTACTCCCAGGTATTTGGGGGGGTATCTCTTACTATCTCTTCATGCAGATTTTTGTGAGTGATATATAGAAATGCTGATGATTTATGTGGGTTTATTTTGTATCCTGTTACTTTGCTATAATTATTGGTTGTTTCAACTAGCTTTTTAGTTGAATCTCTAGGATGTTCCAAGTGTTTCATGTAGTCTGCAAAAAGAGACAGTTTTATGACCCTATTGCCCTCATTTTTGTTAAAGAAGTAAGATTGTATTAATGTCTTGTTCTCCCCACCTTCTATGGGCGAAATACCTGGACAGACTGGCCACTCCTTTATTGCATTTGCATGTATCACTTTGCAAATTGTACATTATTTGGCATGGTTCAAAATATATTAAGACAATTGTACGATCAAAGAATTTCAGAGCTGGAGGCAATCGTAGAAGTCATCTTGGCTAATCCCTGTCTGAAGAGGAATTCCCTCTATGACATCCCTGGCAGGGGTCTTCCAGCCTCAGCTTCTCAACGAGAAGCCATTAGTTTCCAAGGTTCCCATTCTAATTATTTTTAAACATTTTTTGGGTAGACATCATTCAACAGACACTTTCCAATAAACACCCAAACAAAACCTCCTACAAATTACATTTCTCAAACACAGTTAAGTAAAATTGCCTAATAGCATGACTGTAATTGATGGCATATGTCACTTTCCATTTCAGTAGCTTACTAATTATTAACAGAAAGGAAAGGGGTAGACTTTGGCTTAGATAGATTAGCACTCAGTGCATTTTGGAATGTTTAGGATCCCAGTTTTACTGCCTTTTATTATTAATTTTATTTACATTGTTGAAGGCCTTGTATACAACATTCTTTCAACTCTTTTCTCTAATGTATATCACTACACACTTCTTTGAAGTCTTCATGCTCATCATTTCTCATGGCGCAGTAATATTCCATTACACTCACGTGCTACAAGTTATTCAGCCATTCTCCAGTTGTTGGGCTCATATTTTGTTTCTATCTTTTTGTTATCACAGTCTTATTGTGAATATTTCCATACAGTAGTCTTGCTGTGAATAAATTCCTTGGAGTGGGATCTCTGGGTCATAGGACATTGAATAATTTAGTAATTTTTCTTGCATATTATTTTCCAGAATGTTTGCCTTCATTTCCATCTTCACCAGCAGTTAAAACATACAGAATTCTTCATAAATTGGTGTGTCATCCTTCTGGAGGGTCAATGCTAATCCACTTTGTACCAATCCAGTTTGAGAAATTGTATTGCTGAGGTGAATATTGGATTCCACTTTTTGCTGCTCTAATTGCTAAGCAGTTTTTCCTTAGATGGGACCTCAGTTTGCCTCTCTAGGACTTCTACTTCTTGATCCTAATACTGCTTATTGAGTTCCAGTTGAATCAATCTAACCCCTCTTCCACATTTTTATTGGAAATAATTACATTATTTGAAACAATTTGAAGATAGCTGATATGACTCTCCTAAGTTTTCTCTTCTTTAAGATAAATAACCCTATCCACCCTCATCACCCCACCCAGAACATGTTCTAGTTTATCAATGTCTTTGTTAAAATATGATACTGAAAATTGAAAATGATGCTTGGCATGTGGTCCAAATAGGGAAAAATAGGCAGGATGTTGACCTGTCATGCATTCTTTTACTCTGCTTCTCTAAATACAATCCGATGTTGTATGAGCTTTTTATGTCATGTTGTTGACACATATTGAGCCTGTAGTATGTTAAAAACCCCAGAGCTTTTTTACATAAACTGTTTTGTAGCCAGGTTTGCTCCATCTTGCACTTGAATAATTTGCTTTTTGGTGGTGGTGGGGATTGGGAGGGGGAGCATAAGACTTTAAACTTATCTCTATTATATTTCAACTCATAATATTTGACCTATCATCTTTGTTGAGATCTTTTTAGATCCCAAGTCAACCCATTTGTTAAGTATTCTTTCCTCATTTTATCATTATGTCATTCATAAATTTGAGGAGAGAGAAAGACAGAGTCGGGGGAGAGAAAGAGGGAGAGAGAGGAGGAGGAGGAGGAGGGGAGAGGGAGAGAGAGGAAGAGGAGGAGGAGGGGAGAGAGAGAGAGAGGGAAAAAGAGAGAGAGACAGAGACAGAGAGACAGAGAGAGAGAGGGAGACAGAGAGAGAGAGAGATGGAGAATAATTACCTGACTAGTTTAAGTTCTAGCACCATCATGTCTCTGAGACAGGTTTGTCATCTGTATCCCAAATTCTTCAACTATTTCTTCTTCCTGGCCTGGTGATCTGTAGTATACTGCCACAGTAATGTTGTTTCCATTTCTCTCACCATGCTTCCAAACTACACTTCATGGTTTTCCTCACATATGAATATCTTTTAAATGTGATCATGCCACTCCATTATCACTTTATTTGGTGCCTTATATATTTAAATAAGGTATAATGACCCTTCATAGCCCTATTCTAGTCATTCTACCAAGTGTCGATCATACTTTTGATGCTGAATTTCTCTCCTTTCCCACCTTGCAAGTTCTCTCCATTTTCCAGCTTGATGTTGAAATCCTCTTCACTCATGTATGTGATACTTGCTGACATGTTCTTAGGTGCATCCACGTTCTTCAGTTTGATGTAGACTTCTTGGACTTTGACTGTCTCCACCTTCTGAAACCGCAGGTTACATCAAATCCAAGGATTTTGCTACCCCAAGAATAACAACCCAGACTTACATTTCTTAAAGTTAACTTTAATTTCACTCTCTTTCCTTCAAATTTCTCTTTACCACCAGTGAAGGAAGCAAGGGATTTCTGAAGCAGATGTGGTCCTGCGTACATTGCAGAAATAATGGTGAGAAAAGCAATGCTTTGGCCAGAATTGAACGAACATCTAATTGGCAGCATTCTTTCCGTGTTCAGAGGAGACAGAGAACAGCTGCTTCTATGGGGTATAGTCATTCATTCATTCAATGAGCATTTATTAAGTGCCTAGTTATGAATATTAAAGAATTATTATGATATGAAGCTTTTTTCAAACTTGATGCTTTCTCATTGAACTTGATATAGCCTTTGAATAAAATTACTTTCTGCAGGTGGAATTCTTATAGACTAATAAGGCTAGAAGGAAACTCAGAGAATTATTCCTTCCATCCCCCTAGATTCAGGCATGCTCACATTCACACAATTTCAGATAGATGATGATTTATATTGCAATGGATATGTGATCTCGTAAATGTGGGAATTATTTCTAATGGGACAAAAAACAATCCCTGCCCAACCTTTGTAGCTCTTGTCCATGTTTTCCCATCAACTTGTCAAGCAATGTGCCAAGATCTTTTGTTTTGATTTCTGATATTATATGGAGACCAATGGAGTACCAAACTGCATAGTTCCTGGCACATGATACGTGTTTAATAAATGCTTATTGACTTGATGTTAATTATTCCTTGCTCTCGCAATAAGACCTATTCATTTTTTTAAAAAAGTCATATATTTCTTAGTGACATCTTTCACACCAAATTTCATTATTCATAATGTTTTTCAGCCTGATCACACCCTGCACTGCACCTCTCTACTCTTTGGGAGATTCTCACCTTCAATTCATTAGAGATTACTTGCAGCTATAAAAACATCATCAAAAGAATTTTGATGGTAAAAAGATGATCTATTGTTTTGCCAAATGCTTGGAATCATCAAAAGAACTGCACGATTACATTAAGATAATCCAGGTTGCTCTCTTTCTCTTATTAAATTCCTGAATTAGTTCCTTGTCAATTTGTAGCATCTGTCCAAGATACATGTAATTATGGACAAGCTATATGGGCTGCCCACTCAACTGCACATCATAGTCTGATAAATTAGTATTTTTCATCTGCTTGCTTTTAATCCTATATGGGTCATTAAGCAAGGAAACGAAGCCAAAATGGAGTTATAGTTTGGGAGAATACTGAGGGGCAGAGGAACTATAGATCACAGTGAAGTCACTATGTTTAGGAGAAGTAAGGCATAGGGAGTGATGAAATGATCAGAGCATGGAGGTATTGAGACTCCAACAGATGGTGAGATCTAAGGTGGAAACATTCTAATATGTAGCTGAAGTCAGGAGAAAGAGTGTGTTGGAGATAAATAGGCCGAGGAAATGAAAGGTCAATGGGCTAGAAAGATCACCAATATGAATACTGAAGTCCACCAAAATGGTGGCCAGATGTGAGGTGGAGAAAAGTACTATGAACCAGCTAACTATTACAGTATATTAGAAAGATGAGGAAAGTGTTCTGCAAACAAGCAATTCATATCAACAAGTGTTGATAGATATGGATTGAATGGATCTCAGAAAGGAAAAGTTATTGAGAAATAGGCATAGAAGGATGGACTGGAATTGGATGAACAAGGTATATGTAATCCTATATCCCTGATCTTACGATTGAAGCAAGAATGGGAGGTGGAAGGATGGAGGATGGAGTGAATAGTGGAGTGGGTTGGTTGTGAAGAACATGGTATCCTCATGGGACTGGTAGCTGTATATTAAAGCAAAATGATGGAGGGATTGTTTGCTGAAAAATTAAAAGGCATGATGGAGTTTGTTGACTACAAGTTGATAATTCCAAAGAGCAATATAGTATGGTTATATGGAAGTCAAGATTGGAAGTAGGAAGAGTAATAAAAAGAAGCAAATGGTCAGCAGTGTCAGTCAATGAAGAAGTCTAAAAGAATAAGAAGAATTTATTCAAGTAAATGAAAGGCTATTATAAATAGAATGGGAGCCTGCTCTTTACCTAGAGAGAGGCTAGAATAAGAGGAAGTGGTTTTAAACTGCAGAACATTAGATTTAAATTAAATACAAATAGAAGTTTCCTAATAGAGAATGATGCTTTGGGCTTTACTTCTCTGGAGATCTTTTAAAATCAAATAAATCATCATTTCCTGTGACATTTGGTCATCTTGTGCTGTAATACTTAAAATAGGTATTTGCAAGATCATCATGAAAAAAGAAATATGTACCAACACTAGCAGCTAAGGATGAGGAAGTAGAGAAATTCTGTAAAGATCTGGTTAGGACTCTGAATTAAATCAGTAACTTTGATAATTGGAAACTTGTATTTGAAATTTTAATTGAAATAGTAGATATAGAGGAAGACAGTAAAAAAGTTAGAAAATGCAATTCATGAGAAAGGAATAAAAGAAATGTATAGACTGCCCATAACCCACATACTCACTCTTCAGTTTCCTTGATATATCTGTAGCATTTAACACTTCGGGTCACTGTCTTTATCTGGATGTGCTCCACCCTTTCCCCACCTTCCCCCTTTTTGGTGACATTGCTTTCTTGTCTTTTTTTTTACCTATATGACCCCTCCTCAGTTTCCTGGATTATCATTTATATCCTGATTTCTAATGCAGATGTACCTCAAAACTCCACCTATGACCTTCTTTCTTCTCTCCATACTCTCTGCATCCCCATTTTTAGCTAATCTTGAGTAAATTAGGAAATATATCTATCTCACATTCTTATCCCCTCACGCATGCTCAAAGATCCCAAAACAGATTCAAAGTAGAAGTAATAGATAATATCTTGCTCCCCTATTATCTCTTTCTTAAATTTCTCAAAGGAGGTAGCATTTCTCAATCATGTCAGAAATGGGTGATTTTCTACACAAAAGGGGAAATATAAAAAGCTATTTCTGAAGAAGCTGCTATATCACTACCTTAACCTGGATGCAGATTTGGAGGACAATATTTTATTCTCATCTTTAGCTACCTGTAAAGAATACCCATCAACACATCTCTTTTGCATATGTAAATCTTGTGCCTGGGATTTCTTCTTTTACCCTTCCCTAGTGTGGATATTGAATATCTTATAATCACTCTTTTAGAGAGATCTTTGCCACCAATAATAGGAGCTTACACAAGCTATAAATAATTACCCTAATTTGGCATGGCAATTCGCCTTCTGCTTCCCCATCTATGAACAAAAGGTATCTCGTATCTGGAATGTATATCCCCCTCAGCTGCAGTTAGTAGATTCGCTATCTTTCTTCCAAACCCAGGTCAGGTGCCACATGCTACATGAGATCTGCCTTTTTCCCTTGAATTTACTTTGTATATCCTTTTGGTGTATACATTGCATTCCTCTGGTAGACTACAGGCTTTTTGAGGGCAGGGGTGCTTTTAAATTTGTCTTTGTATTCCTAGCACCTACTAGAGTACCTTGCCCATTTTAGATGTTTATTAAATATTTGTTGGATTGAACAGAAGCTATTCCAGGCAGTACACATTCAAAGGTCAGAGAGTTGGTGGGACATTAGCATCTCTACAGGAGAGTAATATGGGAAAAATCTGGAGAGTTCAGATTGGACCTTCTTGTTGAAATCTTTGAATAACACGACTAGAGAAAGAAATTATTCTAGCAACAATATTTAGGATGAATTAGTGAGGTAAATGTTTGTGTGGGTTTGTGTGTGCATATGTGGAGGTGGAAACAGAAGTGGGAAGATTCATAAGAAAGCTCGTAGAGTAGCCCGGGGAGATGGTAAAGAGGACTTGTCCTAGTAATGGCAGTGGGGATAGACAGGGTAGATGAGGAGTCACATGAGTAAGGAAATCCATGTGTCTGGGCCAACCCACTACGCTGGATGGCAGGTCTCAATATCCCTAGTCTCTTTGAGAATAGTCTGTACCACAGCTCACTGGCTGGGCAAAACTGCTTCTCGGCTACTCTCAGGCCATTAAAAAAATTTCAAGTGCTTTTAGCACACAGCCACTCTTAGCAGGGTTCTGAAAAGTGGTATAGTCTTTGAGCAAAATATGTTACTACTCCTGTTGGTGCTACTACTACTACTACTACTACTACTACTACTACTACTACACACACACACACTCAGTTGATTTTATATCTTTCTACTTTGCTAAAGTCATTACAATAGTGAGCAAATTACATGGGGCAAGCAATAATTCTGATATGATTGCATTTTATGTCAGCAATAAGTGTGTGTGCTTCTACTGCTAGCCTGATCCAAAAGTCTAACCATGACCACTTGAAACAAGTTTGAGCTGATTTGCCCGTCTTTAATAATTTTCTATCAGTTGACTACTCCATTTTCTGCCATACATAGATGTTTCAATGCTTTCTTTTGCTATGCTTTTAATTCTGTGGTTTTTAAGAATGGAAATTAAAGTTTCAATTTTTCCTCTCAATTCAATGAACTTTTCCTTTAAGTACTTAGATGCTATACCATTCAATGTGTGTGTGTGTGTGTGTCTGTGTGTGTGTGTGTGTGTGTGTGTGTGTGTGTGTGTGTGTATGAGAGAGAGAGAGAGAGAGAGAGAGAGAGAGAGAGAGAGAAGTCCTGATATTGGTTCACTAAACCTTAAAGTATAATATACTTTACTGACTAATCTCCTTTAAACGTGTCTATTTTTATTGTTGCCTTGCCTTGCCTTACATCATGATTGCTATCCCTGCTTTTTTTTTTAGTTCAACAGAGGCATAAATCCTTATGGTTCCAGTGTGCATCATTTAAACAAATATGTGATTGGATTCTGCTTTCTAATTTGTTTTGCTACCCTCTTCCATTTTATGTATGCGTTTATCCCATTTACCTTCATAGTTATAATAACTGATTATGTATTTCCCTCTATCACATCCTCTCATACATTTTCCCTCTCTTTGACCTCTGCTCCCCTTTCACAAACGTTAAGAAAATAAAAATAAAAAGGAATATGATCAACACTAATAATATATAATTGAAACAATTTGCTATCATTTCATTGCCTCTAATCTCATCACCTACCCAGACCCTGATCACTGGTTTCTATGATTTTTTCCTCCTTTTAACTCTTTCTTTATTATTTCCTCCTCTGAAGTTGAAATTTGTTTTGTTTATGTCTATTTCATCCACAATTCCACCCTCCCTCTTAAATTGTCCCTCCCTTGTTCTTGTACCCACCTGTGTACCTATAGAAATTTATGTATTCCTCTCCTTTACAGTAGTTGTAGCATTATCTGGTATGATCCTGACTCTAGTCCATTTGTTATATATCTTTGAACTGGAAGCTCTGGATTTTGGTTATAACATTCTTGTTGTGTTTTTTTCTTAATTTGTGGCTTCTTTTAGGAGGTGACTTGTGGATTCTTCCTATTTTTGCCACCTGGTTCAAAAATATTTGAGCAATTTTCTTTTATGATTACGTGAGATATGGTATTTGCTTTTGCTGTTTAGTCATGGTTTTCAGAGAATTCATTGATTCTTAAATTATCTCTTTTCAATACATTTTCCAGGTCGGTTTTTCTTGAGTGGTGATACTTCATATTCCCTTTTCTATTTTTCAATTTTTGACTTTGTCCTTACATTTCTTGTTGTCTTCTGGAGTCAGGGAGCTCTGTTTATTCCATTCTGTTTTTCAGGAAGTTCACCTCTGGAGTTTTTCCACTTTCTATTCTATGGTATTTAATCCTCTTCCAATATTTTCCTCCAGAGTTCTCATTTCACTTGTAATTTAATTTTCTTAATCTCTTGCTTCATTTCTTCTACCCATTTTTGAAGGCAAACTCATTAACACAGTGGATAAACTGCTGGGTCTGGACTCAAGAAGACATGAGTTCAGATCCAACCATAGACATTTACTAGCTGTGTAACCCTGGGAAAATCATTAAGCCATGCTTGCCTTGGTTTCCCAACTATAAAATGAGGATAATAAAAGCACCTGCCTCATAAGGTTGTTGTGCAGATCACATGAGATAGTATTTGTAAAGTTCTTAGCAGAAGGCTTGGCACAGAGAATGTCTTGAGTATATGCTTGTTTTCTTCTTTTAAAATCCTCATGGCCAAGCCATTAAACAACCAAAAGACAACCAAATAAAAACTTAGTCTCTGCTTTTATATGTGGAGCCACTCTCTTCTGGGTTTATCCCTGAGGCATTTTTAAGCCCCCATCTGTGTTTGATGTTTTCTTTTGTTTACTCGTGTCTCCAGCCTCAGTTACTGATCTAGGACTTTGATCCAGGGTCAGCTTTGGCATCCATTCATACGTCTAGATGGAGTTTTTGAGCACTTTTTGGTTCTGTGTTTGATTTGCCAGGCTATTGCACTTGGCTTCCACTTTGCCTGGTGTGTCTATACTCAGAGTTCTTCAGGCTTCATGGACCTTTGGATAACCCTGCCAGTGCACTGTGGGCTTTGGTACTCTCAGAATGTGCCTGGTCTGTCTCTTGTAAACTTCAGGCCTTGGATTTACTTGGACTTATGCTGGCTTCACTAGCATGGCTTCTCTTTCCATGCCTCCAGGCTTCTAGCTGTCTTTTTGTGCAATCTTGGGCTAGATGAAGAAGACTACTGTTGCTTATCTTTAATCATTATTAGATTTGGTACCTTTTTTTAGATCTCTTTTGGAGGAGATGTGGGAGAGAGAGCTTGGCTCCTTGGTGACCTTCCATGTCACAATCTTAAATGGAAAGTCATCACTTTAATTTTTTAAGCTGTCCTCTCTTCATTTTCCCTGGTCTCAGAGGATGCACTACTTAAAAATATTTTTAATTTTTATGTTATGTCCAAATATATCCATCTCTTTATCTCTGAGGCATCTCTTGTAATGAAGAGTAAAGATAGATTTCACCGCACCCTGAATTTGGCAGTACTACCCAATATATCAACTGAGTCTGGCTACATATGAGTTAATCCACCTCGTTGTCCTCCCCCTCTGCTAAGAAGAGAACAAGGCACAGTTTCTTGTGGTTTCTTTAGGGATAAGCCCATCATTTTAACTCTACAGTGTTCAGTATCATTTACTGCTATTGTTTCCCTTTTCCCATTTATCTTTTTTTAAATTTTGTCATTTTTATTTAATATTTTAATTTTCAACATTGATTTCCACAAGATTTTGAGTTACAAATTATCTCCCCATTTCTACCCTCTCCCCCCATTCCAGGATGGCATATATTCTGATGCCTCATTTCCCAGTCAGCCTTCCCTTCTGTCACCTCACTCCCCCCCATTCCCTTTCCTCTTACTTTCTTGTAGGGCAGGATAGATTTCTATGCCCCATTCCCTATATATCCTGTTTCCCAGATGCATGTAAAACCACCTTTTCTGAGCAACTGCCTTTAAAACTTTGTATTCCAAATTCTCTCCCTTCTTCCCTTCCCACCCACCCTCCCTAGGAAGGCAAGCAATTCAACATAGGTCACACATGTATCATTATGTAAAACACTTCCACAATACTCATGTTGTGAAAGGCTAACTATATTTCCTTCCTTCCTATCCTGACCCCCTTTATTCAATTTTCTCCCTTGACCCTGTCCCTTTTCAAAAGTTTTTGCTTTTGATTACCTCCTCCCCCTATATGCCCTCCCTTCTATTATCCCCCCTCTTATCCCCTTCCCCTTACTTTCCTGTGGAGTAAGATACTCAATTGAGTGTGTATGTTATTCCCTCCTCAAGTCGAATTCGATGAGAGCAAGATTCACTCATTCCCCCTCACCTGCCCTCTCTTCCCTTCCAACAGAACTGCTTTTTCTTGCCACTTTTATGTGAGATAATTTACCCCATTCTATCTCTCCCTTTCTCCCTTTTTCAAAATATTCCTCTGTCATTCCTTAATTTAATTTAATTTTTTAGATATCATCCCTTCAAATTCAACTCAACCTGTGCCCTCTGTGTATATATATGTATATTCCCTTCAGCTACCCTAATACTGAGAAAGGTCTCATGAATTACACACATCATCTTTCCATGTAAGAATGTAAAAATAGTTCAACTTTAGTAAGTCCCTTATGAATTCTCTTTCTTGTTTAACTTTTCATGCTTCTCTTGATTCCTGTATTCGAAAGTCAAATTTTCTATTCAGCTCTGGTCTTTTCACTGAGAATGCTTGAAAGTCCTCTGTTTTTATTGAAAATCCATATTTTGCCTTGGAGCATTATACTCAATTTTGCTGGGTAGGTGATTCTTCGTTTTAATCCTACCTCCTTTGACCTCTGGAATAACATATTCCGAGCCCTTTGATCCCTTAATGTAGAAGCCACTACATCTTGTATTGTTCTGATTGTGTTTCCACAATATTCAAATTGTTTCTTTCTGGCTGCTTGCAGTATTTTCTCCTTGATGTGGGAACTCTGGAATTTGGTGACAATATTCCTAGGAGTTTTCTTTTTGGGATCTTTTTCAAGTGGTGAACAGTGGATTTTTTCAATTTCTGTTTTACCCTCTGGTTCTAGAATATCCGGGCAATTCTCCTTGATAATTTCTTGAAAGATGATGTCTAGGCTCTTTTTTTTGATCATGGCTTTCAGGTAGTCCAATAATTTTTAAATTATCTCTCCTGGATCCATTCTCCAGGTCAGTGGTTTTTCCAATGAAATATTTTACATTGTCTTCCATTTTTTCATTCCTTTGGTTTTGTTTTATAATATCTTGATTTCTCATAAGTCACTAGCTTCCACTTGCTCCAATCTGATTATTAAGGTGGTATTTTCTTCAGCGGTCTTCTGGACCTCCTTTTCCATTTGTCTAATTCTGCCTTTCAAGGCATTCTTCTCCTCATTGGCTTTTTGGAGCTCTTTTGTCATTTGGGTTAGTCTATTTTTTAAGGTGTTATTTTCTTCAGTATTTTTTGGGGTCTTCTCTAGCAAGTCATTGACTTGTTTTTCATAGTTTTCTTGCATCTCTCTCATTTCTCTTCCCATTTTTTCCTCTACTTCTCTAACCTGCTTTTCCAAATCCTTTTTGAGTTCTTCCATGGCCTGAGACCAATACATATTTTTCTTGTAGGCTTTTGATGTAGGATCTTTGAATTTCTTGACTTCTTCTGGATGTATGTTTTGCTCTTCTTTGTCACCAAAAAAAGATTCCAAAGTCTGAGTCTGAATCTGGGTCTGTTTTCACTGCCTGGCCTTGTTCCCATCCAACTACTTAACCCTTGAGCTTTTTGTCAGGGTATGACTGGTTTTAGAGTGGAGAGTACTTTGTCCCAAGCTTTAGGGTCCAAGCACTGCTGTTTTCAGAGCTACTTCTACTCCACCATCACCCCAGGCTCTGTCACAGCTGCACTCCTCCTCCTCCTCCTCCAAGAACTGCCAACCAGGACCGTAATCCAGTTCCAAGCAGGGCATAGCAAGAGTACCATCCTTTGTGCCCACAAATGTCTCCTTGCACTCCCACTCTGATCTGCTGCTAGATTCCTCCCACTGTGTGAGCCAGGGTCTCAAGAAGCAGCTGAAGTTGGAACTCTGGAAGAAGCCTCAGGAGCTTCCTGCTACTGCCACTGCCACCGCTGCACCACCTCCACCACCCCTAGGCCGTATCATTCTCAACTTGATCCCGCAGTTTCCCTCTAACCTGCTCTTTGGCATTTGTGGGCTGAGAAGTCTGGTAACTGCCACAGCTCAATGATTTATGGCTCTGTTCTGGCCGGCTGACTCCCAGTCTGGTCTGTCCTGGTGTGGCCCACGCTGGGCTGCGCTCCACTCCCAGCACCAGGTCATAGACCCTTCCTGGCAACCATCCAGGCTTTCCTGGGCTGGAGACCTGTTTTCCTCTGCTATTTCATGGGTTCCACAGCTCTAGAACTTGTTCAGAGTCATGTTTTACAGGTGTTTGGAGGGATTTGGGGGAGAGCTAAAGGAAGTCCCTCCTTTCCAGGTGCCATCTTGGCTCTGTCCCCCTTTTCCATTTATCTTGCTATAGTTCTAATTTACATTGTGTATGTCATTGTCTTGGTTTTGCTTACTTCACTCACTCACTGTCTGTCTGTCTGTCTATCTATCTATCCATCTGTCTGTCTATCTAATCTTACTCTTCTCTGAATTCTTCATATTAATTGTTTCTTAAGGCATGACAATATTCTATTATGTTCATGTACATCAATTGTTTTGCCATTCCTCAATCAATAGAAATCTTCTTTGTTTCAAGTCCTTTTCTACCACACACACACACACACACACACACACACACACACACTCACGGACAAAATTCTGCTATGAATGTTTTAGTCTATATGCCCCCCTTTCTGTCTTTGACCTTCTTAAGGTATTTGCATGGCAATGGGAAATCTGGGCCAAAGGGTATAGATATATTAGTTACTTTCCTTGCATAATTTCAGATTGTTTTCCAGAATGTTTAGATGAGTTCACAGTTCCATCAAGGGTATTAGTGTGCCCATATTCACACAACCTTTGTCAATTTGCTTAGCATAAGATAAAACCTCAGATTTGCTTTGATTTGCATTTCTCTTATTATTAGTGTTTTGAAGCAATCTTTTGTATGGTAGTTAATAGTGTGAAATTTTTTGGGAGGAACTATTTGTTCATATCTTTTGACCACATATTCATTGAAGCATAGATCTTTGTCATATATTTATGTTGGTTCCTTAAATACCTTGACATTCATACCCTGATCAGAAATAATTGATGCATGTACTTCCCCATCCTCCACCCTGCAACTGATAGCTTCTCTTCTTGTGTCATTTGAATTGATTTTGTTCTTTTCAATTTGAAATAATCAAAATTATCTGGCTTTTTTCTCTTGTGGTCACCTCTATCCCTTGTTTGGTTAAGAGTTTTTCTTTAAAATGACCTTTCTGTCAGTGTTCTTTGATCTCCCTTCTTACTTCCGGAGAATTGTTTTAATCACTGTTTTTGAATTGGTTTTCTGTCACCTCACCCTAAAAAATCAATTGTGTACTTAGTACTCCAATAATTAGTCAATCATTTAATTTACTACATACCTAGGGTGGAAGATTCCTTCAAGAAGTTCGATACATTTTCCCCTCAAATATAATCAAATTAAGAAAATCTCATTGGTTTTCTTAAAGAGTGAAGATCAGTATCCTGCAGCAAACTCTTTAAATTTATTAATAACTTCCCTTCTTCTCTCCCTCCACCCCAGACTCCTTTGGAAAGCAAATTCAGTGGTATATGCCCCAATATAAAGCTTAAACCTATTTGATATTCTGCTAAGCTCTGACTATTGTGTTTATGTCTAGATTGGATGAATCTACCATTATACTTGCCTAATGGAGTCAGGGAGTAAGTTTTTGTGCCAAAGAGCAAAGTAAAAATTTGCTGTTGTTTGGTCATTTCAGTCATGACCCCATTAGGGACTTTCTTGGCAAAGATATTGGAGTGGTTTGCTATTTCTTTCTGCAGCTCATTTTTACAGATAAGGAAACTGAAGCAAACAGGGTAAAGTGACTTGCCTAGGGTCATGCGGCTTAGTGTCTGAGGTCAGATTTGAATTCAAGAAGATGTCTTCCTGAACTCTATGCACTGCACCACCTAGTTGCCCTTAGAGAAAATGTGTGTGGTTTTTCCTCCCCTTCTACTGAATTTGGTGGATAATTTCATTGTGCCTTAACTTGTCATAAGGCTTTTTTACTATTGTGCTACATACTGAAGTTAGGTACCTGAGTATTTGCTCACGGCAATATTTCTTGCTATTGGTTACATTCCGTGCAGAGTATTGCCATTTTCAATCACACAGGCATGAAATAGTCAAAGTACCCATGTATTAAAGTTCTTAAATCGATTTTTGAGAGGAAGAGACAAGATGGGTTTTTTTTTTCCTGTTTAGAATCTAATTTAAGTTATAAGATGGAGATCATAGCATTTAAAGTTTGGAGGGACCTTAGAGATTTTCTTGTCCAACTCTTGTCTTTCAAACAAGGAAAACAAGGTTCAGAAAAATAAAACAAATGATAGCACACATTCCAGAGGGAGCATGTGGTACAGTGGTATCAACTCAAATAGAGAGGGATTCCTGTTGGCTAAATATTGCCTTAGAAAACCATAAATTAAAATTATCTATGTTGTATTGTGTTTTTATTTACTTTGATAAGTGTTTCCCAATTATATTTTAATCTGGTTGGGCTCCACTCCAGAGTTTGGCTGGCTGTTTACAGCCCCACAAGTTGTTAGTTCAGTATGTCTAGGTCACTGTAGTGGATAGATGACTATAACTGGAGTCAGGAAGACCTTGTTCTAGTTATACCTTAGGCACTTAGTAATTGGATGATCCTCAGAAAGTCATTGTGGCACTCTTTGTGCCTCAGTTTTTTCATATGCAAAAATGGGAGCTGGACTAGATGGACTCTAAAGTCTTTTCCAACTCTAAATCTGGGATCCCCATGATCCTATGACTACCTTCCTTAGTTACTAGATTATGCAAATCGGCTTGAGTAGTTTTCCTATGTCTTATCTCTGATCCTTAGATAGCTTTAGCAACAAATACATTTGGAAATTGAAAAGGACTTAATAACAAAATATTTACAATTCATTCACAAAGGTTCAGGTATTAATTGCTACTTTGATCACATTTGGTCACGTGCCCTCCCACCCCAGTCATTCGAACCTTATCTGTCTTGAGTCCAATCCTCCCAGGGTCTAAGGTATCAACAAGCTCACCTAATAAATGAGTTATTGATGTGAATGCCTTTCATTCCTAAATGATCAGATCTCTCAGTTTTATACTGAATAGTGCAAATGCTATGGAAATTGGCATCTAGTAGAACATTTAATTTTTCCACCTATACTTCTTCTGAGTAAAGCCAGTGATGCCTGCCATATCAAAGGAAATCTTGTAAAGAGAGCCAAATTCATAATAGTATTGATGATGATGATAATATTTAGTCTAACATGCACTGTACTAATTTCTACTGATCTCATTTGATCTTCTCAAGAACCCTGGGAGATAACTTCCTAATTCTGGCTCCTGAGACCAAACAGAATAATTCCAATCCCTCTTTGACATAGAAGTCTTTAAAATATTTGAGAGACAACATGATTGAGTGGTGTAATGGTAATGTAAATTTGAAGATCTTCCCTATCCATTAATAGGCCCATGTGACTTGCTTACATCATAGGAAGGGCAAGTTACATGTGGTGGGAGGAGCTTGCTGAATGAAAGGAACAGGAAAGGATGGAGCAGAAAATGCTCAAAGCAGTTAGAGCTGAGGGAGAGAGCAGACACAGGCATGCTAGCTGTGCTATGAGTGTTTGTGGGAAGGTCCCAGCAGGGCGGGTGGAAGGTTATGGGTCTCCATGCCGTGATACTGTGTTCTTTGCTGTTATGATAAAGTGGACTTACTGGTTTTGGGAGTGGGTTGCTACTTTGACAGATTGGACTTACTGGTTTTGGCATCTGGTTCTCTGGTGTCTGAATAGATGTTTTGTTTCTTCTACCTTCTGTCTGGAGAGTCTCTCATATTTTGTGATGCAGAACTACATAAGCCTATTCACAATTATCATCAATGTTGTATTTATTGCCTTGCTAATACAAGTGGGAAATGGGCTGGATCTGATATCAGACTTAGGTTTGAATACAGTTTTGAATTTTGCATTGGACAAACACTTAATAGTTGTATAACCTTGGGAAAGTGCTTTGACTTCTCTGAGTCTCATTTTCCTAACTTTTTAAATGGGAATATCTACTGCAAAGGGTTGTGGTGAGCATCAAATGAGAGGTACATCACATGTTTTTTCTGTGATCATTTTCTTTATTTGATATTTTTTAGTTTTCAGCATTGATTTCCGCAAGATTTTGAGTTACAAATTTCTCCCCATTTCTATCCTCCCCCCACTCCAAGATGGCATATACACTGATTGCCCCATTCCCCAGTAAGCCCTCCTTTTTATCATCCCCCTGCTACTCCCTCCATCCCTTTCCCTCTTACTTTCTTGTAGGGCAGAATAGGTTTCTATGCCCCATTGCCTGTATATCTTATTTTCCTGTTGCATGCAAAAACAACCTTTTTTTTGAGCAACTGCTTTTAAAACTTTGAGTTCCAAATTCTCTCCTCTCCTCCCTCCCCACTCACTCTTCCTAAGAAGGCAAACAATTCAGCACAGGCCACACATGTGTCATTATGCAAAACACTCCCATGAATAGTCATGTTGTGAAAGACTAACTATATTTCCTTCCATCCTATCCTGTCCCCCTTTATTCTGTTTTCTCACTTGACCATGTCCCTTTCAAAAGTGTTTGCTTTTGATTACTTCTTCCCACTATCTGCCCTCCCTTCTATTGTCCCCTTTTTTTATCCCTTTCCCCCTACTTTCATGTGGGGTAAGATACCCAATTGAGTGTATATGGTATTCCCTCCTCAAGTAAAATCTGATGAGAGCAAGATTCACTCATTCCCCCCCACCTGCCCCCTCTTCCATTCCAATGAATTGCTTTTTCTTGCCACTTTTGTGTGAGATAATTTACCCCATTCTCTCTCCCTTTCTCCTTCTCTCAATATATTCCTCTCTCATCCCTTAATTTGATTTTATTTTTTTAGATATCAATCCCTTCATATTCATCTCACCCTGTGCCCTCTGTCTATATATATATGGAGAGAGAGAGAGAGAGAGAGAGAGAGAGAGAGAGAGAGAGAGAGAGATAGATATTCCTTTCAGCTACCCTAATACTGAGGTCTCATGAATTATACATATCTTCTTTCCCTGCAGGAATGTAAACAAAACAGTTCAACTTTAGTAAGTTGCTTATGATTTCTCTTTCTTATTTACCTTTTCATGCTTCTCTTGATTCTTGCGTTGGAAAGTCAGATTTTCTATTCAGCTCTGGTCTTTTCACTGAGAAATCTTGAAAGTCCTCTATTTTATTGAAAATCCATATTTTGCCTTGAAACATTATACTCAGTTTTGCTGGGTAGGTGATTCTTGGTTTTAATCCTAGCTCCATTGACCTCCGGAATATCATATTCCAAGCCCTTCTATCTTTTAATGTAGAAGCTGCTAGATCTTGTATTATTCTGATTGTGTTTCCACAGTACTCAAATTATTTCTTTCTGGCTGCTTGCAGTATTTTCTCCTTGATGTGGGAACTCTGGAATTTGGTGACAATATTCCTAGGAGTTTTCCTTTTGGGATCTTTTTGAGGAGGTGATCTATGGATTCTTTCAATTTCTATTTTACCCTCAGGCTCTAGAATATCAGGGCAGTTTTCCTTGATTTTCTTGAAAGATGGTATCTAGGCTCTTTTTTTGATCATGACTTTCAGGCAGTCCAATAATTTTTAAATTCTCTCTCCTGGATCTATTTTCCAGGTCAATGGTTTTTCCAATGAGATATTTCACACTGTCTTCTATTTTTTTCATTCCTTTGGTTCTGTTTTATAATATCTTGATTTCTTAGAAAGTCACTAGCTTCCACTTGCTCCAATCTAATTTTTAATGTAGTATTTTCTTCAGTGGTCTTTTGGACCTCCTTTTCCATTTGTCTAATTCTGCCTTTCAAAGCATTCTCCTCCTCATTGGCTTTTTGGAGCTCTTTTGCCATTTGAGTTAGTCTATTTTTTAAGGTGTTATTTTCTTCAGTATTTTTTGGGTCTCCTTTAGCAAGTTGTTGACTTGTTTTTCATGATTTTCTTGCATCCAATTTTTCCTCCACTTCTCTAACTTGCTTCTCCAAATCCTTTTTGCGTTCTTCCGTGGCCTGAGCCCAATTCATATTTTGGAAGCTTTGGATGTAGGCTCTTTGACTTTGTTGATATCTTCTGGCTGTATGTTTTGCTCTTCTTTGTCACCTAAAAAAGATTCCAAAGTCTGAGTCTGAATCTGGGTCTATTTTCACTGCCTGGCCATGTTCCAAGCCAACTACTAGACCTTTGAGCTTTTTGTAAAGGTGTGACTACTTGTAAAGTAAGGAGTACTTTGTCCCAAGCTTTAGGGGCCTTGCGTTGCTGTTTTCAGAGCTACTTCTGCACAGCAAGCTCTGCCACAGCAGCACTCCTCCTCCCCCAAGAACCGGCAACCTGGGCTGTAACTGAGATCCTAGCAGGCTCTGCACTCCTGCTCTGATCTGCTGCTTAATTCCTCCCACCTGGTGGGCCTGTGGCTGGAACTGCAGGTGGAAGCAGCCCCAGAGCTGCACCACTTCCGTGTCCCTGGTGCTGGGGCCAATGGCGCACTCCTTTCACTCTGTTCTACCCACTAACCTCCTGTGTTGTCTTTGGCGTTTGTGGGTTGAGAAGTCTGGTAACTGCCACAGCTCACTGATTCAGGGTGCTAGTGCCTGTTCTGACCAGCTCCCAGTCTGGATGGTCCTGGCGCAGCCCATGCTCGGCTCTGCTCTGTTCCTCTCCTAGGTCCATGCAATAGACCCTTCCCTGCGACCATCCAGGCTTTCCTGATCTGGAGCCCTGCTTCCCTCTGTTATTTTGTGCATTCTGTAGCTCTAGAATTTGTTCAGAGTCGTTTCTATAGGTGTTGGGAGGGACCTGGAGTGGGGGAAGCTCACCCATCACATTATTTATGAACCTTAAAACACTCTATAAATGTGACATAAATTATTATTTGAAGATAGTAATCATATTTCCTGGTTGTTCAGTCATTTTTTAGTCATGTCTGAGTCTTTTTGACTCCATTTTGGGTTTTCTTGGCAAAGATACTGGTTCTCCATTTCCTCCTCCAACTTATTTTATGGACGAAGAAATGGAGGCAAACAGGGTTAAGTGACTTGCCCAAGATCACACAGCTAGTAAGTGTCTGAAGCTGGATTTGAACTCAGGAAGACTCATTTTCCTGACTAGAGGTCAGGAACTCTATCCATTGCACTACCTAGGTGTTGTATTCTTTTAATGTTATCTATTCCAGGCTAAACATCCCTAGTTCTTTTAATTAGCTCTGAGTGAAATATGTTTCTTGGAGTCAGGGATTTTTTTTTATACAAAGTGTCTTCTGTGACTAACAAAATGCCTGTCATCAAGGGCATTAAAAAATGTATCACAGTGTCACAGGCGTTTAATAAATGCTTGTCAAATTGAATTGAACTCAGTCCTACTCTGGCTTTGTTGTATATCTCCTTATCGTATTCATTATTCTCTAATAAATATACTCCCGCCTATTAATGTCTTGTGGTGCACAGGATTAGGCACAGTACTCCAGATGTATTCTGACTAGGGCAGAATTCTCAGAGGAGTGCTATAATTTAATGACCTTTAGACCAAGGAGAAGAGAAATCAACCAGTTAACCGACATTTATTAAGCACATGCTGTATCCAAGGGATCATACTGTGAACAGTGGCTATAAAGACAAAGATGAAATCATCCCTGCCCTGTCTTCATTCTATTGGGAGAGACAACTTGTGTATACATACATACATACATCAAAAGTACAAAATTGAGGGAAATGATCATTTCTCTCTCATATTAATAGCCAATTATTAAAATTAGGGAGGCCCAAGCTTTATTCCATTCTATTTCCTAGTTCAATGTCTCCAAGGACCTAGCTGATGGAAGATAAGATTAACAGTCTCCTAATTCTGGGTATTGCTACTTCACCCAACCAGCTCAGGTTTGGATGGGGGATATAGATTCTTTGTCTGGATTGCCCAAGGCTGGAGGTGGTCTGGGTATAGGGATAGCCATGATGTCACTCTCAGACTCTAATTGGAGTGATCTCACTTCTCTTTGTAAAGTCCCCCTCTCATTAATTGTTAACCAATCAGAGTTGCCTGCCACCCTTGCGAACACTCCTTTTCCAAGAGCATATAAACTGTGAGCCTGCTGCTTTAATTGTCTTTGACATTCTAGAATGCCACTGACCTTTTATTAAAAATTCTGGCATTATTAATGAAATGATTAAATTATCCAGAAATTATGTCTCTGGAAACTTTTAAATGCCACAAAATCAACAAGGTAGTTAGGGAAGGGAGGAAGGGCATATGCATTTGGGGGACATCAGGAAGGGCTTCATGTAGAAGGCAGTGATTGGATTATATTTTAAAGGAAAAAAGAGATTCTAGGAGAAAGGAAGAAAGGAAAGCATTTTAGGCATGAGGGATGACCAGTAAGAAGGGCATTTATCTGTATGGAATATCAAATCTTTAAATGGAAAATTATCTGCAACACTCTCTAAATAACATGTTTAAATTGTCTTCCTATCTATTTAAATCAAATCTTGGTGAAAAAAAAAAGGTAAATAATATTGAGCTTGAGACAATCATGATAGGTAGCCTTGGCTAGGATAAGGTCTATATCATTGTTAAGTCATTTTTTCAGACGTGTCTGACCTCTGTGACCCTGATGGGGTGCTTGGGCCCCTGCCCTTGGATCATGTCTCTGGAAGCCTCCCAATTTCAGAGTATGCCCCTGTCCTGTGAGAAAATTTTCTCTTGTTGCAGAACACATTCTCTCATCAGAACAAAGGGGTGTCTGGCCCAAGGACTTTTGTCCCTGGCTGGCCCAACGACTCTCTCTCCCTCTCGGCACCAGATACCCAAGATCCATGCCTCTGACAACTCCCTTAATGTCTGGTGTACTCTCTACACTTTCCCATCTATAACTCCCAAAGACACCTGGACCCTTAGATTGCCCGATTCGTACTCCTGGCTTTTCCATATAAATTCCAGCACTATCCTCAGTCTCTCAAAGGTTCCCTCAAGGACTCATGCCCACTTTTGCTAAAGCTTTACAATAAACAATAAACTTTTTGCCACTTGACTAAGAGAGGGCTTCAGTGCGTGAATTCATTCCAGACAACCCTGACTTGGCATTCTTGTGGGTCCCAGCACCCCAAAACCTCTTCAACCCCAGTGGATTTTCTTGGCAGAGATACTGGAGTGGTTTTGCCTTTTCTTTCTCCAGTTCATTTTATAGATGAGGAACTGAGGCAAACAGGGTTAAGTGACTTATATGCCCAGGGTCACATAGCCAGTAAGTGTTCTAGGCCAGATTTGAACTCAGGAAGTAGTTTTCCTTATTTCAGGCCCAGCGTGTTGTCCGCTGTGCCACCTAGCTGCCTCAGGCCTGTATTAACATTTATTTATTTCAAGATCTCTGTCCTTTGAGGAAAACCCATTCAAAATCTCATTTACAAGGAAGATGAAACAATAACTTCTTTTTAGCCAGAGAATAACATAAACATGACTGGTGGTAATGCCTGTTTGCTTCTCTACTGAGTCCTGGGAATATGTCTGAGGTATTTAAAAACTGACAGGGCAGTGATCTCAATTCTCAATTCCAAACATATTTGAATTTTGGGGGAGGAGAATGGGGTTATAGAGTAGGGAGGGTAGTCGCTACTAAATCTTTCAATTTTAGGCTTTTTTCCTTTCTCTAATGCTACATATGACCGATTTTTCATATGTCTAAGATTAGAGTTATCCAGTAATAGTCCTAAACACATTTAAGTGGTAGAAAGCATCCTAGAAAAACTTTTGGACCTTGCCACCAAGGGGTGGGATGTGGTAGCAGCAATGTCTGACTTGAACTATGCTACTTACTCCTTAAAGTTTTTGAAACCATCCAAAAGGACTTAATTGGCTCAGAAGACTAGTGCTTAGGCCACTGAGATAGCTTCCTGGTAGTGTAAATGCAAAAGCCAGTCCATGAGAAGGCAGGAGTTTCTCTCTCTCAAGCTTGACTGGCATGTGAGCATAGGCAACACAGAGTCAGGGAAGTTGTGCTTAATGAAATCAATGCTAGATCCTGATAGACACAGAGGCAGCACTTAAAGCCAGATGGTCATGGCTTTTAGGACAATTCTATCATCACTTGTGCCATGCTCCCACTGGCATATATTTGAAAGTAGCTCTGTGAAACCCTCTGCTTCTCAGTCCTACAGGCGACTCTCTGCATCTAGAAGTTGCAGAGAAGATACCCATGTGGTAAGGGGTCAAGGCAGTCCCCTCATCCTGGAATTTTTTATACAAGTGAAAGTATGGGTGCTGTTCCTAACCTTGTCCTGAACCTTTCTCAGTATTCTTTCCATGACTAGCCAAGTAATCCCCTTCTTGTAATTTCTTAGTTGGTCCACAGATGTCTCATTTTGCTCTGGTTCTGAACCCGAAGGACTGGACCAACTTGAATAAGCTTTGGCCAGCAACACATTATACTGAAGGCTTTTCATGAGCTGTCTCTGATCTGACTTTACTTCTTACTTTCCCCCACTTAACCAATGCCCTAGTTAAATTGTATTTTTCATTCCCCAAATATTCCTTTAAGCTTTCCTACTTCTACACTTTTGCCCATCACATTATCTCTTTGGAATGCTCTCTCTTTTCCCTCCCCATATATACATATCCAGATGTTATCCATCCTTCAAAGTCAAGCTTTGATGCTACCTTCTCAATGAAGACATCTCTGAACAATTTAGCCAAAAGTGAATTCCCCCTTCCCAGAACTCAATAACATTTTGCACTTTTACAATGGAACTAAGGGACAGCTAGGTGGTGCAGTAGATATAGCACTGAGCCTGAAATTAGGAAGACTTGTCTTCATGAGTTCAAATTCGACTTCAGACACTAACTAGTTGTGTGACCCTGGGCAAGTCCCTTACCTCTGTTTGCCTCAGTTTTCTCACTGGTAAAATGAGCTGGAGATGAAAATGGCAAACCTACTCCAGTATCATTGCCAAGAAAAGAAAACCCCAAGTGGGATTACAAAGATTCAGACACAATTGAAGAACAAGAAGTCAGGCTTCAGCAATATGTGAACCAAGAAGCACCAGAAGAACATACGGGTTTTCAAAAAGTCAGAGGAACCAGAGACGAAATTTTAACATTCACTGGATCATGGAGAAAGCAAGGGAGTTCCAGAAAAAACACCTACTTCTGTGTCATTGAGAAATGAAGAGGGCTCTTAATGAGGGTGAAAGAGAAGAGTGTAAAAGCTGACTTGAAGCTTAACATGAAAAAACCTAAGACTGGCAACTGGTCCTATTTCTTCCTGGCAAATAGAGGGAGAAGAAATGGAAGCAATGTCCGATTTTATATTCTTGGGCTCAACGATCACTGCAGATGGCACCTGCAGCCTAGAAATTAAAAGACGCTTCTCCTTGGAAGGAAAGTTGACAAATCTAGACAGCACACTAAAAAGCAGAGCCATTGCCTTTCTGACAAAGGTCTTTATAGTCAAAGTTTGGTTTGTCTGTTGGTAATGTATGGCTGTGAAAGTTAGACTATAAGAAAAGCTGAGCACCACAGAATCAATGTTTTTGAACTTTGGCTCTAAAGAAGATTTTTAAGAGTCCCTTGGACAGCAAGGAGATCAAATTAGTAACTACTTATAGAAATTAATTCAGGCTATTCACTAGAAGGTCACATACTGAAGTTGGAGCTTAAATATTTTAGCCACATAATGAGAAGATGAGAATCATTGGAAAAAACCCTGATACTGGGAATGGATGAAAGCAAAATAAAAAGGGGCTGGCAGGGATAAGATGGATAGATAGTGTCATGGAAACAATAAACATGAACTTGGACAGACTGTGGGAGATGGTGAAAGAAAGAAAGAAAGAAAGAAAGAAAGAAAGAAAGAAAGAAAGAAAGAAAGAAACAATAAACATGAACTTGGACAGACTGTGGGAGATGGTGAAAGCCTGGCATGCTATGATCTATGGGGTCACAAAGAATCAGACGCAACTGAACAAGAGCAACCACAATGGAATTAATTATATGACACCCTGTAATAGTTATTTCTGGATATAGATGTACATGTATGTATATATACGTATATGTACACATGTATATATGTGTGTATACATACATGCACACACAAATAATCTCTCATATAAATGGATCATGAGCTCTTTGGGGAAGGAGAAGGTAAGGAAACAAGTCCTAATCATTTTTCCATTCCCCACAAACCTAGCACATAGTAGGCACAGAATAAATGGTTGATGAATGCATAAATGGCTGAATGAATAAGTTCTATAAAATGATACAAAATTGTTCACTACGTCCAATGATGCAGGGAATATTTCTGTAAAAACAAGCTTCCAAAAAAAGGAATATATAGAAAGAAAATACCCATGCATCAAATATTACATAACACAAAATATGTTGAGAGCTCTGAATGTATGCATTGTTCAGGAGATCTTTTTTTCTTATCCCAGTCAGATTTAGTAAATGGGAGAAAAGAGTTAGAAACCTTTTCCTAGCATCTCAGCAGAGCTGAATCTCCCAGAACGTGAAACACTCTGTCACGCCTAGACAAAAGGAAAGAGTCCTGACCGTCCTTTCCCACAAAGACTCTGGAAACCTCTGAAGACTCAAAACAACAGGAGACGCTACTGCTTCATAATCAAGAAAAAATTTGCAAAAATTCCTTCTTTTTAATCTAGCACAGGTTGAGAGAGAGCCACAGCTGTTACCACCTGGCAGCTGTCTAGATTTAGGGAAACAAATTGGTAGCACCAGACCCATTCCCTAGGGAAAATAGCTTTTGCAATTCTATCACAAAAATCATCATCGCAATTAGTGCTCTCTGACAGTCTCAGAGGAAAGGACAGAGATGAAAATCTGTTTGGAATCGACAATTGAGATCACTGCCCTGTCAGTTTTTAAATACCTCAGACATATGCCCAGGACTCGGTAGAAAAGCAAACAGGCATTACCACCAGTCATGCTTATGTTATTCTCTGGCTAAAAAGAAGCTATTTTTTCATCCTCCTTGTAAATGAGATATTGAATGGGTTTTCATGAAAGCCCCTGAATCTTAGGTCAGGGATCTTGACATAAATAAATGTTAATATAGTCCTGGAGCAGCTAGGGGGCGCAGTGGACAGCATGCTGGGCCTGAAATAAGGAAAGACAACGAAGACCAGAAATCCAAGGCTTTGCTCGCTACCACCAGAAGGACCAAGTTTAAGATCTTAATGGTCCGTCTGCTGTCTGCTGGGTGGATGCATCACGGTGGGTGATGTTATTTACAGTGGGCCTCCTTTTATAAAGCGGTGATGAAGAGCAGAAGTGGTGCTAGGAACACGGGTGCTCCATCACAGATGATGACGCTTCTGGCTCCATCACCAGTCCTCATCATGGGTCAGGGTCATGGGTATGTGAGGTGTTATCACCCTCTTGCATGGAACTCATCCCAGTTTCAGTCCTATGCTACCACGCACTCATGTTTCCCAGGACCCCCCTCTCCTTCCCTGGGAGCTCTGTGAGGGGAAATGCCTTATCTTTCATGTTTTATCACCTTTACTGAATAACTACATCCTGCTTGTTCCTTCCACTCACACTTCTTACAATGGTCCTTGGCTGACAATTCCACTTCTCCCCATCACTAAAAAGGAAATCACCTTCCAATGATTATTGTTCAGTCATTTTCAGTTGTGTCCAACTCTTCATTACCCCATTTGCGGTTTTCTTAGCAAAGATCCTCAAGTGGTTTACCATTTCCTTCTCTGGCTCATTTTACAGATGAGAAAACTGAGGTAAACCGGGTAAAGTGACTTGCCCAGGGTCACACAGGCTGGATTTGAATTCAGGTCTTGTTGACTCTATGCCTGGCACTTTAAATATTTCACCATCTAGCTGCCCTGTGATGCCATCCTTTGATCTTCTAAGTCCTCCTAGAAGTAGTTTTCAGAGGACTTTTTTTGGCAGCAAAGACAATGGTGGCCCTGCCTTTGTTGCTGCCTGTGTTAGCGCCACTGGGCTGTGGTCTGTGCTGATGCCCACTCTACTGCTGCTAGCTCTGGGGTCTGGATTACTGATCACTGGTTGTATGGTGCCAGTGAAACCTCTTATGCTTCCTGATGCTGCAGAGGCCTACACCCTGCCCATTCTACTGCCTAATGCTGACAAAGCTATCTCCAACCTGTTTTACTCAAATTCCATGTCCAAACCCAGCATGGGTGGGATGCCTTGATTCTTGGGAAAGTTACCCAGCTTATTTTTGTACCTCTGGACCATTTTCTTTTGTCCAACACAAGCAGATGATGATCCTGTGATCATCTTATGACCACTTAGTCGGTGGAGATGCCCCATGCTTCAACCCTTGACTGCTCTGCTGATAGGTCATTTTTGGTCCTCAAGAGCAAGGTCTATCAACCAATGAGATTCTGTATTTTACCATACTTGTTTTGCATATTTGGTTTCAAAACCTATAAAAACAAGTTCCTGGGGAAGGATAGTGAGGAAGATCTGAGGTCCATTTCTTTAGAGGGGACCATGGATATACGATAATAAAGTGCCATTGGCTCAGAGCTCTGCCTCAGTGATTTTTCTTGCAGATTTGGCAATTATAATCCCTACAATGATCATCTTAATACTTTTAAAGGAAAAAAAGTAGCCAATATGGGATATATTGATTTTACCACATTGTGCTAAAGAGTTTTAAATTTTTTAAAATAGAGGATTGGAAACTGATGAAGATTTTTGAAGGGAGGAGTGACATGATCTGAACTGTGCTTTAGGAAAATTAATCTGGAAAAGCAACAAATGGTGCTGAGGTTAAGATAGATGAAGGGTTTCAGGAAGGGCATAAAACAAGTAGGTTACTGAAAATTTTTGAGGAAATAATTTTAGTCAAGGTTGTGGGTAGGCAAATCAGATTTTAAGGGATTTAGAAACAGGTAGGTGGTGGGGAAATGGAGGCAAGTGTGTGTAGCCAGCTCTGTAGGGAAACTGGATTGTGAAAGGGTAGAGAAAGCAAGAGAAGTAGTGTGAGTGAATAGCAGGGTTGAGGGATGTGGGAGTATGTGTGGTTCTCTTAGGATAGAAGCAGTGTTATTTTTTTATGAAATGGGGGAATATTGCCTTCTCTTACTAAGAAGGAAAATGAGAATTGACCACGAGGTTCTTGGTTCTAGAATGGCTTTATCTACTGGATAGTACAGGTAAATAGTGCAGGGTCGCAGGAAGAAAGGAAAGAATTTCATAAATATGTGTGTGTGTTTTAAAAAATAATCTTGATAGCTAGAAGATTTAATTGGCATCTCTGAGAATCCCGTTCGTTGTCAAAAGCAACACCTCCACTCCAGGGACCTTTGATTTGATCAGGGTCGGGTCTTCCTCCACAAAGGAAGTTCATAAATCCCACCACACCTTAGGAATTCATGAAGTCAGCCAGTCAGTCAGTCAATTTATTAAATGTTTACTAAGTGCCAGGATCTGGGCTAAGTACTAAGGGTATGTAGTCCTTGTCTTCAAAGAGGAGACAACATATATAACTAGTTATATCAGGATATATACAGAATAAGTGGGAAGCAACCTCAGAGGAACAATACCAGCAGCAGGGCATGAGAGAAAGACCTCCTGTAGAAGATGGAATTTGTGCTGAGTCTTGAAGACAGCCAAGGAGAGATGAGGAACTGTGAAGGCAATAGAGATGGGTGATGGAATGTGTGTGGGAGAAAAAAATAGAAAAGTGTAGTTGGATGGTTGTTGTTGTAGTTGTTGAAAGTGAATAAAATTAAGAATATTGGAAAGGGGAAAAAGAGCCAGGCAGCTAGGTGGTGCAATGGATAGAGTGCCAGGCCTGGAGTCAGGAAGACCTGAGTTCAAATGTCACCTCAGACATTCACTAGCTGTGTAACCCTGGGCAAATCACAACCCTGTTTGCCTCAGTTTTCTTATCTATAAAATGAGCTGGAGAAGGAAACAGTAAAGCACTCCAGTATCTTTACCAAGAAAACCCCAAGTGGGGTCATGAAGAGTGGACATGACAATGACAACAACAAAAAAAGAGCTAGATCATGAAGGGTTTTAAATGCCAACTAGATATGATTGTGTACGTACAGCCTATATCAGATGGCGTGCCATCTTGGGGAGGGAGAAGGCCGGTGGATTTTAACTCAAAATCTTCTAAAACTGAATGTTAAAACTAAAAATAAACAAACAAATGAGTAAAATGTCAATTAGAGGATTTCACATTTTATCCTGGTGGTAATGTAGCCACTGGAGTTTATTAAGTAGGAAATGATGTGGTCAAATGTGTTTTAGGAAAATCACTTGCACAGCTGAGTAGAGAAGGGAATACAGGGGGACCAGCTAGGAGGCTATTGCAGTAGTCCAAGTGAAATGCGAGGAGAGCATGCACAAGGGTAGTGGCATTGTGACAGCGTAGCCAGATCCCTAGAAAACAGTATTCTACAATCATTGTCTCCACTTCCTTACTCATTTCTTGATCCCAACTTATCTGGCTTCCCACCTCACTACTTGACTGAAACCTTTCTTTCCAAAGTTCCCAAATTGCTAAATCTAATGGATCTTTTTTCCCCTTACTTCTTATCTTTTGTGACTATTCTGAAGTTTTTGACATTGTGGGCTACTCTTTCCTCCTGGATACTCCATTCCCTGGGGTTTCCATGAAACTGCTCTATCCTGGTTATTCAGTTGTCTGTGACTTCCTAGTCTCCTTTGCTAGGTCTTCATTCATGTCCTGTCCTTTACGTATGGATGCCCACCATGGTTCTGTTCTATTTCTATACCATCTCTCAGGGAACTCATCAACTCCCATGGGTTCAGTGATGATTTTTATTCACATGATACTCAGATTTACATATTCAATGTTCATCTCTCTTTTGAGATCTAGTTTCATATCTACAACTGCCTGTTTTACATATTCATCTGGTGTACTAGAGGCAACTCAGGAGTCATCTCTGGGTGTCCTGATCTATATCTTGCCACTGGACCCAGATAGCTCTGGAGGAGAAAGTGACGCTGGTGACTTTGCATAGACCTCTCTCACTTAAATCCAGTTCATTTGCAAGTCATGGCATCACTTTCCTGATGTCATGATCCTATTCGAGAATGAAGGACAAACGACAACAGCACTATAGGCAACTCAAACTCAACATGTCCAAAATGGAACTCATTATGTTTCCTCCCAATATGTAACTCTCTTCCCAACTTCCCTGTTTCCAGTCAACTAGATCCATAACTTCAATGTCACCCATGACTGTTACCACTCCCTAGCTGCTATCTCCAACCAGCTGCCAAGGACTGCCTATTTTACCTCTATAATATCTCTCATATCTGTCCACTTTACTCACATGATTCTTACCCTAATTCAATAACTCATTACTTTCCAGGTAGAATAGTTTATTACAATAGAATATTTTAATTGGTCTAATGGCTTTAAATGTCTCCAAACCATCCTCCACAAAGCTTCCAAAATTATCTTTCTAAAGCACAATTCTCATAATTTTTCACTCTTCCACTCAAGAAGCTACCATGGCTTCCTAGTGTCTCTAAGATAAACTACAAATTCCTTTATTTGGCATTTGAAGCCCTAAATGACAGCTTCTAGTCTAACTTTCCAGACATAACATGACTCTTCCGCACACCCTGATTTCTTGGCAAATTGACATAATTGTAATTATCTATGTACAACATGCCATCTCCTACCCCAAAGCCTTTACCCACACTGTTCCCATGCTCTTACCTTTGCCTCTTGGAATCTTTTCTTCTGGGCTCAGGTCAGAATTTGCTTTGTATTTAGTTTGTGGTTTGTATTTTCTTATTTGAGTGTCTGTTCTATCACCCAGTGTGATTTAAGCTCCTTAAGGACAGAAACTTTAATTGTCTATTGAAGAACTAAAATGTAGTATTCTGCATTTTCTTAGCTTAAAATCATTCATTACTTGCAGCTGCAAGGGAAAAGACATATTGCAGATAGAATAAAGAGTGCCATACGCAGCCAAGCTCTCCACCGAACTGGGTAAATTCTGAACATTGGACAGTTTTTTGAACTGGGTGAGAAGGCAAAAACCAATAGGGGTACTACAGATCTGGAAGATGAATGAAGGTAGCAAGTAATGTATTTATATAATATGGTCACAGCAAGTCGAGCAGGGGGAAAATTTCTCTTGGGGAAGATTTCTCACAGCCCTTTAGGCTGCAGTACGTAGCCTGCCCATAGCCCTATTAAGTAATACCAAGCTCTCTAGAAGAACAACAAAATTAGAAGTCTCAGAACCTTGATTTCACAAGTCTTTGCATCCATAGTGCCGACTACAGGCTCTTTCCTATGGTTGGTTAACAAATATTTCTTGTATTGAAACATGGCATCTGGCCCAGATTGGAATCCACTTTACTTTTACAAGTCTTGTCAGATCTTGTGCTTGGTGGATATTGCCTTGGAATTCCAGGACCGCCTCTATACATAGAGAGGTCATTAAACTAGGATTTAAGTGAAGAGTGAAAAAAGAAATAATAGGAAGTTTTCTTTTGTAAATAAATTTTTTAAATTAAAAGGCATTTCTTTTTCTTTTTCTTGCCTGTGACTCACTGAAAAAAAAGAAAGAAAAAGAAAAGCCTTGTAACAAATCTACACAGCCAAACAAAATAGATTCCCATTATTGGACATCATAGCCTATTTAAAAATAGCAGTGGTCACTGATTGTCTTAAACGAAAAAGAAAAGTCTAGCCTTATATGAAAAGGAGAAATTTCCCCTTAATATTCTCCATAGGACTCTATGGCCAACTCTCCTTACAGATAAAGGGCTGTGGCAAATCCAGGGATTTATCTGAACACAAAGCAGACAACCTGATGCCCTTGGCATAAGCTTTAGGGGGAAAAATCAAGTTCAAAGTAATTTTACCCTTCTCTTGAGTGACTTCCTTCTGAAAAAATATGAACAAACAAACAACAGGTTGATCATTTTCTATAGCTAGAGGAGAGTTGATCTTCTGATTCCAATCCCAAATCAAAGTTTAATGAGAATTTATGTCAGATGGAATTTGTGCTGTTTTCATCAAATTAAATCTATTCGCCTCAAGAACAGTTTCTCTCACTGCAGCGTAATTGCCCAAGGAAGTTATAGTTGACTTCACGGTGGAAGAGATAAACATTGATCTGGAGGGTCAGTACAGCTTTCTCTGAAGCTAATTTTCCTGCTGGAAAGTACTCTGATAAAAGCTGCTTTCTTTCTCATACAATTGACTCAACAACCTTAGGAACTGCCCAGTTGCTATTTGAAAAAAAATAAAAATAAAAATGTTATAGCAAGGAATCAGGGGGTTCTAGGGAACTTTAGAAATCATCTAGTCTAACCCCCTGCCTAAATGGTGAATTATCTCTATAACGTTCCTCCCTATAAAAGGTCAAATGATTTCCATCTGTTTCGGAAATTCTATACACAATGAAAAGTGAAGAAGGTGCTGTAATATCTCAGAGGCATTAAGAAGTATCTTTAAAAAAAGATTTGAGCTTGCCATTCTGAAGCTCTCATGAAGCTCTGAAGCCCATAACTTTAGAGCTGGAGAGATATGGGAGGTCATCTAATCTAATCTTTCACTTTACAGATGAGGAAACTGAGGCCCAGACATCTGAAGTTATTTGCAGAAGTTTACATAGGATTTGTTCAGTGTCAGAGCCAGGATTTGAGTCTAGGCCTGTAAATAGAGGGGTCATTTCAATATATCCAAATGTGAGAATCCTGAATGGAATTTTTGTTTGTTTAAGAAAGGATGATAATTTGCATTCTGTGTATTTTTCATTTTTTCCCCTAAAATAAGATTAAAGAAGAATATGTGTTTGTTGGGTACCTTTTAAATTTTTTTTATGGATGCCTCTTTTATATGATGGTAATTTTCCCAGTATACTGCCATGCCCTCTGCCACCGAATCTTCTCTTTTTTTTTTTTTTTTGGAGGGGGGGAAGGCAAGGCAATTGGAGTTAAGTGACTTGCCCAAGGTCACACAGCTAGTACGTGTCAAGTGTCTGAGGCTGGATTTGAACTCAAGTCCTCCTGACTTTAGGGCCAGTGCTCTATTCACTTCTCCACCTAGCTGCCCCTGAATCTTCTCTTTTAATAAGGAAAAAAATGTGCAAAGAAACCCTGAGAAACAATTATGTCTTACAAAAAGTGTAACATAGTGCCTATAATCCCCCAACTCTCTTCAGGGAGGAAGGAAGTGTATTTCAGCATCTGTCCTAGAGGACCAATATTGGTCATTGCAATTAATCTGAGTTAGTGTGCCATATGGTATTGTTTTCATTTTAATTTACTATAATTATTGTGCATCTGGTTTTCTTGTTTTTGTTTACCTCACTTTGTATCAATTCATATAAATCTTCCTTGCCTCTTTAAATTCCTTACATACTTTGATTTTTATTGCAGAATAATATTCCATTGTATTGATATACTAGTATTCATTCACTCATTCTCCAACTCATATGCATGGAGTACCCTTCTAAATAAGTCACATTAATTCAGTGAAAGAAGCCTACGCAGAAACAAGATTCCACCCTTACCATTGGAACAGAAGGCTTGGGCTTTGGCACCTCCTCCTTTAGAGAACAATCAATATTCTTTCAGCACCTCCGGGAAAGATTTATTTTCCTTCACTTTGCTTTTGCGCCCTGGGCCATCGCCAGCCGTCTTGACCTTTCTCTTGCCACTGGATGTCGATGACTCCGGAGGACAGAGTGAGGCTGATGACTTTGCCCAACTCTGCCCCACTCATATCCAATTCATTGCAAGTCAAGACATCACCCTTGTGACACCTTTGGTCCTCTTCAAGAACAAAGGACAAACAACGACAACTTGGGCGAGAACCACATAATTTTTATTTATTAAAAGGAGTTAGAAAACTATTGATAGGAGTTAAATTAAAATGAGACATTTGGAAACTGTCTTCTTGCTATTTTAAAACAATATAAATGATTATTTCTTAAAGCCTATGAGTGGTCAAATAATTTAGAAGGAAAACAGTGCCACCCTGTATTCCCACGGATCTGAAAAATCTGCATCACATAAACGGTAGACTACCATGAACAAAGTTATTTCCTACTTATTCTGTGTATGGCTTGATTGTATGTACTTGTTTGCATGTTGTCTCTCCCATTAAACTGTGAGTTCTTCAAGGTCATTGACTGTCTTTTGCCTTTCTTGTATTCCCAGTGTTTAGTGTAGTGGCTGGCATATAGTAAACACTTCATAAATGCTTATTTACCGATTGGATGCTCATGTGTCTCATTTTGTGCCATTCTCTTGGCCTGAATACTTCATCCTTCCTTTTCCCTAACCCATATACATCCTTTTTCTTCTAGACTCAAGCCAAGACTCAGACTTCACTGAATTTGATCCTGCCTTGACTTTGGGCACTCCAGTTACTCCAATACCTCTTACTATCTCTGTATTTCTGGACGTACACTAAAAATGGTTTATCTTTATTAATTTTATAGCATTATACTGTCTTATCACTTTCTTCAGAGCAAGGTTATTAGAATTGTCTTGATTATTTCATTACCAAAAATATGATCATAGCTCCTATTTCTATAGTATTTTACAGTTTACAGCTAGATAGAACATTTATTAAGCACCTATTTTGTACCAATCCTTGTGTTGGGCTCAGGGGATACAAACACAAGAAAATAAGATGGGC
This sequence comes from Trichosurus vulpecula, assembly GCF_011100635.1. Classification (NCBI taxonomy): domain Eukaryota; kingdom Metazoa; phylum Chordata; class Mammalia; order Diprotodontia; family Phalangeridae; genus Trichosurus; species Trichosurus vulpecula. The sequence goes on along the minus strand of NC_050574.1, from coordinate 455,895,650 downwards.
TCTGCTCTTAAAAAGTTTCCATCCTAATAGGAGAAGAGAAAACATAAAGAGGATATTTAAAGGGGGCAGGGAGGAGAGTCAGGTCCCCTACACAGGGCCCCTACTACCCTCATTTTAGAAAACAGGAAATGGAAGCTCAGAGGTTAAATAAGCTGCCTGTGGTCCCACAGCAAGTGAATGGGGGGATGAGGACTTGAAGCCTAGCCTTCTATTTAGTTCAACACTCTAAAAATTTTGTTTATTTTTTAATTTATGGAATAAAACAAGCATTTCCATAGCATAGTACAATAAAAAGATGATTAAACGTGAAACTGCAGATTCGCTATTCCTTTTAAATACAGAACGAAGTTATTTTGTAAATTTCCTCCCCCCTTTTTTCTTCCCTCTTTCCCCACTTCACCTCAGAGCTCAGAGGTGGCTACCATTAGATAGATAGACACACACGTGTATATATATATATGTGTGTGTGTGTGTGTGTGTATACACACACACATATGTATATATACACACATACATGTTTATGTATATATCTATGTATAGACATATATAATATATACACATATATACATACTCACACAAACACACACATATACATAAGACCATTCTAGACATACTTCTGTTTATCAGTCCTTTCTCTGAATGCAGATAGCATCTTTCTTCATATGTCTTTTTATATTAGGAAGGCAGAATTTATGAATTCAAGGAGAATCTCATATGTGCCTAAAAGGTCCGGAACCGCAAGATATAAGGAATTCTCTAGGCAGAAGGCAGGAGAACTAAAGCATGTATTTACACTCCACAATAACAAGCCCACAAACCAGCATCTCCATTTTGATATTTTCATCAAAAGCTTCCAGGCCCAATAAGTCTGCCTTACAAGGGTAACCAGGAGGCCACAGAGAAGCGAGATGGTATAAGGCAAAATCGTATACATGCTTCCCCTCTATGGTAAGAAGATTACCCACTAGCCTCTAGTCAGCTCTGCTACCGGCAGCTCAGCTTCGGCTGTAGGTGTCTCTGGCTCCAACCGGAAAAGGAAAGGAGGATCTTCAAGCTGTCCTCTCCCCTCTTATAGAGTTTTTGACATCATCAAGCACTGCCTGAACGACCAGGGCCGATTGGTTCTTGACTTGGCCCCTCCCCCAGCGTAGACCACGTTAACACACCTCCCCTCAGCCAGCGCCACGACTCATCACACAGGAAGCTCTGGTCCTGCCCCGGAAGAGCAAGCCCCAGCATCCAGGGAAGCTCAACGAGGCGAGCTGAGTCATTCAAAGAAAACAAAGTCCATTCTGGCTACACTCCACCCCTCACAATGTTCTAGGATGCACAATCCAATCATAATTCAAATTAAATTATATATCCTAGAATATTGTGATCCAATTATGCAGGAAACTAAAACATATCATTCACAATAAAGCAAAACATATCATTCAGTGACATTCCCAAATATTGGTTTACGATTCAAATGTGATCCACCCCTAGATCCCAGCCAGATAATCTCTTCAATCAATCATCCCAAAATAATTATTAATAATTCAAATGTCCACCCCTAGATCTTCGTATCCATTTCATAGGATCAATAATATCATAACAATAAAACAATATAGCAAGGATAACACAAAATAAGTACACAGAACACTATCATCATCCCCCCCTCAAACAATTGGGGCTCAAAATCAGTAAGGGGTGAAGGTCTCATTTTCCATAGCTTCTTCTTGCTGAAATTGGATGTAGAGGTGTCCCTGCCCCAAAGAGTCCCATTCCAGAGTTCAGTTCTTTAGCGAGCTGGCAGGAATTCCAAGAATGCTACGTGCTTAGGCAATCACCGGAAACTGCAGGGTGCTTAAACCTGCAGGAGACAGAACTAGCGACAAGGTTAACTAAAACAGAGAACAAAAAGAGTAGGCAAGTATGGGCTATTATCCTTCAAATAAAATCATCTCCAGTTTAGTTGAAATTTCAGTTATGCAGAGATCCAATATCAGAGCCAAACTCAGATGGGAAATGTTTCTTTTTAAACGGAACACAATGAGGAAACTAAGCCAAGAAGATCCCACCCTAGATGGAGACCAGGATTGTCCTCCCAGCCTTTCCCCAGATGTACAAGCTTTCATCCATTAATCACACAAAGTCACCTTCCCTCTGAGTGGCTTGTGTCAATTACCAGCATCAGCCATACCTGTGGGGTCCGTGAATCTAATATTATAGCCTTATTCATGGTAAAATATGTGGCTCAGGGGTACGATTTGGTAATTATCTTCCCCTGAATAGACAACTGTTACAGTGTTGTTCTTCCCATGGGCTATGACTTCCGCAGCCTTTGGAATATCATCTGGCTTCCGTTTTACCCATACCTTATCTCCCAACTTTATTCTATCAATGGAGCAAGCCCCTTTTGCCCCTCTAGTAGTTATTCTGGGAGGAGGGTCAGTTTTCACAAAGGGTATTTTTTCACAGGGGATAATAATGACTTGAACTATCCTATCATTCCTACCAAATTGTACAGGTTTTTCACCCAAATTCTGGAGTGTCACAACAATTTCTTTTTGATAATTCGAATCTATCACTCCAGCCAATACATGTACTCCTTGAGCTGCTAATCCTGGTTTAGGTAATATCCATCCAAAATGATTCTTGGGGATTCTCATACATACTCCAGTAGGGATTTTTCTTATCTCTTTCCTATTCAACCTAAAATTCTCTATACAATGTAAATCATATCCTGCCGAACCAGGTGTTCCTGGACATGGTAGGGGGACATCTTCCCTCACAGTCCAAAATTCAATATTTTGGATCTCACGTGTTTGCTGTTCTCTAATCTGCAAATTTGGGGTTGGCTAGAGGTGTACTCCCCCCTAAGGGCCTATTATTCAAATTACATAAGGCAATAGACAAATTATCCTTCCAATGTCGATAAGAATTATTAGAGCTTAATTTTCTCAGCTGTTCTTTCAACAATCCATTCATTCTTTCAATCAGCCCAGATGCTTGTGGGTAATATGGAATATGATATATCCATTCTATATTACTCAACACACAATATCTTTTCACTTCTTTGCCCTTGAAATGTGACCCATTGTCACTTTGAATCTTCATTGGGGTTCCATAGTATAAACTTACAATATCTAGGGTTTTACAGGTGTTTTTCTGAGTTGCGTCCTTATAAGGACAAGCCACTAGTACACCTGAATAGGTGTCAACACACGTACATACATATTTACATCCTTTATCCTGGGGTAGCAGGCCAATATAATCTATCTGCCAAATTTGGGCTGGAACTTTTCCCCTTGCTATTTCTCCAGTTACTATCCTAGGAAGAGTTCGTTCTTTTTCTAATTGACATATACAACACCCCTCTGTTACTTGTTTTAACAACGCATGAGAGACACTGATACCTCGATCCTGTGCCCATCGGTGGGTGGCCTGGACCCCTAAATGGCCGGCGGTCTGGTGGACCCATCTTGCTAAGGCTGAGTCATCAGTTGGAGTTGGAGTAGGGACAATACATTCAGTGGCAATCTTTGCTAGTCGATCCGCGTGTGCATTGTACTCATGCTCTGGTGTGGTCAGGGTTGCGTGAGCATCAACATGAAAAACTGACAAATCCGTAACCAAAGACATGTCCCATATATTTTCCCATAACTCTTTACCCCAAACTTGTTTGCCATGAATCTCCCAATTCTGATTCCTCCATATAGGCATCCAAGTAGCTAATCCATTAGCTACCGCCCATGAATCAGTGAATATATGACACTGTCCTCCCTTCTCCATTCTGATGGCCTGATGTACTGCCATCAGTTCAGCATATTGGCTATTTCCCCCTATCCCAGAACTTTCCAGAGTTCGCCTAGTACAGGGGTTATAGGCTACTGCTTTCCAATGTCTCTTCTGTCCTAAATATTTTGCTGTCCCGTCAGTAAACCAAGCGTGTTTCTTCTGTTCTACACTTAGTCCATCATACCCATTATTCCATTTCACTAAGGATGGCACCATCTGTTGCTTAGATTCAAGGGGTTTTTCATTTCTCTCAGTGCCAATGTTCGCCACCGATTCATGTAAAGCAGAAACTCCACTTTTGCCTGCTCTGGACCTATTCTGAATATACCACTTCCATTTGATTATGCTGGCCTCTTGTGCATGTCCAATTCTGTGAGAAGCTGGGGTACTCATTACCCAAGTCATAATTGGAATTCCAGGCCTTAATATCACTTCATGACCCAGGGTTAGTTGCTCAGTTTCTACTAAAGCCCAATATGCAGCTAACAGCTGCTTCTCAAAAGGTGTATACTGCACTCCAGATGAGGGCAGTTTCCTTGACCAAAAGCCTAAAGGTACACTTCGGCTCTGTTGTTTTTGCCACAGACTCCAATTTGCATAGTCATCTTGTACAGTCACTTGTAACTCCACTGGCCCATTTTGCATAGGCCGTAAGTCCAGGGCTAATTGTATAGCAGCCTTTGCTTCCTCAAAAGCTCTACTTTGTTCAAGGCCCCAATCGAATTCATAATTCTTTCTGGTGACTTTATACAAGGGTTTTAAAATCTGTCCCAAATGTGGGATGTGGTGTCTCCAATAACTAAATAGCCCTATGAACTTTTGGGCCTCTTTCTTATTAGTAGGGGTGGGAAAATCCTGAATTTTTTGTCGAGCTTGTGGGAGAATTTCTCACAGTCCTCTATTCCACTGTATCCCCAAGAATTTTACAGTTTGAGCTGGCCCCTGAACCTTTGCGGGGTTGATTTCCCATCCTTTGCTTTTCATATGGTCAATTAATAATGCTAAACTCTCCTCCACTTCTTTTATATTCTTTCCCTGTATCATGATGTCATCTATGTAATGTGTAAGCTGTACACCAGGTAGCTTTAATTCATCCAAATGCTCAGCTACAATCCTGTGGCAAATAGTTGGGCTATGAATATATCCTTGTGGCAGGCATGTAAATGTATACTGTCGGCCTTGCCAAGTAAAAGCAAACTGGTTCCATTGCTTGGGGTCTATTGGGATCGTAAGGAAGGCATTGGCCAAATCAATAACTGCATACCAAGTCCCTTCATGTTTTTGTGTTCTCTCTATTAAAGTAACCGTGTCTGGAACAGCAGCATACAAGGGAGGAGTTACTTTGTTCAGCTGTCTATAATCTACTGTCATCCTCCATATCCCATCTGACATTTGGACTGGCCAGACAGGGTTGTTCCATTGAGTAGTTGTAGGGACTAACACTCCTGCCTCAACACATTCTCTTATAGTGTTGGCAATTTCATCTTGCCCACCTGGCACACGATATTGCCTCAAAGTAATTACTTCAGAAGGTTTGGGCAAAGTGATTGGATCCATCTTGATTTTCCCCACTAAGACTGCATTAATGCCTATTTTCCTCACAGCAAATTGGTATTTCTCTTCAGGTAAATTTAAAGTCATACCCTTCAAAATGTCTATTCCAATGATGTATTCAGGAATAGGCACAATAACCACACTATATTCTTTCTTGGGCAACTGTCCAATTTTCATCATCAATTTAACTTGTCTGGCTGATATTTCAGTCCCTCCTAGTCCTGTGATGGTAATAGGAGTTCCATGGCTGAATTTGTCTGGACTCCCATAGATAAGGGTGGCCTCGGCCCCAGTGTCTATTAATGCCCTAGTTACTGTACTTGACCCATTTTTCCAATATATGGTCAAGTTAATGTGAGGTCTGCAATCCAGCTTACGTATTTCCTTAATTTGGGCTGGGGCCTGGCCTGTTTCCTAGTATTCCCTAGCATGTGATTCACTTGGGTATGAAGGTTCAACATCTGTAGCATTTGCAGGAGCTGTTCTTATTTCCCTGTCTCTCCTGTTATCGAGTCCTTTATCTCGGTACATCCTGTACAATTCATTGGTTGGAATGCCGTCTATCATTTCAAAACCTACCCCTGCTCTCAATAGAGCAGTGAACATTTCTTTTCTTGTCACTCCATTTTGGCACCAAGTTTGCTGGCTGTTCACCCTTCTCTCTCGAGGAGATCTATCCCTTCCCCAGTCTCCTAAGTCATGTAACTGTAAAATCTTATTTATCACCTCTGTAAGATGGGTCCCTACTTCCCCAAGTAACAGATTCAAAATTAGTTGCTTATAAGCAGGGGGAGCTGTCCTAATTATTAAATTCCTATGAGGGATTCCTATGGGATCATTGTAATATTTGTCTGCAGTTCCTGTCATAATAGCAGTCTTCATTACCTCCTCCTTTAGTCTCATGATACAATCTTTAAGTGAATACCAGGGTCTGTGCTCAGTGGGCCACATAGAATCATTAGTATATCTCTTATTGCATCCCACAGCAGCTAATGCCAACAGGGTAGTCTTGCTAGCATCATCTCCTTGCTGATGATGTTCCCTAAAAGCTTGCTGAACTGGAGGATCGTGGCTGATACCTATGAATCTCATACAGTCCCTCTTATCTACTAATATTCCACCGGCCCCTTGATCACTGAGCCTTACCATCCAAGATATTAATGGTTCTCCTACTCTTTGGCTGAATCTACTCAAAATATCTGTGACCTCTTGTGGTGAGAAATCTTCCTGAAATTCCCTCGTAACTAAATTGCCACCTCTGGTTTCTGTCCTCCTCCTCTCTACGGGACGAACGCTTGTCTGAGTATTTAACCATCTCCCATTCTCTGTGCGAGGGATGTCCTGAACCCTAGTAGCGTTTTCTGTCTCAGCCCCTAACATTGTCTCATTTTCCCCCCACTCGCTTCCTCTGCCACCATGGCAAGGACAAAGCAGGCAGTCAGGCTTGGTCTGGGCTGAGTTGGGATGCACTCTTGGCTTATTTGGCCTCCTGTTGCTCCTAGCCACATTAATAGAAAAGTTCTCATCTGAGTCAGTGGGTTCTTGAGCAGCAATTTGCTCTCCTGCTATCTGAGATTCCCCTTCTTGCTGTGGGATAGGAGTGCCCTCATCTCTTTCACTTAATCTCAATCTTTCATATACTAGCCGGTAGGCTGATAACACTATCCAGCTTTGCCTAGATAGTGATGCCCCTGACTGAATCCCAACCTCTTGTAAACACCCTTCCAAATCCTTAGGATCTCCTCTCTGTAGCCTTGGTTCCCAGTTTTCACAGGGTCTGGCTTTTTTAGCCAATTCCTTTGCTAAGGAGGAATAAAATGGATCCTCCCAGCCTGGGATATTCATCTCTTCCTCTGAAGTTCTTCTGCTTCTGAATAGAGATCTTATATCTAGCGATCCCATCCTCGTCGCCAAATATATTAGGAAGGCAGAATTTATGATTTCAAAGAGAGTCTCATATGTGCCTAAAAGGTCCGGAACCACAAGATATAAGGAATTCTCTAGGCAGAAGGCAGGAGAACTAAAGCATGTATTTACACTCCACAATAACAAGCCCACAAACCAGCGTCCCCATTTTGATATTTTCATCAAAAGCTTCCAGGCCCAATAAGTCTGCCTTACAAGGGTAACCAGGAGGCCACAGAGAAGCGAGATGGTATAAGGCAAAATCGTATACATGCTTCCCCTCTACGGTAAGAACATTACCCACTAGCCTCTAGTCAGCTCTGCTACCGGCAGCTCAGCTTTGGCTGTAGGTGTCTCTGGCTCCAACCGGAAAAGGAAAGGAGGATCTTCAAGCGGTCCTCTCCCCTCTTATAGAGTTTTTGACATCATCAAGCGCCGCCTGAACGACCAGGGCCGATTGGTTCTTGACTTGGCTCCTCCCCCAGCGTAGACCACGTTAACACACCTCCCCTCAGCCAGCGCCATGACTCATCACACAGGAAGCTCTGGTCCTGTCCTGGAAGAGCAAGCCCCAGCGTCCAGGGAAGCTCAACGAGGCGAGCTGAGTCATTCAAAGAAAACAAAGTCCATTCTGGCTACACTTTTATAGCTAATTTGGGTATTTATAATAGTCAAAATGACTTATTCACTCACAGTCATTCTTAAAATGATATTGCTATTATTGTGTATGATGTTTTCTTGGTTCCACTCATTTCGCTCTTCATTATTTCATCCAAGTCTTTGCATGTTCTTCTAAAATCATTGAGCTTGTCGTTTCTCACAGCACAGTAGAATTCCATCGAGATCATGTATCACACCTTATTTAGCCATTCCCCACTATACCCAGTTCTTTGTCTTTCCGCTATGTCACAGTAGTAATAGAAGACAAGGACAGAGTGACCCTCATGCTCAATGGATAACTAGGATACAACTTTTTCTCTTGAAGGGCTAGGGCTATCTTTCTCATTGGAGAATAATCCCTCAATCCTCTTTTCAGGTTTACCATCCTATGAATGAAAATTAAACCAATTTTGGAATAACGAGCCTTTCTGCACACTGTAAACTCTGACCTCTTGTAGTTATAAAACCTTTTTGTTCCTCCCTGTCCATTGTTTGGATAGTTAGAAATACAGAAAAGTGGTCACTAAAGAGAACAGGCCTTGCTAATGTTCCTTGAGGGCAGGGACTGTTTCATTTCTGAAAACATTTGTGTCCCTAGTGCCTAGCACATATAATGGGGACTTAACAAATGTTGAATTTTATGAATTGCTAACTAGGAGGCAGGGGCAGCTAGGTGGTGCAGTGGATAGAGTACTGGGCCTGGAGTAAGCAAGATCTGAGTTCAAATGTGGCCTTCAAGACTTACTAGCTGTGTGACCCTAGGCAAGTCATTTAACCCCCATTTAACCCCATCTATAAAATGGGGACATAATGGAAAAGGAAATGGCCAATGACTCTGGTATCTTTGCCAAGAAAATCCCATGGACCAAGTTAGACGAGACTGAACAACAATAATTAGGGGTTACGGTTCCATGGCTTTGGGGTCTTTTACATGACTTAGAATAGTACAGTTATATAGTGATTTAAGTTTTGCAGAGCACTTAATAGACATTGCTTCTTTTACTGGCAATCTCCCAGCCAGTCTGTTGCAGTAACTAGGTATGTGTTCCCCGAGCACTAAGCTTGGCTCTTTCTGCTCGCCATATTTAAAATTCAATCTCTATTGGAAAAAAAAATGTGTTGAGGCATTCCCTTGACTTGATTATGAATACATAACTTGTATAGAATGGTAAAAGTCTATGGAATATGGAGTTTTCCCTCTAATAATTGTTGTTAGGTCTCTTCCCCTCACCCCCTCCAATATTTATGCCATTCTCTTATATTAATTAAGCATTTGAGAGAGACTACATGGCCATATACAATCATATACATGTACAGATACACATGTATCTGCATATGTGTATGTGTCTATATATGTGTGCATGCATATATATACATATACATATATATATATATATGTATATATATATATATATATGTCATTTCAAGGAGAAAACATTTCAGTTGGTGGGGGGGCGGTGATCAGCAAAGGCTTCATGTACAAATATTTATTTGGAGTTGACATAGGGTACTCCCAGTAAAGAAACTCCCTGTCCCTGTGGAGATGGGTCCTATGCTCTGCAGCTTGTTTTCTTACTCAATTGCCTAAGGCACTAAGAATTTAACTTACTTGTTCTGGGTCACAGAGCTAATTGTGGGGGACTTTAGTCTTCCCCTCTCCCTTCCCCTTCCCCCTTCCCTGGATAAATCTAACCAAAAAATAAATAAGAAAAAAGTCAAGGAAGTGAACAGAATTTTAGATAAGCTAGATATGATAGCTATCTGGAGAGAAGTGAATGGGTATAGAAAGGAATTTACCTTTTTCTCAGTGGTTTATGGTACTTTTACAAAGATTGAGCATATATTAGGGCACAAAAATTTTATAATTGCAGAAAAGTAGAGACATCCTTTTCAGATCACAATGCAATAAAAATTACGTTTAATAAGGGACTACAGAAACATAGATTACCAACTATTTGGAGACTAAATAACCTAACCTTAAAGAATGAGTAGGTTAAAGAAGACATTATAAAAATAATCAATAATTTCATTAAGGAGAATGACAATAATGGGGCAACATATCAAAACCTATGGAATATAGCAAAAGCTACATAATCACAGGAAAATTTATATCTCTAAATGCTTAAATAAATAAAATAGAGTAAGAGCACAACAATGAATTGGGTATGCAATTAAAAATACCTAGAAAAAGAACAAACTAAAAATCCCCAATTAGAAACTAAATTTGAAATCCTAAAAAAACGAAAGGTGAGATTGATAAAATTGAGTGTAAGAAAACCATTGAATTAATAAATAAAATAGGAGTTGGTTTTTATGGAAAAAACCCAGTAAAATGGTAAACCATTAGTATAAATCAGAGGTATGACTTGAACCCCTATGTCTTCCTGACATAGAAGGCAAACCTTTGTCCTTTATGACATACTGCCTTTTTGGGGGGCGGGGTGGAGATGTCTATATATGAATAGCCGTAAACTTTACATACACACATACACATGTATCCATATGTATACTTATATGTGTATATAATCTGTCTTAAACATGTATATGAGCACATGTGAATATATATATATATATCATGTATGTGTATATTCACATATTCTGATCCTCTATGTTAAAAAAAAGATGATATTGCATAATGATGAGAGAGCCATTAATATGTTAGGAAGTCCTGCCATTGAGCTCCATCTCTGGCATATCCTGACTCTGTGACCCAATATATATCAGCTCTCCCTTAGACAAGTTCTAATTTCCCTTTTCTTCTGCTCTCAAACTAAGCTTGGTCTTTGACCACCTGGGTGGTCCTGCTGAATTCATCCTCAAATCACATGCCAAACCCTCAAACCTTTGCCGCCTTTCAGGGCAAACATTCTACCTTATAATAAATAAGCTTATCTTTAGTATTGTGGTGACTATAATCCTTGCTAAGTGAATGCTTGGCCAGTCACTGTCTCCGGGATGTTAGACAGGTTGCCTGAGGACCATTAACTAATGAGAGTCTACACTCAAAGCTGACCCCTGGATCTCAGGGCTGCCCATCTCTGTCCCTGGCTGTTGTTATCCCAGTTTCACTCTGTACCTGCTGTTGAGTTCTGCCATTCCACCCGAGGGATCTGGCATTGCCTGAAGGGAAATTGGCAACACTGAAGAAAGTGCTGACTGTTGGCTGGGTGAGGGTTCTGAGTTAGCAGAGTGCTGACTTCCAAAGATATCAACCAAGGCCTACTTACTCAGGCCTGTTATGGTCCATTCTCCAGCAGAGCAAGGACTCCCCAAAAAGGGCTCTTGGGTTGGTATTGCATTCCTTAGCTGTCCCATGCTGTTTGTTTGCCAAAGATTGTATTAATATTTAACAATTTACAGGGAAAAGTGTAGCTTTCTAGAGTTTGAGACAAACTGACTGTTTTATTATTATTTTTTAAGTGTATGTTTTCTCTGCCTCTAGTTTTGTTCTTGCCTCTGGGAAGCACACTTGTCATTTGAGTTGCTGCTTTGTCATGCTCTTTGTCTAATGTCACTCTTGACAGAGGAAGGCCATACTGAGTGTTTATCAGTATCATCTATGCAAGGAAAACTACACATTTCTACCCCTTGGCTATTTAAACTGGACCCACCTTTGTAGACAACAAAAATATTTATGAGATGAGTTATCCATAGTGTGTATTACACGTCTATTCTATTGCTGCTGGATTTTATAATAAATTGCTTCTTTTTTTCTTTTTGGAGGGGGGAAGGCAAGGAAATTGGGTTAATCAACTTGCCCAAGGTTACACAGCTGGTAAGTGTCAAGTATCTGAAGCCACATTTGAACTCAGATCCTCCATACTCCAAGGGTCAGTGTTCAATTCACTTGGCCACCTAGCTGCCCTGAGAATCACATTCTTAATGCTACTCCGTACTCTCAGTTTTTTCCCCTGGTCTATCAGTCAGACAATAAATATTTATTAAGGGCCTACTATGTGCCAGGTACTGTAATAAGCCCTGGAGTTACAAAGAAATACAAAAGACAGTCTTTGCCACACGGAAACAAGATGCAAACAGCTATGTACAAACAAGCTGTATAGAGGAGGAATAGGAAATGACAAACCTGCCAATCATAAATGTATCATAATGCATTTATAACTTAACGGATACATTTTAAGGAGTGTGGAGCTCAGAGATACTAAGTAGCTTGCCTGTGGTCACATGGCTAGTAAGTGACTAAAGCAGGAGTCCTTCCGTTCAGATGTTCTAGATGCCAAATCGAGCATTCCATCTATTACCGATACATCCATCCTCTCGTAGATTTCACACGTGTAAAAATGTGTCTGTTTCTCTCTGCTTCCTTTTATTGTGTTGAGTTTTTTCAGTAGTATGACTCCTTATTGATAAACTGAAATGCAGTTCTTGCTACATTTGCTCGCTTCAGCAGGTTAACCTTGGATGGAATAATAGCTAGCATTTCCACAAGGGCTTTCAAGTTTACACAGCCCTTTCCACACATATCTGATCTGTTCCTCATAACAACCCTGTGAGATAGGCAGCACAAATGTTGCTATCATCTACATTTACATCTGTTTATTATTAGTTTTACATTATTTACACATAGGATAATGCTGAAATCCAAAGGTAAATAACTGGCCAAAGGTCACACAGCAAAGAAACAGGGGAGCCAGGGTCCAACTCCTGGGCCTGATGTTCCAGATACGGGGCTCTTTACACTAACTCACTTTTGCTTCCCACACAGCACCGGATGGTGAGCAGTCAGGCAAAGGAAGTTTTCCCTCCCACGTAAACACAGTTTGGAAATGCTGGTGCCGTGATCTATAAAAATTTTACATGCTCCCAGCTGCCAAGAGATGAAAAACTTCATTTTGGGGTTGTCTGACCTTCTGACTCTGCTTTTAAAAAGTTCATTGACACGCGTTGACAATCTATTCAATTCAACAAACATGCATTAAGAAGCTACTACTTTAAAGGGAGCATGCTAGACACTTGGGCAGCTAGGTGGTGCAGTGGATAGAGCGCTCAGCCTGGAGTGAGGAAGACTTGAGTTCCAATCTAGCCTTCGACACTTACTAGCAGTGGGACCCTGGGGAAATCATTTAACTGTGTTTGCCTCAGTTTCCTCATCTGTAAAAGGAGCTGGAGAAGGAAAGGGCAAACCACTCCAGTGTCTCTGCCAAGAAAACCCCAAATGGGATCAGGACGAGTCAGGAATGACTGAACAAGCTAGATGCTTGGCTATAACCCTCTCTCCCTCCAACAACAAAAACAATTCTTGTCTCCAAGGAATTTTTATTCTATTGGGGGGTGGGATACAAAATATTTCAGACATGGGAACATGAAGTGTATATGTGTATATATATATGCATATATATATACACACGTGTGTATATATGTTATATATAATATACATATATAGACACACACATATTCAGGAGGGAGAGCACCAACAATGAAGTGGACTCCATAAAGGCTTTATAGGTGGTGATGCTTGAGCTGTGCTTTGAAGGAAATGAAAAATTCTGAGAGGCAGATGTGAGCAGGCAAAGGGGATATGGGGAACATGGAGAACAGTCTGTAAAAAGCCATGAAGGTGGGAGAGAGACAGAAGTCTGGGTACTGGGAACAGCCAGCAAGCCAGTCTGAATGGATCAAATAGTGTGTCACAGGAGGATTGGGGGTGGGGGGTGGGGAGAGACCAGAAAGACAGATGACAAATGTTTTCAAAAGCTTTTTGTCTCAATGACTATTTCTCATTTCAATATTTCTGCATCTGAAAGTTGAATTAGTAGCTTTAGTGACTGTTGACATTTTGGTTTCATACAGTTTAATAGTGGGAGCTCTGCTGAGGAAGAGATGCCAAGCAAATTCTACTGTCATTTCTCCCTCAGCAAATTGATCTGTGGTGTTTTTTTTTTCCTTAAAGCCATCCATTTTAATATGTCTATTGCTGTCTGTGTTTCTTGTATTGCAGATGGTGAGTTTTTCTGAGTTCCACATTCTTTAAGCTTGTGCTTTAAGCATGAAAAGTATTTCAGGTGGACTTTTTCCCCTTCCTAATGAGATTGTTCATTATATTGTACTTTAAAAAATGTTGATCATCTGTCCTGATGTGAATTTGAGGAGTGGGAAGAAGGGTATTTCCTAATTTCTTATTATTGAGAGAACTGTTCTTATCCTATTTCCAAATTAAATTACAAATCTTGAAATGTTTGCCTGGTATGAGAATAAATGTCTATTATATTCAAGGTACAATGTGAAGCCCTGTGGCTAGAAAGATGAAAAGTGGATCCCAGGCCCTATGGTATAGTGGAAAGAATGCTGGCTTTGGTGCTGCATACAGAAGCAAAATTGAAATAGTACCTGCCCTCCAGAAGCTTGCATTCTAATAGGAAAGATTATATGTACACATAAAAATGCAGCCAGAATAGATTAAAAATATATGACCTACATATAAAGAGAGGTATTATAAAAAAATTTGAAGAACATGGAATATATTACCTATCAGATTTATGAATAAGTGAACAATTTATGAATAAATAAGAGATAGGGAACACTGTGAGGTACAAAATGCATAATTTAAATTATATTAAATTAGGAAGTTTTGTATAAATAAAACAAAAGTAGCCAAGGTCAGAAGGATAGTGAAAATTGGGGAAAAATTTTATAGACAGATTCTTAGGTAAAGGTCTCATTGCTCAAATATATAAAAGACTTTGTCAAATATATAAGAATATGAATCAATCCCCAACTGATAAAAGGTCAAAGGATATAAACAGGCAGTTTTCCAATGATGAAATCACTATAATTTATAGTCACATGAAAAAATGCTCTAAATTATTATTGTTTGGAGAAATGCAAATTTAAAAACCTTGAAATACCATTTTACACTTATCATATTGGCTAAAATGATTGAAAGAGAAAATGACAAATGTTGGAGATAATGTGGAAGAATTGAGACACTGATTTATTGTTGGTAGAACTGTGAACTGGTCCAGCCATTTTGGAGAGCCATCTGGAGTTTTGTCTAAAGGGTTACTGAACTGCCTATACCCTTTGACCTGGCAATTCCACTACTAGATCTGTTTCCCACAATTATTAAGGAAAAAGGAGAAGAACCTATACATTATAGAATATCTACAGCAGCAATTTGTGGTGGCAAAGAAGTGGAAATTGCAGGGATGCCCATCAATTAGGGTATGGTGGAGTAAGTTGTGGTTTATGGTTGTGATGCTATAAGAAACGATGAGCTCGATGATCTTAGAAAAAACATGGAAAGACCTGCATGAGATGATGAAGACTGAAATGAGCAGAACCAAGAGAACGGTGTATACAGTACATCACTACTTTTTGAAAAGTAACTGTGAGCGACTGCTATTCTGAGTATTATAAATACTCAGATCAACTACAGAGAACCCATGAAGGAAGACACTCTCCACTTCCAGAGAAGAAACTGATAAATAGAGTATGTATAGAATGGTTTTACATCTATTTGTGTCTAAGGGTAGCCATCTCTAGGGCTGGGGGTAGGGAGGAAAGGGAAGAAAATAAAAGGGAAAAATAAGAAAGTTACACGATAATTTAATTATATATTTAAAAGGAATAACAAGTTGTATGTAATAGATTTGCAGTTTCATGTATAATCACCTTTTTTTACTATTCTACTATGCTATGGAAATGCTTGTTTTATTTCTTAAGTTCAGAATAAAATAAAAACAAATATAAGGGAATTTGGAGAAGGAGGGCTTCGTGGAGAAATTGGCACTTGAGTTGGAGCTTGAGGGCTTCTAAGAGGAATTTCAGGCATAAGGGGACAGTCAGAACAAAGGTACAGAGGAGAGAGATGGAGGGTTTTGTGTGTGGGGCCCCATGATAAGGCCAGTGTGAGGAGGCTAGTAGAGTATGAGAAGAATAGAAAGGTAGGAAGGGGTCAAATTTATGAAGAGATTTAAATATTAAATGGGAGTTTATGTTGATTTTTAGGGATCAATAATAGGGAGTTCCCTGAGCTTATTGATCAGTGGGGTGACACGATCATACATCTATAGGCCCAGGTTTCTCCTCTGTAAAAGAAGAGAACTGAGCTAGAAGATTTCCAAGGTCGTTTCTGACTCTAAATCTAAGGTCCTATGATCTTAGAGAACATCCATTTAAGGTGCCTCTTAGCTTTAAAAATCCTACAATCTTCTGCAGTGATAACAACCAATAATACTTGAGAATTTAAGGCCTAATTTTGCTAGATGCTTTCCATGTGTTATCTTGCTATGATTCCATTTCCTTTTGGCAAGTAAGATAAATGCTAGATAATGTCCTCCAGAAACTACTTAAAAGATCTTGTAGCTTAGTCCATTATGATAATAAAATCATGACAGTGTGAAACCTACACAGGATAAAATTGCCATCTCTTCTGCAGGAAAGGAGAAAAACACTTTGGCAAATGGTATTTGTCTTATGCATATGCTCAATATTTTAATTTTTCAAACAAATGTAATTTTGCCAGTGTCAGTATTCTTTTCAGAGGTACAGATAGCAACCTTTCTTTAATTTAATTAATGGCCTTGAGAGTTACTATGGCCAAATGATTCATCCCTCTGAGGCCAATCTGATGAAGAGCCTATGTGAATGTAGCTGTGCCTTCTCTGGCTATCCCTCTTTCCTGGAGAGCTCTCCCTCCACATCTCTGCCTATTGGCTTCTTCTAAGTCTCAACTTAAATCCCACCTCCTACATGAAGCCCTTCTTGACCTCTCTTAATTCTGGTGCTATCTCTCTGTCAGTTGTGTCCTATTTATTCTGTATGTGGCATGCTTGTATGTATGTATCTCTGTCAATCATTTCCTGTTTATTCTGTATGTAGCATGCTTGTACATACATATCTCTGTCAATCATTTCCTATTTATTCTGTATATAGCATGCTTGTATGTATCTATTTATGTCAATCATTTCTCATTTATTCTGTATGTGATGTGTTTATATATATGTATCTGTTAATCATTTCCCTTTTATTTTGTATGTGGCATGCTTGTATGTATCTGTTAATCATTTCCCATTTATTCTGTATGTGGCATGCTTGTATATTTCCTATTAATTCTGTATGCAGCATGCTTGTACGTATGTATCTCTGTCAATCATTTCCTATTTATTCTGTATGTGGCATGCTTGTACATATGTATCTCTGTCCATCATTTCCCATTTATTCTGTATGTAGCATGCTTGCACATATGTATCTCTGTCAATCATTTCTCATTTATTCTTTATGTGGCATGCTTGTACGTATGTATCTCTGTCAATCATTTCCTATTTATTCTGTATGTGGCATGCTTGTATGTATTTGTTTGCTTGTTGTCTTCCTCATCAGATTATGAGCTCCTTGAGGGCCCCTTTTTACCTTTTTTTCATCCTTAGCATGTAGCACAGTGTCTGGTACATAGTGAGTGCTTAATAATTTTTTATTGACTGACTGGTTGCCTCACCCCTCCAGAGAACAGACATACAGTACATCTCCTGGCTCATAATTGAGTCCTTTTCAGCTGAGTTGAATTGATCAGAATTTTCATTCTGCTATGTTAGATAAGCCAAGATCATCACTATGCCAAGGTAAGGCATTGAAACAGGACTCTGGTGGAGGGGCGTAGAGAGGATTCATGCCTATCAAGTGTTAGCTGGGGGACCTGCAGTTAATAACTAAATGAGGAGACAAAAGTGACATTCTCCATGTTGTAACCAATGCTTACTGCCACTTTCCCCCAATATTACTTGGTGCTCAGCTCTGGCACTTGTAGGAAATAAACTGATTGTAAAAGTCCCCTAGCTCATGAATATGGGAGAAAAATTTAGCATGACCCCTGCCCTACAATATTATCTCTGCATATGCTTCACATTTTTATTTTTATTCACCTAAGCAAAACACTGGAACACTTTCTGATATGAAATTCAAATTAATCCTTAAACACTACACTTTGAATGAGATGTCTTATCTCTAAAGAAGCTACACAGTTTTATCTGGGACCTGGTTTGAGGGAAAGAACACACCATAGCGCTGGATACCAACATGTGCCAATCAGCAAGCATTTCTTAGGTACCTACTGTATGCATGTGTTTGGTGTTATGGAGACAAAGATAAATGTGATGCTGACTCTGTTCTCAAGGAATTTATAAGGAAATGAGGAGATAGACAAGTATGTGAAGAACTGTGATACAAGGGAAAGTAAGAGAAATGTAAAGGTGGGGGAGGGCAGAGAGAGAAAAAGAGAGACAGAGACAGAGACACACACAGAGAGACAGAGACAGAGAGACAGAGAGAGATACAAATGATACTGAAACTGAGAAAAAGAAAGAGAGAGATAGAGAGGCAGACAGAGAGATAGAGACACAAACAGATACTGAAACAGAGATGGAGAGACAGAGACAGAGAGGGATAGACAGAGAGACAGACAGAAATGATACTGAAACAGAGAAAAAGAAAGGGAGAGACAGAGAGGCAGACAGAGAGACAAAGACACATACAGATACTGAAACAGAGATAGACAGATTCAGAGACAGAGAGACAGACACATGACACTGAAAAAAGGAGAAAGAAAGAGAGAGAGAGAGAGAGAGAGAGAGAGAGAGAGAGAGAGAGAGAGAGGTGCAGACAGAGACAGAGAGACAGAGACATGCACAGATACTGAAACAGAGACAGAGAGAGATACTGCCAGTGGACACAGTGAGACAGTGAGTAGGGCCTGATCTTTCAATAGTTTAGCAGAGAAATGAGGAAAGAGGAGAGACTGAGAGGGTAGCATTATTATCATTATTATTATCATTACTTATCCTATTTTTCTCATCGTTTTCAATGAGGTTCAAGTTGAAATTGTCCTGGGATGCTTCTCCTGCTCCTGGTGAATAAAATAACTGCTTTTTATAGTTGAATAAAAGGTTTAGTACATAAGCTCATCCTCTGTACACTCCCTGAAAACATCACCAAGAACAGGGAGAAAGGAATGATATATTCTCACCTTTTTCCCCACATTATTTTGGTTCTCCTTAGTCACACATCTCTATTTAGTTTGAAGAGTTTTGTTTATGAATGTTGGAGATTGTGAGTATTTGATAGAGTGGAGTGGAGTGCCAGTCAACGAGGGACCATTCGTTGGAGCCTGTGCAGATTTTCCATCCTGCTGGGTTATGCAGAGTAGATGAAATATTCTCTGTCTGGTTTTAGTTTGATATTTGGAGGCTTTGTGAGTTTTCTTCAGACCATGACTGACTGGTGGAGGTGGAATGACAAACAGCTTTCTGGTTGTGTGGGACCTGGAAAAAGTGATGACGTGCAAGAGGCTACAAAAGCTCTGATGCAGCTGCATTCTGTGGACATAAGATTCAAAATGGCTTATTAGCAGCCCTTGTCAAAGGAACAGTTTGGAAACATCCCAACAAGGACTTTTAATTGATTGTAATCATTGTACGATTCATTGCTGCTCAGTAGTCCTTTTTCTATGTGGGAATAAAACAATCTGATCCATACCCGATTAATGTTTATAAGCCAATAACACTGTTTTTACTTCCATTTACTGGGGATGATCTTTCAGCCTAAAACCAAAAGTAGAATTGTCTTTCAGGAATCTGAGATGGGGCTAGACCTATAGCATGTTTCCCCATCAAGAAGTCAGGTAACCCCAAAAATAGGGGCTCAAAGCACACCACTAGCAACAGTGAAAGACAGGGACCCACACAAGTCACTACCCAGTGTGACCTCAGCTGAGTAGTGCCTGGAAAGTCCTGTATAAGACTTATGCCTATAGACTTTTTTGTGAACAGATTGAGAATATTTTATATCAAGTATATAAATACACAGTTAGTGTCTATTTGGAGGTTCTGCTAGTTTTATCATCCCTTTGGTGACAGATTTATAATATTAAAAAGATGAGATCAGTCTTGTACATATAGGAGATGAAACCGCAACTCCTATACTCCTGTATTCCTACAAACACACACACACACACACACACACACACACACACACACACCCCAGAGCTAGTTAGTGGGCAGACCTAGGGTAGGAGTCCAAATTATCTGATGTTGTCTTACATTGTTTTCTATTACATCACACTGACTGCCTCTTCTAATTCAGTCTGAGAGTGGCTGAATCCTTATAATTTTTTTTTTCTTTTTAAGTATTAAAAGTACAAATGTGGCCACAGAGTAGCTAACTTCTTAAGGGTTTACGTATTAAGAACTATGCTTGTTTCATGATTTCTCTATTTAGTCACAGGATAATAACTGTAGGAGAAGCAACATTGCTTTATATTTGTACATGGAACTTAAATTCAAAGGATTGCAACAACTGGGGGTGGAGTTTGTCTCCTATATGTACAGTCAGAAAAATCGGACCACATCTCCAGAGACAGCAAATTTAAGGTTTATCCATTTTCGTATATTTCTTCTTCCTGAGAAATCCTGATATAAATGGAGCCCTAAGGATATTTATGTATAAGATCAAATGAAGATACCATATTTGTTGGTAAAATTTTCAAGGTATCACAACTATTGAACCTAGGAAGGTATAATACACATAAAAGAATGAATGCCAATTTCATATGCAGTAGAATCTTTAGTATAGATGTTGGCTTACTTTTAGACTGAAATTATAATGTCCACTCCTAAAACAGAGATTTACAAATCATAGATTAAGTTCCATCAGGCTTTAGAGCTTCATCTTCTCTTTCTCTTGGTTCCCAATTGGTTTATGGTTCACATTTATGATTGTCACATAATTCCAGTTATGACTGTTGCTCATACTCATCGCTTAAGTGCATTGATATGGTTTTGAACAGGAAATGAGAAACCTCTACACACAAAGCATGCAGATGAATTGAGACAAATGAAGCAACCTGACATGGTTTGCTGTTTTGCACAGGCACTCTTTTAGCCTATGAGCATGTTATAGGAAGGTTACCTAATTTAAAATGAGAACACATCTGTTTTTTAACTAATTTTTAACACCTGCAGTTTTTAGAGGTTACAACTTCAACTTAGTTCTACTTATTCACTAAAATGGTCTTGTGGATACAATCTCAAATCATAATGTAGAACATTTATATGTACTTCCTACACTTTTTTACCCTTTGAGACCAGATCTTCCATCTTGCCCAGGCTGGAGGTGCAGGGGCTGCTCGTGGTCCTGATCCCACTATTGCTGGGCAAGTAAGCTTTGACCTGCTCTGTTTCTGATCCAGGGCAGTTTATCCTGGGCAATCTGATGGTGCCCTGCCCACTTGGGCTTGCCGTACTGATGCTGGACTTAGTAGGGATGCCCCATCATCTTAGCCCACTGCAGCCCCTCATTCTTTGCTATGATAGTCCATTTTCCCCACTTTGGACTTCTGACCACTTTACCATCATTTTTATGTAGTTGAAATCGATTCCCTCGTAATGGACCAAGAAGCAAGGATGTTGAAATAGAATCCTTGACTATAGGCTGTGGAAGGGAATCATATGCGTAGAATTCCACCATCATTCTTATATTTGCATCTCAGCTTGACAGGGACAGGGTCACTGTGATGGCACCTGGATTCTATCCCTGGTCTGAATGCATCAGGGCTCCGGGACACATTGTCTAGTTCTTGGAGCTATGTCAGATTCATAATAGCCACATACCTCCCCATGCCCACAGCAGCTGCAGGCAATTAGAAGCAGCTTTATCTTTCTAATACAACTTGTGTAGCCATAATATGAAGCTCAGGGAGGATCAGCAGCCTTGCTGGTTATTGTTTGCACTGGTACCACTGCTGCAACTTCTGCATTTATTTGCTCAGGGATTTATTCTAAATGCTGAAGTGGCAAACTTTCAAAGGAGCCATATGTTATTGGAAGCTGAGCCCTAGCCCTTTTTCTGTCCTGTTGCATGAGTCACTACAATCTGCTTCTTTGCAGAGCCTCATGTGTCATTCATTATGTGAGAATGGACTTCCTATGGGAATTTGCTTGTCTGGATTTCTCTGAATAGATTTGAAGGAACCAAGAAGAAATTTTGGAACAAATCTGTTTACCATAATATTGGGCCTACTTTATTGGTCACACCCCAGCCTTTGCTTGGGCTCATGAATGAATCTTCCTCACTTTGAGGGCCCATCCACACATGTGATTAAAGAAAGCATTTAAGGGAAAGAAGCCTAGCCTATCAAATACTGGAAGCCAGGCCTCTCTGCTGCTAAAAATCCTGAAAGAAATCTTTACCCTAATATAATAGTGATATATGCATCCAATGGCACAGAGCAAAATTATCTGGAAAAATACAAGCCTGTAGGTTAATGTTCATTTAATTTCTTTTTCTTCAGAACATTAGGATTTGAGTCCAGCTTGAATGAGTGCATGTTTTCAAATAGTTTTGAGAGAATGTAGACTTCTAAAAATTCAGAGCTTGATGAAACTAGAAATAGTCAGTGTGCGTGTGTGTGTATGTGCATGTGTGTGTGTGTTTTGTCCAGACCTGTCATTCCATTAGAATAAGAAACTCCCAGTTATGACCTCACAAATAGGCATATTCCAATTTCCTGCCATTTGTATCCTTAGAGAGTTGCCTAGAGCCCTGAGAGCTCAGGAGACTTGCCCAGGGCAACAAATCCCATCAGGTGGGACTCCCATATGGATAAGTCTTCCTGACTCTGAGGCTACCTCTTCTAACCATTACTCCAATGTTCTTGAACACTGGCCTTCTATTTAAAAAGGGGACTCAGCACAGTTTTTCTCCCAGTTTCATGTTTTCAAAGGTTCATACTTTTGAATATACTTTTGAACTTCTTTGAAATATTCCAATACATTCCAATACTTGGTAACTCTCCTGCCCCTTACTTTGGTGTTGTCTTCCCCTCCATGCACTGTAAGCTCCATGAAAGTCGGGCTTGTCTTCATTTTCATTTACATTTCTGTCCTTAGAACTTAACACAATGGCTGGTACAAAGTAGGTGCTCAATAAATGTTTTGATTGATTGAAAGAAAGGCAACTGAGCTTTTTGTATACAGTGTCCAAGTTGTAGTCATGAAGACCTTTATGTTTAAATCATGTACCCATTTTGACCTTATCTTGGTATATGGTGTGCGATGTTGGTCTATGCCTAGTTTTGCCATACTATTTTCCAATTTTCTTAGCAGAGATCCCACCTCTGACATTTATTAATAACGTGACCCTGGAGAAGTCACTTAACTTTTGAACCCCTGGTAACTATCTTTTTTAGTCCTGACTTTAGAATGCTCACACTGGTGAAATGACAGATCTTCTGCCTGGCCTATACTAATGTACTGTATAATGTGGCGGGGGTAGAGAGTGAGGTGCATATATTGAAGCATATCAATGCTTTCAAGTAAATTACAGTCTACTAAGGGAAATGATTTTTTGTTCAGTTGTTTCAGTCATGTCCGACTCTTTGTGACCCCAAGGGAAATGATTAATATAAATGGATTAATATAATATTTAAGTAAATGTGCTGAAAACAAAAGTCTGTATAAAAGCGGCTAATGGTGAAATCCATTGGGAGCAGATGGGGAAAAAGGCTGTTAACTTGTGGAAAAGCTTGGAGGGAAGAAGAAGGACCAGACTTGAGAAATCAGAAATTTGGAATTTTGTCTGCAGTGCACAGGTGGCGAGGGCAGATATGTAATGAGGTTAGCCCACTGGACATTTTAAGAGCAACCATGAGATGTGTATATTTGCTTACAGAGTGATAGGGAGTCTTTGGGAGATTATTGGTTATGATTATAGTAAGTGGCAGGCTTAGAGAAGGATTTGGCTACAGAATGAATTAACATTCGGATACTTTGGGGCTGGGCTCTAACTGGAAGGAGACTGCCTCTCATTACGGGAAAGAGAAGGGAATGTATCTTCATACATCACCTACTATTTGCCAGGCACTGTGCTAAGAGCTTTATGAATCTTTTCTTATCCCCATTTTATGGTTGAGGAAACCAAGGTAAATAGAAGTTAAATGGCTTGCTCAGGGATATACAGCTAGGAAATGTCTGAGGCCACATCTGAACTCAAGTCTTCCTCAACTCAGCTGCACCACCTGAATTAGGGCTGTGTGAGTGAAGAGAGGACGGCATATATGAGACATGTGGTAAGGACAGAAACAACAAAATTTGAGACCTGAATATGTGGAGCGAGTAAAAGTGATGAGCTGAGGATGACAATGAGGTGCAGAACTAAAGTTTGAGATCTAGAAAGAATTTCGGAGGTCTTCTAGGCCAGCCTTCTCTTTTTATAGATTAGAAGAATAAAGTTTGGAGAGGTCATGACTTTTCCAGGGTCATGAGAAGTAAGTAGTAAAACAGGAATTTTAATCCAAATCCCTCGACTCCAGATTTTCTCACTGTACCACATGGTTTCAAAATCCTGTGTTTTTCAATCTATGAAATAACAGAAAGCCTAAAATTTTACTAAATGGAAAACTAACCTTTATTCCTTTGCTGGGGGTGGTGGTCATGGAGGAGACATTACACCTTGAGGGAGATACACCTTTATTTCAACATTGAAACAAAATCTTAAAGGTCATTGCATCATTTATGAACTGGAAGAAGAAAACAGATTAAGTATTGGGAAACCTCTTCCCAGTCACTTTAACCCAATCAGAGCCATTTTGGTAATAGCAGCAAAACAGAAGATGGCTTCTATAGGTTTATCGGGAATATTGAGATCAAGGTCAATGTCAAGGTCAATCAAGATCAAGATGTCAATATGTCAAAAAAGAAACTTGATTGACACCCTAGCTAGGCTAAGCACCAGGACTCCACAAGTTACTTGTGGCGATGCCACACACTGCACACGGAATGTTTAAGGAGGAAGAAGAATAATGTCTGTATAATTAAGTTAGCTGTAACTGATGCTTGTTAGCTGATTTGGTTGTTGAGTGATGTTTTTATCCAGGTAAACTTGTGAGGCTTAGGAACAACATGTTTTCATTCTCTGGATTTCCCAGGAAACTTCCCTGATTTGAGCATGTGTTTCTCCTGGTACACTGATCCAAAGGAAAGCTGTTAAGAGAACACCGTGCTGTATTACAATTTTACCTTTCCCTCAGGCATTCTTATAAGATCCTCCACTGCTTTTCTTCCTCTTCCCTAGTATTTATATAGTACCTACTAGGTGCCAGGCATTCTGTTAGTTTCTGTACAAACATTATCTCATTTGACCTAACAATAATCCTGGGAGGTAGATGCCATTACCATCTCCGTTTTATAGATGAGGAAAATGAGGCAAACAGAGGTTAAGTGACTTACTTGAGGTCACACTGCCAGGAAGTGTCTGAGGCCAGACTTGGATTCATGTCATCCTGATGCCAGATGCAGTGCTGTCTGCACTGCACCACCTAGCTGCCTCTTTATCCTTTACCATCTGTAGTCTTTAAAAAAAAACAGCTTGATCATGTTTTATTTTTCCAAAGACATGTAAAGACAATTTTCAATATTCATCTTTGAAAAGAGTTTGAGTTCCAAATTCTTCTCCCTTCCTCCCTCCCTCCATCCTCCACAACAGAGCAAGCAATCTGATATAGGTTATCCATGTGCAATCATGTAAAACAGATTTCTATATGTCATGTTGTGAAAGAAGAAACAGAACAACAGGCAAAAACCATGAATTTTTTTTAAAGTGAAAATAGTAGGCTTCGATCTACATTCAGATTCCATCAGTTCTTTCTCTGGATGTGTATAGAATTATTCATCA
Organism: Trichosurus vulpecula; assembly: GCF_011100635.1. NCBI lineage: Eukaryota > Metazoa > Chordata > Mammalia > Diprotodontia > Phalangeridae > Trichosurus > Trichosurus vulpecula. Next base: position 455,870,072 of record NC_050574.1, on the reverse strand, counting down.
TGAATCTTTTATCATTGTATTGCTGAGAAGAGCTAAGTCAATCATAGTTGATCATCACAGAATTCTGTTGTTACTGTATACAATGTTCTCCTGGTTCTACTCACTTCACTCAGCATCAGTCCATATAAGTCTTTGCAGGTTTCTCTGAAATCTGCTTGCTCATCATATCTTATAGCATTACATTCATATAAAACAACTTGTTCAGTTGATAGGCATCCCCTCAATTTCCAATTTTTTTGCCACCACAAGAGGAGTTGCTACAAATATTTTTGCACATGTACATCCTTTCCCCTGTTTTATGATCTCTTTGGTATACAGACCTAATAGTGGTATTGCTGGATCAAAGGGCATGCACAGTTGATTGTCCTTTGGGCATAGCTCCAAATGGTTCTTCAGAATGGTTAGATCATTTCACAACTCCACCAACAAAGCATTAGTGTCCCAATTTTCCCACATTTTCTCCAAGATTTATCACTTTCCTTTTCTGTCATATTAGTCAATCTGATTGGTGTGAGCAGGTGAATCAGAGTTGTTTTGATTTGCATTTCTCTAATCAAAAGTGATTTGGAGCATTTTTTCATATGACTATAGATAGCTTTGATTTCCTCATATGAAATCCTTTGACCATTCCCAATTAGGGAATGATTTGTATTCTTATGAATTTGACTCAGTTCTCTATATATTTTAGAAATGAGGCCTTTATCAGAGACAGTTGTAAAAATTATTTCCTGGCTTTCTGCTTTCCTTCTACTTTTGGTTGCTTTAGTTTCATTTGTGCAAAACCTGTCCAGGCTCTTTTTTAGTCATAGCTTTCTGGTAGACCAATAATTCTTAGATTGTCTCTCCTGGATCTGTTTTTCAAGGCCCATTGTTTTTCCAATTAGATATTTCATGTTTTCTTCTATTTTTTCATTTTTTAGATTTTGTTTGACTGACTCTTGATGCCTCATAGAGTCATTAGCTTCTCCTTGCTCAATTCTAATTTTTAATGAATTGTTGTCCTCATTTTGCTTCTGGGCTTCCTTTGCCATTTGGTTTATTTTACTTTTTGGGGCTTCATTTTCTCTAACTAGATTCTGAGTCTCTTTAGCCATTTTGCCAGTTTTACTCTTTAAAGATTTGTTTTCATCAGCGATTTTTTTCCTCATTTTTTCTTTAATCTCTCTAATTTGGTTTTTTAAATTCTACTTGAGCTCTTCCAAGAATGCTTTTTGGTCATATTCTCTTTTGAGGTTTCAGATGTGGGTATAGTGTCCATGCTGTCCTCTTCTGAATCGGTATTTTGATTTTCCCCGTCTTCATAAAAAGAATCAATAATCCTCAGTTTTCTAGAGCTCTTCTTCATGTTGGTTAACTTTTTCCTGGCTTTAAAGTGGATTTCTTCTTCTGGGGTTCAGGGGGCTCTGTCCCAGGCTTCTTGTTCTGGGAATTGTGAGTGTAGTTATTGGCTTTGTGTGTTATGGCCTCTGGTTTCCTGAGTTGTGTGTGTGTGGGGGGGTGGTCTGGCTGCTGGAAGTCCCCCCTTCCCTTAGTGCTGTGGTACAGCCTTTTTCTGTGCTGATGTCTGATGTCTGACACTTTCCCTGGCTGTGCAAAGGCACATCTGGGGTCCTGGAGTTGACACTTGCTGGCTCTGCCCTCCTGAGACTTGGGAACTCCCACTGTTCTGCTGAGGTGGGGCCTGTTGGGACACTTCTCTTTCTGCACTAGTCTCCTTCCACCACCATGATAAGGGCCCTCTCCCCAGCTTCTCAAGTTAAAGGGTACTGATGCCCCACTTCTGGCTCTTCTATTTCAAAGTTTCTCCCAAAGGAGGATTATCTGGGTCAGGGAGGGAGGGATGACAGCCATTTTATCTGGCCATTATGGTTCCTGGAAGTTCAAGAAGGCATGTTTCAAAACTTTAGACTGCTGGTTGCAAGCCTCTGGAGTAGTTGTTCTCATGACCTTAGATGCCGTGCTGCTTCCTCCTGTAGCTCCAACAGATTCCAGTCCTGGGCTGGGAGGCCTGGGGATCACCACCAGTTTTGCACACCCAGCTTTCTCCCAGCCTGGATCCCTGGTTGATTTCTGCAGCTGCTTCAGCTTTGGTGTGGTCTGGTGCAGCTCTGTGCACTGGGCACTCTCCCAGCCTACTGATCTGTCCTGTTGACCCTGAGAACTCTCCTGACTTAGAAATTTGCCACACCCAGCCTACTAGTGGCTTCTAACTCCCTCAAATCTGCTCAGATTCACTTTTTTAGAGGTATCTGACAGAATTTGTGTGAGAGCTCCTGTAAGACGCTGTTTTCATGTGGCCATCTTGGCTCCACCCCAATCTGATTCTATTTTTGTGAAAACTGTTTTGTAATTGTGTTCACATAGTTCCTGGGTTTCTCTTGGCAGATATACTCCCAAATATTTTATATTGTCTGTGGTTATTTTAAATGAAATTTCTATTTCTATCTTTTGTTACTGAGCTTTGTTGGTAATATATAGAAGTGTTAATTATTTATATGGACTTATTTTAAATCCTGCAAATTTGCTAAACTTGTTAATCATTTCAAGTAGTTTTTTAGTTGATTCTCTAGGATTCTCTATGTATAGCATTGTATCATCTACAAAGAATAAGAGTTTTGTTTCTTCATTGCCTATTCTAATTCCTCTGATTTCTTTTTCTTCTCTTATTGCTATAGCTAACATTTCTAGTAAAATATTGAACAATAGTGGTGATAACGGGCTTCCTTGTTTCACCACTGATCTTACTGGGAATGCTTCTTGCTTATCCCCATTACAGATAATGTTTGCTGATGGTTTTTAGATAGATACTACTTATCATTTTATTCCTATGCTCTCTAATGATTTTAATACGAAAAGGTGGTATATGCATAATTGAAAATATAAAAATAAAAATAAAATATAAAATAAAAAGAAAATGAATTATATGTGATGAAATCAAATTTGGGCTTTTCCATATGGATCAATTTGTGAGATATTTGTATGTGTGTATCTATAAATATACATATATGTATATGCACATATATGTATATCTATCCATAAACATTGATACATAGATGTGTATGTGTAGATATATATGTATACATGTGTATGTGTGTGTGTGTGTGTGTGTGTGTGTGTGTGTATTTCTCTCTCCTCAGGACTAATAGTGTCTCTGTCTTAAAGAAATGAATTCTGAGTTAGATCAGAGATATAAGAAGAGAAGATCAATTCTGTGGATTTAAGAGCACTTTGCATTCTACTAAGAACTGTAAAAATGGAAAAAGGTGTTTATAAATGTACTACCTATTCTTTATTCAGTGAGAAATTTACATCTTATATTAGGTAATATCTGCGGGGCTAGAAGTAACCAAAAAAATGACCCATGAAGTTGAATATTTAGCATAAATTTTTAAGGGCACAGGATTGAAAATGTACCTTTAGCTTCTAGGTTTGCCACTGGTTCCTGAATTTTTCCACTATAGATATGCTCAGTGGACTCTACCTCGCTCATCAAATTATAGGATCATAGAAATAGAGCTGGAAGATACCTCAAAGAATATCAAGTACAGCCTGCTAATTTTACAAAGGACCAGTATTTAGAAAGAGGCTACTTTCCCTGAAGTCATACAGTGTGATAGATGATTAACTGGACCCTTATTTTATTGGACCACTGTTTTATTCCAGTCAGTACTAATTAATTTGACATGATTCCATAGGAGTAGTGATTATCAATGCTGCATATTAGGACCCAGAGCTGTGAACTGAAGATTGTAAGTTCACTTGCTTAATCATAGGAAGCTAATAGAGGCCCTCCACTCTCGTTTTTCCTTGTTATGGTGACCAAGCCCAGTGTGCTAGAGGTGAGTTAATTACATGGGAATTGTTCCAGCTATTTTTGTTGCCCCTCTGTCCCTTGTCATCCCTCTATTGCCTGACATGGGGAAATGAGTATGAACATTTGATCAATGAATGACCCTTCTATGGGCTCCTTGGCCCATGTAGGTGTTTTGGTGTTCACTCATCAGGACAACCCCATGAGCCTGCTCATGGGCTTGGCAGGACCTCCTGAAAGATCAAGGTAGGTCTGCTCACTAGTCCCTTTGTTGACCAGTGGGATTCTGTATTTTGTGTAGACCCTCCTAGAGGGTCATGGGAAAGGTCTATCAACCAGTGAAATTCTGTATTTTTGGTCTGCTTCATCTATATTGTCCTGGTATTAAGCACTAAGGCTTTGGAGGAAGGGGGCATCTCAGATCATAAGGAAAATCTGAGATCCATTTCATTAGAAGGGACCATGGACTCTTTAATAAAATGTCATTGACTCAGAACTCTGCCTCATTGTTTTTTTTTTTTTTTTTGGCAGATTGGACAATTTTGAAAATCCCAACAGCAGATAGTAAGTATCAGAGGTGGGATAGTGCTCTGACTCCAAATTCAACCTTGTTTCTACCATACCATATCTGACCACAATGGCAAAGGGTTTCTTTTATGTGTAGAAAGGGAACCCACACCAACAAAATCACTGATTCTTGCTCATTTCATTTCCCTTTCCTTTCCTTCCTATCTCTTGTTATCCACTATCTTACTTCTCTTGTTCCTCCATGAAAGCCCTACCTTAAAACAAATAAACATAATCACACAAGGGAAAGGAATAGAATAAGCTCATTTGTGTCTCACAAAAATCCTGGGAGGTAGGTGCATTTATTATACCCAAAGGAAATTAAGGCAGAGTTTAACTGGCTTGCCAGGGTCACAGAACTAGTAAGTATCTGAGGTCACATTTGAACTCAGGTCTTCATGACTTCAGGCCCAGAGCTCTAGCTTCTGTGCCACCCAGGTGCCTACCTGAATCATAGATTCAACATTAGAAAGGAGCTTAGAAGCCATCTAATCCAACTTCCTAATTTTATTGATAAGGAAACTACCTAAAGGTGGTTCAATAATTCATCCAAGGTCTCATGTTTGGTGCCCTTTGTCATGGTAGGGAAACCACTTTCTGGTATTTGTGAGACTAGTATTAAAAAGTCATGCTGTGATAGCCTAACATGAATCTCTGATAATTCACATATCTGAGAGTTTTCCCTATTACATTTCATACATGTTTGTGAATTTCAACTTTTCCATCAGTACCATGGACATGACTCCTCATAGACCCTCTGGAAGGTGAAATAGTTTGGGAAATATTTCCACGAGCATGAAGCTCATCATGCAGGTAGTTTCATAGCAAGAGTGCTCTTTTTTGCTACCGTGACCATCTGCTGGTCCCAATGCATGCAGCATGAGGCCTAGAGTCAGGAAGACCAGGTTTCAAATCCCATCTCAGAGACTTACTGTTTGACTCCGAGAAAATCACTTAACCTCTCAGCCTCAGTTTCCTCATTGGTTAAATAGCATCTACATCTTAGGGTTATTGTGAGGATCAAATCAACTCATATTTGTAAAGCATTTAACACAGTGCCTGACACACAGTAGGCACTTAATGCATGCTTGTTTCCTTCCTTCCTTTCACTGCATTGGTTTGCTATGATATCACTGCTTACTTATAAAAGGAGGTGAAAGCAAACATTAAGCTTTGGCCAATGTGAGTCAACAATTAAAATATAGCCTTGTCTTTTTTTTTAACAAATCATATGTGGGTGTGTTTTTTTTTAAATAGAAAAGTCTGAAAGAACTGTTCTTTAGTAGATTATTACCTAGTGGAAAAGGGGAAACTTTTATTGAGAAATTATACATGTTTTAAGGACCCATTCTTTTGTGTCAGTGAGAAGCTGAGGATCATTGCAGGCTCTAAACACTTCCTGAGTACAGCCCAACTCTGCCCCACCCCACACATTCTGTTCTGAGGTGAACTCATGGTCTGTCTGCAATAACTACCAAGACAAATACCTTGATGGACTAATTTAATATTCTTCCAGTGGTTGTGGATTCATAGAACACAACAGTCTCAGGAGAATCACAATTACAAGAGGTCCAAGGAGCAATGGAAAGATGCATAGTGCATGTAAAGGAGGTTGCAGGGCATTGCCAATGATGAGTTAGTCACAAACAGTAGCATAAAAGACACCGAGGACATGGATCATTGGAAAAAGAAGTGGCCTAGTCATTTAGGGAGAGTGAGATGTAATGGATGGAAGGCTCAAGTGTTGCACTGGTATTAAAGAAATGCTAAAAGGGACAAGAGAAAGATCTCTGGTACATTCATGGATCCCCTCTCTCCCTTCCTCTCCTCTGTCTGTGGAGCACAAGAATGAATCAGGGATGAGGGAGCTTAATGACATTACGGATCTGCTGATACCTATGAATAAGGAAGAATTCTCTTTTTTTTTGACCTTTACATTTAATTTATTTAACATATTTAGTTTTCAGCATTGATTTTCACAAGAGTTTGGATTACAAATTTTCTACCCCTTTCTGCCCTCCCCCCCACTCCAAGATGGTGTATATTCTGGTTGCCCTGTTCCCCAGTCAGCGCTCCCCTCTGTCACCCCACTCCCCTCCCATCCCTTTTCCCCTTCCTTTCTTGTAGGGCAAGATAAATTTTTACACCCCATTGCCTGTGTATCTTATTTTCTCGTTGCATGCAAAAACATTTTTGTTTGTTTTTGAACATCTGTTTTTAAAACTTTGAGTTCCAAATTCTCTCCCCTCTTCCCTTCCCACCCACCCTCCCTAAGAAGTCAAGCAATTCAACATAGGCCACATGTGTATCATTATGTATAACCCTTCCACAATACTCATGTTGTGAAAGACTAACTATGTTTTGCTCCTTCCCAACCCATCCCCCTTTATTGAATTTTCTCCCTTGACCCTGTCCCCTTTCCAAAGTGTTTGTTTTTGACTACCTCCACCCCCATCAGCCCTCCCCTCCATCATCCCCCCCATTTATTTTTATCTTCTTCCCTCTTCTTTCCTGTGGGGTAAGATTCCCCACTGGGTATGTATGGTATTCCCTCCTTAGGCCAAATCTGATGAGAGCAATGTTCACTCATTCCCCCCTCATCCGCCCTCTCCCCTCCTCCCACAGAACTGCTTCTTCTTGCCACCTTTATGGGAGATAATCCATCCCATTCTATCTCTCCTTATCTCCCTCTCTCAGTATGTTCCTCTCTCATCCCTTAATTTCATTTTATTTCTTTTAGATATCTTCCCTTCATCTTCAACTCACCCTGTGTCCGCTCTCTCCCTTTCTCCCTCCCTCTCTCTCTCTCTCTCTCTCTCTCTCTCTCTATATATATATATATATATATATATATATATATAAACACACATATATATATATAATATATATATACATACACACATAGATATATACATACATACACATTCACCCATATATATACATAAACATATATGTATGCATATTCCCTTCAGCTACCCTAATACTGAGGTCTCATGAATCATACACATCATCTTTCCATGTAAGAATGTCAACAAAACAGTTCACCTTTAGTAAGTCCCTTGCAATTTCTTTTTCTTGTTCTTTTTCTTGATTACCTTTTCATGCTTCTCTTGATTCTTGTATTTGAAAGTCCAATTTTCTATTCTGTTCTGGTCTTTTCACTGAGAAAGCTTGAAAGTCCTCTATTTTATTGAAAATCCATATTTTGCCTTGGAGCATGATACTCAGTTTTGCTGGGTAGGTGATTCTAGGTTTTAATCCTAGCTCCATTGACCTCCGGAATATTGTATTCCAAGCCCTTCGATCTCTTAATGTAGAGGCTGCCAGATCTTGGGTTATTCTGATTGGGTTTCCACAATACTCAAATTGTTTCTTTCTGGCTGCTTGCAGTATTTTCTCCTTGATCTGGGAGCTCTGGAATTTGGCGACAATATTCCTGGGAGATTTCTTTTTGGGATCTATTTGGATTCTTTCAATTTCTATTTTGCCCTGTGGCTCTAGAATATCAGGGCAGTTCTCCTTGATAATTTCTTGAAAGATGATATCTAGGCTCTTTTTTTGATCATGGCTTTCAGGTAGTCCAATAATTTTTAAATTCTCTCTCCTGGATCTATTTTCCAGGTCAGTGGTTTTTCCAATGAGATATGTCACATTATCTTCCATTTTTTCATTCCTTTGGTTCTGTTTTATAATATCTTGATTTCTCATAAAATCACTAGCTTCCACTTGCTCCAATCTAATTTTTAAAGTAGTATTTTCTTCAGTGGTCTTTTGGACCTCCTTTTCCATTTGTCTAATTCTGCCTTTCAAGGCATTCTTCTCCTCATTGGCTTTTTGGAGCTCTTTTGCCATTTGAGTTAGTCTGTTTTTTAAGGTGTTGTTTTCTTCAGTGTATTTTTCAGTATTTTTTTGGGTCTCCTTTAGCAAGTCATTGACTTGTTTTTCATGGTTTTCTCGCATCCTTCTCATTTTTCTTCCCAATTTTTCCTCTACTTCTCTAACTTGCTTTTCCAACTTCTTTTTGAGCTCTTCCATGGCCTGGGACCAGTTCATGTTTTTCTTGGAGGCTTTTGTTGTAGGCTCTATGACTTTGTTGTCTTCTTTAGGCTGTATGTTTTGGTCTTGTTTGTCACCAAAGAAAGAATGCAAAGTCTGAGACTGAATCTGGGTGCGTTTTCGCTGCCTGGCCATATTCCCAACCAACTAACTTGACCCTTGAGTTTTCAATGGGGTATGACTGCTTGTAGACTAGAGAGTTCTATGTTCCACGTTTGGGGGGGAGGTGCCAGCTCTGCCGCACCAGCACTGCTCCTTCCCCAACCCCCAACCCGGACTGGGCTTAGATCTTCGACAGGCTGTGCACTCCTGCTCTGATCTGCCACTTAATTCCTCCCACCAGGTGGGCCTGGAGCCAGAAGTAACAACAGCTGTAGCTGCCCCACCTCCGCTGCCCCCGGGGCTGGAAGCCGAACCTCGAACTCCTTCTACTCCCACAGCTTTTCCCACTAACCTTCTCCGCAGTCTTTGGTGTTTGTGGGTTAAGAAGTCTGGTAACTGCCGCAGGTCACTGATTCAGAGCGCTAGGGCCCCCTCCGCCCGGCTTCTGGTCTGGATGGTCCACGCCGTTCAGACTGGGTTCTGCTCCACTCCGTTCCCAGCTCCCAGCTCCCAGCTCCATGTGGGATAGACCTCACCCAGAGACCATCCAGGCTGTCCTGGGCTGGAGCCCTGCTTCCCTCTGCTGTTTTGTGGGTTCTGCTGTTCTAGAATTGATTCAGAGCCATTTTTTATAGGTTTTTGGAGGGGCTCAGTACGGAGTTCACACTAGTTCCTGCTTACCAGCCTCCATCTTGGCTCCGCCGGACCTTCTGAAGGAAGAATTCTTAATTATTTTCAATTGTGCAAATCTTAAGCATGATGGAATTACTCTTATGTAAAGAGGATGACCAGAGCTGCTAATATATTTTATTATCAGAGAGTCTCAGAGTTGGAAGAGAGCTCAGAAGGCATCGGGTCCGAACCCTAGCTGGACAAAATGCCAAATGAAGCCCTGCAGTGAGTAAAGAGGAACCTGTGAGTAGCTCCTTCAGTTTTGTCTAGCTCTATTAATTGGGAAGTGTTTTTCTTGGACCGAGTTTTAATTTATCACTTTGCAATAGCCACCTATTGCTTTTAGGCAAGGACTAAGCAAAATAATGATAATAATTAATGATAACCAGAATAACAGCTAATGTTTATATGGCACCAAAGAGCTTGCAAAGCACTTCATGTATATTACTTTACTTCCTATGTATGTTTCATTTGATCTTCACAGCACCCCTGTGAGGTGGGTGTTATTATCCTCATTTTGTAAATAAGGGAAATGAGGTGAAGAAAATTTAAAATTATCAGGTAATTTCCTAAAGATGATCAAACTCTTTGTCCTTCTCTTATTCAGTTTTAGGCTCAGACCCATCTGCAGTTGGCTACTGTTGGCCTAAGGCAGGGGTGGGGAACCTGTGGCCTTGAGGCCACACGTGCCCTCTAGGTCCTCAAGTGCGGCCCTTTCACTGAATCTCAATTTCACACAACAAGTTAGTTTGGATCCAGTCCAAGGGACACATGTGGTCTCAAGGCCCCAGGTTCCCCACCCCTGGAAGCCATACGCATTGCCCATCCAAATATCCTAAATAGTCTGAACAAAAGGCATTCTTTATTCACATATCTTCCCCCCATGTGGATAGTTAAGCTAAATACCTATGAATATTTGTGGATTTAATTTTGAGGCCTTGCTATGAATTAAAGGTTAAAAGTATTGCAAAAACAAAAATGATAACATTACTGTATTAATTAGGATTTATTTACTGTCATATATAAGCAATTGCAGGCTGTTGTTTTTTATTTATTTCATTTACATCTTCTTTTAAGCTTATCTTTCTTTTCTTTTATTGTACTCTTTTTTATTTGTGCCTATGTATACATAATATTTACTGTCAACACTCCCTTTTCCTTTGAGTTTTCCTCTTATTCATTTGTTTTACTATGTTTTGCTGTAACTTCTAGCTTTCCCTTCTCTGTTTAATTCTGGGCATGACTCACTATCCTTTTGTTTATTTTTGATGGTATACTGACTATCTTAGAAAATACATGTGTGTACATACATGTGCACATGTATTCTTTTTAAAGTCTATAGTCTTTGGGAGTGGATTATTTTCCTATCTCCATTCAGTAACAAACTTACAACGTATATTTAATATCTGTTGAAAAGATGCAATGTTGCCCCATAATATTGCATATTCATGGACTTAAAACCTCCCCAGGTCATTTACTCCCTAAAATTCATGACTCCCTAGATCAGAGGACTGACAGTTCAATTGTGAGATTATTGGACTGAGAGTTTCTTGTGAGATTTGAAAAGTTTAGCTCCAATTTTATTTTACTTAAATTCTACAGCATTGTGACCAAAATGCTGTTTGGTTTACAATTGCTTATCGGAATAAAAATGATCAGTATGAGCTTATGTCATTTGTAGGCTTTTTAAGTGTCTGATTTCAAAAGTGTAGCACATATGAGAATTTTTTTTACAAAAATAAATTTTAATTTAATTTAAAATTTAAAAAAATTCTTAGGCATTTTGCTTATAATTCTACTTTTAAAGGGCCCAAACTAGGTAAATATGGAGAGTTTCATCACCTCTAGGTTATCTACTTGGTGATGAGTTCTTGGGCTATGGCAACACATAAAAACAAATAAAATGGCTCTGTGATCTATGAAACCGTATTTTGCTTCTGTGATGATACTGGCAACATGGCAGAAAAGAGGATAGAGTGCTAAAGATTAGTTTTTGGACCATCAATAAACGTTGACATAGTTGTTGGTATTCTAAGCAGGAAATCCTAATCCAATGATCAACAAGTGGACATCCCACCAGAGGAACTAAATTGCATTTATCTTAACATCCTCAATCAGAAGCAATAAGGATGCTGCAGTTAAACGGAAGACTGGATCTCAGATTCTTGTTAGAGGGAGAAAGTTGCTTTTATCCTCCATCAAAAGTAACAAGTAAAACATTTCTTGGGATACCGGGTCATCTCCCAATGAAGTGTTTGTGACAAATATTTGCAAAAGATCACCATTAAAATGATTGCAGCTAATGTACAAATGTCTATAGCAGCAAAGAGGCAGAAGAATTCTACAAAGAAATTGATCAGACTTCCCAAATTAAATCAATAGATACTTTGATACTTGGTGACTTCAATACAAAAGAGGATATAGGTGAGGATAATAAGAAAGGTATTCAAAAATGTATATCAAGAATATGGATTGAGTGAAACCAAAGACTCATAGAATACATAGTAATATGGTATACAAAAGTTTCCTATATCTATCTCAGTATCTACCTATGTCTGTATTTACTTCTATTTCTAATCTATCTCTGTCTCCATCTACATATCTGTATTCATCTCTACATCTATGTTTAGGCATTTATATCTATATAATACTTTCTTTAGAAAGAGAATTAGAAGTTGCTAGGCATGTTGATAACTTAATCACATCACAAAAATTAATTATCTTCAACAGATTGGAAATGACTGATTTTTGATGAGGTAGTAATTCTTGAACCAACTGTATATAGTCAGATTATTAACTTGTTAAATCAAGACCAGAATTAGTACAAAAGTAGAAAAAGCAATGAGAATGAGAGAAACATATAGTATATAACTGAACCAATTCAACCGACCTATTGAAAAATGTTACTGATGATGAAAAATATTATATGAAAGGAAGAAAGGACATAGTCACAGAAAATAACTTTCTAACCAAAGTTTGATTAGTAAAAATAAACTACAATGACAAGAAGACTAAAAGAGTCTAAAATGTTTTTATTCAGCAAATACTAGGTTTGTTTGCTAAGGAGAGAGAGGCATGGCAGTCAAATGCGATATTATTTTTTAATAAAAGACTTGCCTTAAAACTTCATGGAGTAGAATGATGGAATATTAGAAAGCATTCTTATTCCATAAAGCAGAAGTAATGGTAGACAAAACTAATTTAAAGAAAGTTTGGCAAGAGATCCAATTAAGCAAGGCTATCACATTCAAAGATAAAAATGGAAAAAGAGCAACATAATGAAGAAAAATTGAAAAGATCTGCAAATATTTTTCATATTAAACTTTAAATAATGATCAAAGAAAATAGAACACTTGGACCGTAACATCACAATACTGGATGTTCTCCAGAAGAGTGAGAAATGACATTAAAATAAAGAAAAATGAGAAAAACAGTTGGGTTAGACCAAGTGTATATAGAGGAGATCTGTTGTGAAGATAAGAAAATTGGGGTCAGGAGATCTAGCTTCTGACACAGCTCTCTGACTACAGGGAAGCCATACAAGCTCTCAGAGCAAAGTTTCCTCCCTAAGAAGAGAAAAATAATATTGGAACTACCAAAACCTCATAGCATCATTGTAAGTAAATTGCTCTGTCAACTTGAAGTTATATTTAAATAAATTGTTCTTTACTTTTCCTTTTGTCCTTGACAAAATATTACTTATAGTTAGTCCCAAAGGAAAATATGAGAAAAAAAAGACCCTTAAAAAATCATTTACATGGAGTGCATTTTAAGGTGTTCTGACACCTTAAAGGAATTTCTGGCACCTAACTTGTTTTCTGAGTTTTTTTAAAGCTTCCATATGAAACTAACCTTCCCAAACAATCCTTCACAGAATCTGCTCTGGGGGTGAATCAGGCTCATTTCTGTCTCAGGCCAGCATTTCTGTGGGTGCTTGCATATTAGCAATGGAAAATTCAGCCCAACTGAGTTTATAGAAACAGCATCTATCATCAAATTTATACATTTCTCAGTAACATTCTCAGGGACCATGTTTTAAATAGCTACTTCAGAGCTGGACCAAATTTCCCACTAGGTTATGCCTATTTTGGGGAAACTAAAAGTGGTTTTTTAAGCCATGCAGTTGGGTTCTTGCCATTGCTGTGGTTTTTGTTACCAGAAAATTTGGTTTGTGAGGCATTTGTGCCTGCTGACTGTCCAGGGGACAGTAGCAACTGATGTCCAGAATGAGGTTTCCAAGGAGCTGGGAGGTTCTGATGTACTTTCTGAATCATCAAAGGAAGGTAATAAATGATGGTCAATATAGTCTTAGGGCTAAAAATTTATTTTAGCCTACTTAGAAATAATTACTTACACTGATTAGCTTGCTTTGCAATTTTCAGGGCTTGCCCCTTCATAGCCTCATCATGCATTCATAGCCCTACTGAATTCTTAATGATTCATGGCCCCACTGGATTTTTTCAGTCTTGTGAGGTAGACTAATCAAATATCTGTATACCTCTTTTCAGATAAAGGAACTGGAGTTCAGAGAGGTTTAAATAACTCACACAGGGTTAGAGCTTGGCTATGAAATTTGGTCTTCTGACTCTAAGTTCAGTGTTATATCCATCTCGCCCCATCTTTGAAAACTATTAAACAGAATATTTGCTTAAATTCAATATTTTGATCTCATTAAAGTGGACATTTCTCTCCATGCTTACACAACCCAATTACTTCATTCTTACTCACTCAGTGGGATTCCTTCCCATGTTCCTCCATAATTCCTCCACAGAAGAGCTCCTCTGTGTGCTGGAGGCCTTCCTCCAGGTCTTTCTATATTTAATTTGCTGACTGTGGAAAATAAGTTAACTATAGTAGACTTCTGTGGCTATTTTTCTCTTCTTAGCCTGTGAATCAGTTCAGGAGGGAAGAGAGATTAAATATCATTTCTCTATATATCATGAAGCAGTACAACATTAATTAATATGTATTAAGCACCACTGTGAGCAGGGCACGGTGCTTTGCTGTAAGGGAAATGAGAATTCTAGATAAGATTTGGTCACTCTCCTTGGGGAACTCAAAATTTGGTAAGGGGACAAGGCACCACTTGAGATAGCAACAATATTCAACATTGCTAGTGCCTTAAAGAGTTACAAAACAAAGGTGGTGGGAGGGGGTCAGGAATGTGTTCCTAGAGGGCTAATATTTAAAGGCTTTAAAAACTGGGTAGGAATTGACCTGGGAGAAGGTAAGTCAATCAATGATTGTTGTCTTTCATGCTCAAGGAGGATCAACATGTCCTATGTTGGGGTCAAAGTACAGGGTGTCCAACTGGCTAATCATCCCAATACAAGCTCAGAAGGCTCTACCACAGGCTGGGCACAAATACTCCATATGAACATTCTGAGTGGAGATGTCTCTAAATTTCTCATCTCATGTTTCCCTTTGAGCCACAGCAATTCTGCTTTGCTCATAGAACACAGTGCCTTCTTTGATGCATGCATGCCATTCTGGACAATCCTATGCAAGTCGCTGCCACATCTCACAATCGATTCCAGAGTCTTTCAGAGACACCCTGAGAGTGTCCTTGTGTTGCTTCTTCTGACTTCTGTGTGAGTGCTTGCCTTGTATGAGTTCTCTATAAAATAGTCTTTTAGGCAAACATGCATTTGGCATTTGAACAATGTGGCCAGCCCATTGGAGTTGTGCTCTCTGCCGTACAGTTTGAATGCTTGACAGTTCAGCTTGAGAAAAGGACCTTGATATCTACTACCTTATCGTGCCATCTTCAGAATCTTCCTAAGACAATTCAAATGCAAGTGATTCAATTTCCTGCCATGGCTCTGGTATCCTGTCCAGGTTTCACAGGCATACAACAATGAGGTCAGCATAATGTCTCTGCTGACCTTCAGTTTGGTAGACAG
Organism: Trichosurus vulpecula; assembly: GCF_011100635.1. Lineage (NCBI taxonomy): Eukaryota > Metazoa > Chordata > Mammalia > Diprotodontia > Phalangeridae > Trichosurus > Trichosurus vulpecula. The sequence continues at coordinate 455,854,961 of NC_050574.1, read as the reverse complement.
TCTAATGCCTCTTCTCTCCCACACTTTCTTTTGAAGCCTCCCAAGCACTGTACTAATTCTGGCAATGTATTTGTCAATCTCATCATCTACGCATGCATCCATGGAAAGTACACTGCCAAGGTAAGTGAACTTATCCACAGCATTCAGAATTTCTCCATTTGCTGTAATTGGTGGTTCCATATATGGATGGTAGAGTGCTGACCGGTGGAGAAACTCTGTTTTCTTGGTGTTGTCAGGCCAAAATTAGCACAAGCAGCAGAAAATCAATTCTTCTTTTGTTATATCTCAGCCTCAGAATCTGCATTGAATGGACAAGTCAGTCAATAGACATTTATCTAAAAATTCCTACTGTATACCTGGCCCTGTGTTGATCACTGGGGATATAAAGAAAAGTGAAAGAGAGTCCCTGCTCTCAAGGAGTTCAGTCTAAGGGGGAGAGGGCATTTCAGGTAAAATAAATTATCTGAGCTAAAGCAAAGGGCATGAAGGCATGGTTTAGCAGATAGTTTTGCTGGAGCACAGAAAACATGGAGGGAAATAATATAAACTAAGACTGGAAAGGTAGGGTGGTACCATATTGTGGAGGATTTTAGATGATCAATAGAGGAATTGAATTTTAATGGTAGACAGTAAGAAGCCATTTTTTAAAAAAGAATAGCGATATGACCAAATTCGAGTGTTGAGGAAAAAAAGTTTTTCAGCTAGTGGTAGGAAAGATGGGTTGAATGAGGAAAAGACTGGAAGAAAGAGGAACCATTTGGGGGTCTGCTGCAATAGTATAAAAGATTAGTAATAAAGAGCCCATACTAGAATGGTAGCAGTGTATATAGAGAAGTTGGGACAAAATCAAGAGATTGGTAGAGATGCAATCAACAGGCATCTGTAAATGAATTGATTTGAAAAGTGAAAGAGAAGGAAGATTGAAACATAATATCAAGGTTAGAATAGAGTACAAGTACATTATTAGTCATCTTGTTATCACTTAGGATTTTTGGTAACTGTGTCACCCTATCCTACGCTGAACTTAGGATGGTGAGAGGGAAAAGGTAAGGGGGTGGTAGCAGCCATTTGCCAGTTTGTATTGTTTCTTTCCATTAGCACACATTTGTCTCCAACATTTATTTTCCTCCCACATCTATTTTTTGGAGCTTTTGCTTGTTCAGCCTAAGTTTTCTTGGTAAACTAACACATTTAAAAAAATTCAATTGAAGTATTATTCATTAAGGAACCCCACAAAGTGTCTTTCCAGTGCCATAGATATGGAGAGGGCACAATTCAGCCAAGGACCCTGTGTGTACCAACAATTTAGTAATAACTAGTCTGTAAAAAGTATTCTCTAATTCTACAAATTTGATTTTAAAATATTTTAATCACTGGCAAATTGCCTGTTTTTCTCTCTGATTGTTCTGCCTTATTCTGGAAATTCCTTTTGGAAAGTCTCTTGAATTTGGGTGTAGGGAGGTGGTCTCTCTCTCTCTCTCTCTTCCTCTCTCTTGCAAATCATAGGATTTAGGGGTAGAAGATCTCTGGGAGGTCACTGACTGTTGTTGTCCGGTCAATTTTAGTCATGTCTGACTCTGTGACCCCATTCAGAATTGTCTTGGCGAAGATATTGGAGTGGTTTGTCATTTCTTTCTCCAGCTCATTATACAGATGAGGAAACTGAGGCAAATGGGGTTAATTCACTTGCTCAACCCATCCTTCCTACCACATAGCCAGTAAGTGTGGCAGAATTTGAACTCAGGAAGATGAATCTTCCTGACGCTATGGTTGGCATTCTATGCACTGTACTGCCTAGCTGCCCTTACTGACTCTAACTAACTTAACAGAGAAGAGAACTAAGGGAGTTCTCGCACACATGAAAAGTAGTAGAATTAAGACTCAAACAAAAGTCTTCTGACTCCAAGTCTAGTGCTTTTTCTACCTCACAATATTGCTTGCTTTTGAGAGGGATTTCTTCATCTTTATGTAAAATACTCTAAAACTGAAAGAATTCTGAGCATCTCCAAGGGATGGAAGGCCATATTTACAAATGATCCTGCATAGTATGAACAGCTATTAAGAATTTTCTTTCTTGCTTCCTTTCTTTCTTTATTTCTTTCTTTCTTCCTTCCTTCCTTCCTTCTTTCCTTCCTTTCTTTCTCTTTCTTTCTTTTCTTCTTTCTTTCCTTCCTTCTCTTTCTTTCTTTCCTTCCTTCTTTCTTTCTTTCTTTCTTTCTGTCTTTCTTTCTTTCTTTCCTTCCCTTTCTTTCTTTCTTTCTTTCTTTCTTTCTTTCTTTCTTTCTTTCTTTCTTTCTTTCTTTCTTTCTTTCTTTCTTTCTTTCTTTCTCTTTCTTTTAGCTTTCTGTAATGCCCATAAAGTTTTTGAGAATTAGTCTGCATGTGGTTTCTATTGATCTTTTGCAATAATCATCCTGGCCAAGTTCCTGGCTAAGTGGCCACCATAATAGGTAGAATATTTCTTTCCCCTCCCTTGTAATAACTCATAAAAATCATGGATCAAGGTACATTAGTGTTGCCATCTGTGTTGTACTCACACCAATGAAATCACAGATCCTTGAAGTGTTGACATTCTCACAAATGAGATTTCCTTTTTAGGAGATGACATGATTCTTACAAAGAAAGAAATGTTAAGAGAATTTGTTCCACTAGTTCTTAGAAAATTTAAGAAGAAAATGAGAAAATTTAGGGAAAAATTGCTTGGCCAATTATCATTACTTAATACTAAATTATCATTCTGTCATTTCTAGTGCTTCAAGCAGACAGGCCTCATTTTGTACCCTATCAGGAAAATCTCCTGTGGGTATCAGATTGGTTTTAAGAAGTGATAAGAAATGAATCAGCAATTCAACTCTTTCCATTTGGGAGAACTTTGACCTGAATTGTACATACACAGAATGATGAATTAATTGAAGTCTGTCTTTAAGTCTTTAATAATAGTGGAGTTGAACTGGTTTCCTAAAGGTTTAAGATTGGGAAAGGAGGAGAGGGCAGCCAATACAGGGGTGATGGCCTGGAAAAGTATTGCGGGATAGAGGAATTGGAGTTCATGCTGAAGGCACAAAGTAAGTTTAGGACAAGTAAAGCAAAAGAAGAGATGTGCTACATAGGAGACTGTGATCAATTAGAGGAACTTCAGTTCATCAATGGGGAAATGACTGAACAAGTTATGGCATACAAATGCAATGGAATACTGTCATGCCATAAGAAATGATGAAGGGGATGGTTTCAGAGAAACCTGGGACAACTTGTACAAGGTGATGTAAAGAGAAGTGAGCAGAACCAGGAGACCAATTCGTACAAGAATATCACTATAAAACTACTTTGAAACCCATAAGAACTCTGATTAATGCAATGACTATCCATTATTCCAGAGGACTGAGGAGGAAATATGCCATCCACTTCTTTACAGGGAGGGGACAGACTCTGGGTCAATCAGTAAGTGAAAGAGCTTTCCCACCCATTGAATAAGCCTCAGGTGTGGCCAACAAGGGGAGGCCTGATTAGAGGCAGGCCCACACCTTTGTGATGCCTATCAGGGATTAAAGGCTCTTTCCACCCACTCAATAGACCTCTGATGGGAGGCTTGATTAGAGGGAGGCCCACACTCTTTCACTACCTAGATCCGGAGCCCCAAGCCCACACCCTTTAGCTAGTTAGGCCATGAGAGGCATGAAGCCCTTAGGACCCTAAGGGGAGTTGCTAAGACCAGAGCCAATGGTACATGCACTGAGTTCTGGTCAATCAGATGCCAGCTAGGACTGTATAAAGAGAAGCCAGAATTGAGAGCAGCAGAACTTGGAGTAGTGGAACTGAGAGTGGCAGGATTCAGAAGCAGACATTGAGCAGATTGAGGGAGAACCAGCATTGAGAGAGACTGCAGAGCAGAGAGTGCAGAACAAAAGAGAGTTATGGAGATCAAGGAACTCGGAGTGGGCAGAGCTGCAGGAGAGAGTGCTGAGCAGAGAGTTGGGATTCATGAGTGACTGTTTACGGGAAGGCCCTAGCGGGGTGTGTGTGTGTGTGTGTGTGTGTGTTGTGGGGGGGGTTACAGGATGGTTTGACTCCTTGCTATAATACTTTGCTATAATTTCCTTGTTGCTATATTGAGGTGGGCTTACTGGCTTTGGAATATAATTGCTATTACATGGAATTAGAATTACTGGTGCTGGGATTGGATTCTCTTGTGGCTAAATAAATGTCATACTTCCTCCTTCCTCTGCCTTCTACTTAGAGAATTTCTTATGCTTTGTGATTCCAAACCATATAGGCATGTTCATGGTCATCCTCAAGGTCATGAATCTTGCCTCACTGATATAGGGGGTAGAATGAAAGAAAAAAGATTTTGGACATGGCCAATGCTGGAATTTGATTTACTCTACTACACATATTTTGTTATAAGGGTTTTGTTTTTACTTTTCCAAAACTACAGGGGAAGGAGAGAAATACAAAATTTTATTTATTGAAAAAATTAATTATAAACACAAACAATAAAAAGAAGAGAAAATTTCCTGGACCTTAGTTGATATCAGTCATCAGGATCTGGACAAGGTTCTAAAAGTTAGGTAGAACATAGACATAGAACATAGAACTGAACATCGAAACTTCTGAGTGATGTTGATAGATTGAAAGAGTGTCTGGACCCAGTAATGGGGAGCAAGGAGAATTCTGAATCCTTCTAATGAGCTGAGAGGAGAGGGGGTGTGGCATAGTGGGGGTGAAAATTGGGGATACAAGAAAAAGTATAAGCACTGCTAGAAAGAATGGTTAGGAATGCAGTGTCATCTTGAGGGAATCTGATCTCTGAGAATATCAGAAGATAAAAGGAACGTGAAAGGAATAATGTTTAAATGAAGAAATGTTTGTCAAATATGATTCAAGCATTCCCAGAAGGCACAGTGGAAATGATGGGCATATGGGGAATGGGGCTTTTCAGGGTTAGGGTTGAGGTGGATGACTATGAGAAAATAGGCAGTAGAGGTTTGGGGAGGGTCGGTTTACTCTTGGGAAGTCTGAGATTTAGTATACTACAATAATATAGAGGCAGTTTGCTTACCATCGGAGAAGGAGTCCAGGAAAAGAATCAGTAGATGGTACATCTTGCAATGTAGGCAGGTGAGTGGGGCAGTACAGGTCACAGCTTCACCTCCAGGTGATGGTGCAGTCAGTCTCATTATGGTTGTACAGGATCCTTCGCCTTCTTGGCAGTCTGTCTGTAGCTCTCAAAGTCATCTTTTTCTTGGTCCTGGTGTGTTTTTCTCTTCATTCTCTGCTTGTTGAATACCTGGCCTTTTTCTCATAGCTCTGTCCAGTTCAGTGACTTAACCCTACTGAGGGAGCTCTGCTGGGAAAAGTGGGCCTGGTCTTTTTCTTTTAACTCCACTCCATTTAGCAGACTGGTTCAGTGGAAAAAATACAGAGAGTACTTTTTATACAAAGAAGAAGTGATAAAAAATCAACAATAACAGACCATGTGTCTGCTTTCTCATCTCTATAAAATCTTTTCCACAGTATTTTATGTACACATTGAGTAAGATGATATCCTTGCTATGAAAACTTGAGAAGGGAACAGGCAGGCTTTCATGGGCAATTGTCTACAATAGACCACATATTTTTGATGACACATTAACTGTTTATTGTTTATTGATTCTTTTTGCAAGTTTTTGACTCAAGAGAATAAGAGGCAGCCTTGAAAGCTTTCCTCAGACAAGGTGTCAATCATGTCTGTGTTAAAATGGAAAAGAAAAAAAAAGACTCCACTGCTGATGTGACTATAGATCCGATTTTGTTTAATTTTGTGCTGTTTTACCATCAAGTAAGTTATAAAACAGAGGGCCATACACTCAGGTACCACTGTTGGAGGGGATATATTTGTCCATCTAAACAAGTAAGATTTTCCTGTTGATGCCAAGGTTCCTCAGATAGACTCACTCAGAGAAGTACTGTAATCATATGAGGGTCTAGAATGGCATTAGTCTCCTTAGAAAAATTCACAGCAAGGTGAAAGATTGTTCTACCGATCTGTAATAGAGAAACAAAATGGATAAAGAATGCATATTGAACAGACCATGAGATAGAACTGGATTAAGAGCTAATGAAATTAACCCATCAGAATGTCTGTCTGTCTCATCTATCTATGTCTACATATCTTGGATTGTGAATCAGAATATGTATTTATATCTATGTATATATGTGTGTATCTATAGATCTCTATCTGTCTGTCTATCTATCCATCTATCTATCCATCTATATCAGACAAGTGTTGCATGTGGACAAAGAAATGGGCCTAGAATGGAGTAAGAGAAGGAGATCAGGCTAAGTAATATTTGAAATATGGTAGTGATCTCAAAATGTTTTCTGCTTCCAATGAGCACCTCTTTAGCATCAATATTCTTGTGTTGTAATGTCAGCACATGAATAGATAGCTAGAAAGACCTGGTATTTATTTAAGTTTTTTCTATGTGACAATCACTATGTTAAGCATTTGGGATACAAATATAAATAAACCAGACTGTCCCTGGCTTCAAGGAGCTTACATTCTAATAGGGGAAGACAGTAGAGAAGGGGGAGCTAGAAAAAGAAAGGGAAAGATGAAACTAGGTTTGGGGATGACTGGGAAGTGGTTGCAGGCCTGATTTCTGGTAAGATAAGGTAAATGATCACCCATCATAAATAAGCATCATAGGGGTTGAGTCCAAAGTATCTGTGGATAAGGGAAGGAGATGATGGCCAGAATGGTGGCATCATGGATATGATGATTGGGGTGGAGGTCAAAAGTACATCAAGGTATTTACCTATTGGTTCATTGGCTACAAATTATGGAACAAGATATCAAAATGAAAGGTGAAGAAGACCCAAAGGAAATAGAAAGGTATATCGTAAGTATAAGTAAGCTGTATGCTATAACCAATGAGCATTTGCATGTGGAAAATTGCAAGACACATTTTTTAGGACATACATATCAGGAAAAGTAGGCATGCTAGTCACATGGCAAGAAAAAGACAAGACATCAACAGCCCAAGTGTTATATTGGTACTTCTGAGTTATGAAAAGAACAAGAGGAAAACCACCAACGCATTTGCCAGATTTTCTGTGGAGCATTTTTGGAAACAAATTGACAAAAATAGGATGAAATGAGAAAGTGTGGAGGAGTTGCAATCTGCTTTTGGGTGGACAGAGCCCTCTCACCAATGAAATCATGACTGCCAATGTACTGAATCTCAAGTAAACAAAGGAGAGCTGTTAACTGTATAAAAATTCACCACTTATAAATTAAAGGATGCCTCTCTCTAAGGGGAGAGGTGATGTAGAGTACTGGATTCAGAATTGATCTCAAAGTCAGGATTACCCGAGTTAAAAATTCTGTCTCTGACACACACTGAAGGTGGGAGGAGATAACCTTTTAGTCTTTCAGGCAGTCTTCTAAGGCAAAGAGTTACAGATCTATTGCTTAGAGGAAATGTCCTTGACAGGATCTCTCTATAACCATGAACTCAAATTAAACCTCTTTACCTTTTCTTTCCCCTAGCAGTACAAGACACTGGGGTTGGGATGGTGATACAAAAGCAAAATAAAATCATGAAAACAAAAAAAACTCTAAGCCATCCAGAAGCTTTTATTCTACTGAGGCTTAAACTATATTTGCAGTTAAGTGAATACAAGGTAATTTTAGGAGGGAGCTAACAGGTAGGTGCATCAGAAAGGGCTTTCCACATTGCGGTCTTAGCTGAGTCTTAAAAGAATCTAGGGATTCTAAGAGGCAGACCAGAGAAAATGTATTCTACGAATGTATTTGAAAATATCTTTGAGAAGGCACAGAAATGGAATATGGCATGTCAAGTTCAGGGATTAAACTGGTAGGTCATTATCGGTGGAATGAAGGATGCATGAATTGGGGAAAAATATGAAATGCCTGAAAAAGCAGGTAAGAAGCAGATTAGGAAGGGCATGAGCATTTTTGAGGAGGAGAATTTTTGTTTGCTCCTAGAGGTGAGAAGGAGCAACTGGGATTTATTGAGCAGAGCTGTGTCTTAAGAATGTCAATTTTTCAAGTATGTGGTGAATAGATTATAGTGGGGGGAAGAAATGGGAGGCAAAGTGCTGCAGCAGATAGAGTGGATAGACATAGAGTCAGGAAGACCCAGGTTCAAATTCTATCTCAGACTCTTAATATCTGTGTGATCCTGGGCAAATCACTTACCTCTCTGAGTCTTAGTTTCTTCATCTGTAAAGCGAGCTTGGGCATCTAGATGGCACAGTGGATAGAGCATTGGACCTGAAATCCGGAAGACTCATTTTCTTGAGTTTAAATACTGCCGCAGACACTTAATACCTATGTGATCTTAGACAAGTCACTTAATCCTATTTGCCTCAGTTTCCTCACCTGTAAAATGAGCTAGAGAAGGAAATGGCAAGCCACTATAGAATCTTTGCCAAGAAAATCCCAAATGGGATCGTGAAGAATCAGACACAACTGAAACACGTCAACAACAACAACAAAAACTGAATGAAATGGCTTCAGTGACGCCTAAGGTTCCGTTCAACTAAATCTGTGATCCTATGAGAGCAGGGGGAAGATGGAGGTGAGATCGTGGTAGGGTAGAGAGGACAGACAGGTGTGTGACTACAAGTTCCTGCCTGACATTGTGCTTATGAAAACGTTTTCTTGGCTTGTGGCTATAACTGCTGTTCCCAGGGCCTGGTCATTCTTTGCAGCTCTGCTACCTCATGGCTTTGAAGCAAACAAGATTTTGTTCTGATGACTGCTTTCCAGGCTGGCTAGCCCACCATTGTTGCTTGCCTACCGTCTCACAGCTGTGTGGTGTCTTTATACCAACTTTAGTCTGCAACATGCTGTGTGTCCCAAAGGATCCCTAGTTGCCGCAAACACATAATTTTGTAGGCAATGCCATGATTTGGTGGTTTGGATGGCACTAAGCTGCACAGGCTGGAATCCAAAATTATTTCTAGTTCAAAGACAATGTAGCTATTTCTCACTACCTCCAAGGAATCATTTGAAAAACAGTTTTTTCTATCCTTATCTTGCCTTCTTTTTTTAAACTAACTCGTTTACATTTACAAATTTAGAAGGAAAAAGAGGTGAATTTTCTAAAAATATTACAAACTATCTTCCATATTTATAGTGTTGGGTCTTAATAAACAGACATATCATTTTCACATCACTGCTAATTACATCTGGAACTGCAGTAGCTTATTTGCTGTATTTATTTAGATCAAATTGGCCATGACTTCTTCTCTTCATCCTAGGACTTTGCTACATTAAGAAGAGAACACAGAATCTCTTCTCTGTTCCCATGTCTTTTGACCACCCATGTTACCTAGCATACCAGTTTTCATTTGCATTCAGTGGCATATTTTGATTAAATTTCTCTATCACTGTAATTCAGACATTTTTCACTCTATGGTTTATTTCACTTTCTCCCATTCATTCAATCGCTAACATAGATATATTGGAAGACTTGTAGTTGAAGTGTTTGTTTGTTCAGTTGTTTTCAGTTGTCTCTGACTCTTCATGACCCCATTTGGGATTTTCTTGGCAAAGATACTGGAGTGGTTTGCCATTTCCTTCTCCAGCTAATTTTACAGATGAGGAAACTGAAGTAAACAAGGTTAAGTTATCCAGGGACATGCAGCTAGGAAGTGTTTGAGGCCAAATTTGAACCCAGGTCTTCCTGATTTCTGGCCTACCTTCACTGTGCTACCCAATTGCCCCCTTAATAAACGTTTATTGACTGACCAACTGAAATAATATAAGAGGAGAAAAGAAGAGAGGCTAGGGGAGAGCCTTGGGGGACATCAAAGATTAGCAGGCACAACTCAGATGAAGATCCAGCAAAGAAGACTGAGAAGCATTGTTCAGACAGGTGAGAGGATGACAAGAGAGCAGAGTCGTGAAAACCTAGAGAGAAAAGGAATCCAAGGAGAAAACACCCTGGAATCAACAGTGTCAAAGACTGCAGAGAGGACAGGAAGAATGAGGATTGAAAAAAGGTCATTAGACCTGGAAATTAAGAGGCAAAAGACAACTTTGTAGAGAGCTCTTTGAGTTGAGTGATGAGGTTGGCTGCAAGATTGCAGAGAATGAAGAAGAGAGTGAGAGGAAAGAAAGTGGAGGTACCAATTACAAGCAGCCTTTTTTTTCTTTTTTATAACTAAGATTTTTTATTTTTAGTTTGCAATGCTCAGTTCCACATAATTTTGAGTTCCAGATTTTCTTCTCCCCCTACCATACTCATTCCCCAAAATGTCATGGAATCTGATATATCTTCTGCATATAACTTGACAATGAACTTATTTACACTATACTCAAGTTGTGAAGAAGAATTATGACCAATGGAATGAATCAAGAGAAAGAAGAAACAAAACCAAAAAAAAACAAACAAAGAAAAGAGAAAAAAAAGGGGAAAAAAGGAGAGCAAACCGTGTGCCTCAATCTGCATTCATACTTCATAGTTCTTTCTCTGGATGTAGATAGCTCTCTCTGTCGTAAATCCTTTGGAATGGTCTTTGAACCTTGTATTGCTGAAAAGAGTGAGGTCTATCAGGGTTAATCACAGAATCCATATATCTGTGGTTCTGTGTAATGTTCTCCTGGTTCTGCTCCACTCACTCGGCATTATATCGTGTAGGTTTTTCCATGCTATTATGAGGTCTGTGTCATCCCTCTTCATATATCATAACTTGTTCAGCCATTCCCCAATTGATGGGCATCCCCTTGATTTCCAATTCTTTGCTACTACAAAAAGATCTGCTATAAACATTTTTGTACATATGGGTCCTTTTCCCACTTGTGTGATCTCTTTGGGATACAGCCCTAGAAGTGGTATTGCTGGGTCAAAGGGTATGAACATTTTTATAGCTTTTTGGGCATAGTTCCAAATTGCTCTCCAGAATGGCGGATCAGTTCACAACTCCACCAGAAATGTAACAGTGTTCCAATTTTCCCGCATCTTCTCCAGCATTTATCATTTTCTTGTTTTGTCATCTTAGCCAATCTGACAGGAGAGATGTGGTACCTAAGAGTTGTTCTGATTTGCATTCTCTAGTCAGTAGCAATTTCAAGCATTTTTTCATATGTCTATAGATATCTTTAATTTCTTCCTCTGAAAACTGCCTGTTCATATCCTTTGACCTTTTCTCAATTGGAGAATGACTTATACGCCTATAAACTTGACTCAGTTCCCTGTATATTTTAGAGAGGAGGCCTTTATCAGAGACACTGGTTGTAAAGATTTTTCTCCCAATTTTCTACTTCCCTCCTAATCTTAGTTGCACTGGCTTTTTTTATACAAAAACATTTCAATTTAACATAACCAAAATTATCCATTTTGCATTTTTAATACTCTTTATCTCTTGTTTGTCATGAATTCTTTGCTTCCCCGTAAATCTGAGAGGTAAACTATTCCTTGCTCTCCCAAATTGCTTATAGTATTAGTCTTTATTCCTAAATCATGAACCCATTTTGACTTTATTTTGGTATATGGTGTAAGATATTGATCTATGCCCAGTTTCTGCCCTACTTTTTTCCAATTTCCCCAGCAGTTTTTATGAAATAGTGAATTCTTAGCCCAGAAGCTGGATTCTTTGGGTTTATCAAAGAGTAGATTGCTATAGTCATCGAATACTACGTCTTGTGTACCTATCCTATCCCACTGATCCACAACTCTGTTTCTTATCCAGTACCAGGTAGTTTTGATGACTGCTGCTTTATAGTACAGTTTGATATCTGGTATGGCTAGGCCACCTTCCTTAGCATTTCTTTTCATTAATACCCTAGATATTCTAGATCTCTTGTTTTTCCAGATGAATATTGTTATTATTTTTCCAGCTCTGTAAAATATTTTTTTGGTAGTTCGATTGTTATGGCACTGAATAAATAAATTAATTTAGGTAAAATTGTCATTTTTATTATATTAGCTCAGCCTAACCATGAGCAACTGATATTTTTCCATTTATTTAGGTCTGACTTTATTCACATGAAAAGTGTTTCATAATTATGTTCATATAAGCCCTGGGTGGGTCTTGGCAGATGGACTTCCAAAAATTTTATAGTGTCACCAGTAACTTTGAATGGAATTTCTCTTTCTATCTCTTGCTGTTTGGCTTTGTTAGTAATGTATTGGAATGCCAAGGATTTATGTAGGTTTATTTTGTATCTTGTAGCTTTGCTAAAGTTGTTTATTATTTCAAGTAGTTTTTTACTTGATTCTCTAGGATTCTCTAGATAAATCATCATATCATCTGCAAAAAGTGATAATTTAGCTTCTTCTTTGGCTGTTCTAATTCCTTCAATTTCTTTTTCTTCTCTTATTGCTATAGCCAATGTTTCTAGTACCAAATTGAATAGTAGGGGTGATGATGGACATCCTTGTTTCACCCCTGATCTTATTGGGAATGCATCTAGCTTATCCCCATTACAAATAATGCTTGTTGATGGTTTTATGTAGATGCTATTTATAATTTTAAGGAAGGCTCCATTTGTTCCTATGCTTTCTAGTGTTTCTAATAGGAATGGGTGTCGTATTTTGTCAAAGGCTTTTTCTGCATCTATTGAGATGATCATATGGTTTCTGCTAGTTTTGTTTTTGGTATGATCAATTATGCTGATAGTTTTCATAATATTGAACCAGCTTTGCATTCCTGGAATAAATCCTACCTGGTCATTGTGTATTATTTTCCTGATAAGTTGCTGCAATCTTTTTGCTAATTTTTTTTAATTTTTGCATCAATATTCATTAGGGAAATTGGTCTATAATATTCTTTCTGTGTTTCAGCTCTTACTGGTTTGGGTATTAGTACCATATTTGTATCAGAAAAAGAATTTGGTATGACTCCTTCTTCACCTGTTTTCCCATATTGTCTATAAAGTATAGGAATTAATTGTTTTTTAAATGTTTGATAAAATTCACAAGTAAGACCATCTGGCCCTGGAGATTTTTTCCTAGGGAGTTCATTGATGGCTTGCTCAATTTCTTTTTCTGAGATGGGGTTATTTAGGAATTTTACTTCCTCTTCTGTTGACCTAGGCAATTTATGTTTTTGTAGATATTCGTCCATATCCCTAAGGTTGTCAAATTTATGGGCATACAATTAGGCAAAGTAATTCCTAATTATTATTTTAATTTCTTCTTTATTGAAGGTGAATTCACCCTTTTCATTTTTGATACTGGTAATTTGATTTTCTTCTTTCTTTTTTTAAATCAAATTGACCAAAGGTTTATTAATTTTATTGGCTTTTTCATAAAACCAGCTCTTTGTTTTATTTCTTAATTCAATAGTTTTCTTGATTTCAATTTTATTAATCTCTTCTTTGATTTTCAGTATTCCTAATTTGGTATTTAATTGGGGATTTTCAATTTGTTCTTTTTCTAGTTTTTTTTTTCTGTTGCATGCCCAATTCATTGATCTCCTTTTTCTCTATTTTATTCATGTAAGTATTTAGAGATATAAAACTTCCTCTAAGAACAGCTTCTGCTGCATCTCGTAAGTTTTGGTATGTTATCTCATTATTGTCATTCTCTTGAATGAAGTTATTAACTGTTCCTATGATTTATTCTTTGGCCCACTCATTCTTTAGAATTAGATTGTTTAGTTTCCAATTAATTTTTAGCTTATTTTTCCCTGGTTCTTTATTACAAATAGTTTTTTATTGCATCATGATCTGAAAAGGGTGCTTTGACTACTTCTGCCTTTCTGCACTGGATGGTGAGGTTTTTACGCCCTAGTACATAGTCAATTTTTGAATATGTGCCATGTACCACTGAGAAAATAGTGTATTCCTTGTTATCCTCATTCAGTTTTCTCCAGAGGTCTATCATATCTGCCTTTTCTAAAATTCTGTTCACCTCCTTAACTTCTTCCTTGTTTATTTTGAGGTTAGATTTATCAAGTTCAGAGAGGGGGAGGTTGAGGTCTCCCATTATTATGGTTTTGCTGTCTATTTCTTCCTGTAACTCTTTTAACCTCTCCTCTAAGAATCTGCGTGCCTTACTACTTGGTGCATATATGTTAAACAATGATATTGCTTCATTGTTTATGGTGCCTTTTAGCATGATGTAGTGTCCTTCCTTGTCTCTTTTAATTAAATCTATCTTTGCTTTTGCTTTGTCTGAGATTAGAATTGCTACCCCTGCTTTTTTTTGCTTTAGCTAGAGCACAATATATTCTACTCCAGCCTTTTACCTTTACCGTGTGTGTCCCCCTGTTTCAAGTGTGTTTCTTGTAAACAGCATATCATAGGATTATGGTTTTAATCCATTCTGCTATCTGCTTCTGTTTTATGGGAGAATTCATTCCATTCACTTTCACAGTTATGATTACTATCTGCCTTTTTCTCCATCCTATGTCCCCCTGTTTATGCTTTTATTTCTCCTTTTCCCTTTCCACTCCTCAACAAAGGTTTGCTTCCCTTATCTTACCGTTTTTCACTTACTACTTTTCCCTCCCTTCTGACCAGCCCCTCCCCTTTTTTCCCCCTTTCCTCTCCTACTGCCTGTAGGACAAGTTAGATTTCTATACTTATCAGGGTATGTTTTTCCCTTCTTGAGCCAAATCTGATGAGAGTAAAGCTCAGGTACTGCTCTTCTCCCTCCCTTCTTTCCCTCTATTATACTATGTTTTTGTGACTCTTCATGTGATGTAATTTACCCTTTTCTACTACCTCCTTACCTCTTTTCCCAGAACCATCCTTTTATATCTCCATAATTGTATTTTTTATCATTATATTGGTTATTTTATACTGACATCCACAGTCTATGAATATCCCTTTCAATTGTCATAATAAGTATACTATTCTCAAGATTGACATACATATATATCAAACATATATAAAAGAAAACAATCCTATATAAGGATGTAATTAATTAGCCTTATTGATTAACTAGGTGATTTTGTCCCTGTTTGCCTTTTTGTGTCTCTGTTGAGTTTTGTATTTGGAGATCAAATTTTCCATTGAGCTCTGGCCTTTTCATCAGGAAGGTCTGGAATTTCCCTGTTTCATTGAATGTCCATCTCTGTGCCTGGAAAATTATGCTCAATTTTGCTGGGTGGTTGGTCCTTGGTTGTAGTCTAAGCTCCTTTGCCTTTCAGAATATCGTATTCCAATTTCTCCTGTCATTTAATGTAGAAGCTGAAAGATCCTGCATGATCCTGATTGTATTTCCATGATATTTGAATTGCTTCTTTCTAGCTGCTCGCAATATTTTCTCCTTGACATGTTAGTACTGGAATTTGGCTGTAACATTTCTTGGAGTTTTCAATTTGGGATCTCTTTCCGGGGGTGATCAATGGATTCTTTTGATGACAGTTTTACCCTCTGGTTTTAGAACATCCAGGCAATTTTCCCTAAGGATTTCATGGAAGATACTGTCCAGGCTCTTTTTTTCATCATAGCTTTCAGGTAGAGCAATAATTCCCAGATTGTCTGTCCTGGATCTATTTTCCAGGTTGGTTGTTTTTGCAATCAGATATTTCATGTTTTCTTCTATTTTTTCATTCTTTAGATTTTGTTTGACTTTCCTTGATGTCTCATAGAGTCATTAGCTTCTACTTGCCTAATTTTAATTTTTAATGTTTCATTTTCTTCCTTTGTCTTCTTTATCTCCTTTTCCATTTGGTTGATTTTACTTCTCAATGAGACATTTTCTTTGTTTATATTCTGATTTTCCTTAACCAATTCCCTGATTTTACCTTTTAAAGATTTGTTTTCCTCAATGAATTTTTTCTTCCATTTTTTTCCATTTTTTCTTTTACCTCCCTAATTTGGTTTTTAAAGTCCTCCTTGAGTTCTTCCAGGAATGCTTTTTGGTCTGAAGACCAGTTCACTTTCCCTTTTGAGGTTTCAGATGTGGGTGTAGTGTCCATGCTGTCCTCTTCTGAATTGGTGTTTTGGTCTTCCCTGTCTCCATAATATGAGTCAATCATCTTTGAAAACTTCTTACAATTCTTTTTCATGGTTTTTTTTCTCTCTTTGTTTCTGAAGTGGATCTCTGTTTCTGAAGCTCAGGGGGCTCTGTCCCAAGTTTCTTGTGTTGGGATCTAGTTTTATGTGCTATGGCCTCTGGTTTCATGAGGTGTTGGGGAGGGGTGGTCTGCCTGCTGGAAGTCTCCTCTTCCCCAGAACTGCTGTACGGCAGGGGTGGTTTCAACTCTTGTCTGTGTTTGTGTCTGCCACTTACCCTGGCTGTGCAAAGCCAAGTCTGAGATCCTGGCACTGATGTTAGTTAGTGCACCGCCCCCCCCCCCCCCCTTGGGGCTCAGTTACTCTTGTTGTTCTACTAAGGTGAGGGCTGCTGGGCACACCTCTCTTCCTGTACTAATCTCCTTCTGCCACCACAGGAAGGGCCCTCTCCCCCACTTCTCTCACTACTGAATCCCCTTTCTGGTTCCTCTGTTTCTCCTGAGGTTTTATTCTCTGGGTTAATTCAAGGGATGGATATGAGCCATTTTACTTGCACATCCTGGCTACTGGGAGTCCAAGAAGGTGAGTTTCAAACCTTTAGACTGTGGGTTGGAGGCCTCTAGGCTAGCTGCTCCCACGGCTGCAGGCTTTGTGCTCCGACAGACTCCCATCCTGGGCTGAGAGGCCTGGAGCCCAATCGCAACTGTAGTTGGTACTTCTGCCCTGGGCCTCTTCCTGCTGTGGTGTGTCGCTCACCCAGCACTCCCCCAGACCCTCAGGCTGGCCAGATTCCTGTGCTGTTCCCAGTTGGTTTGGTCTGGTGCCCTTGTGTTTGCCTGGGGTTGGAGGCCTCCAGGCTAGCTGCTCCCTCAGCTGCAGGCTCTGTGCTCTGACAGATTCCCTTCCTGGGCTGGGAGCCCTGGGGCTCCTTCAGGCAGTCTTTTCAAAAATTTTAGTCACAATAGGAAGGAAAGATATAGAAGAATAGTTACAGTGATTGATGGGTCATGTGAGGAGATTTTGAAGATGAGAGAGATGTGGATATGTTTCTAGGCAGCAGGGAAGCAGCCAGAAGACAGGGAGAGAGTTAAGATAAGTGAGATAGTGGGGATAAAAGAGGGGTCAGTCTTCTGGAGAAGATGGGATGGAGTGAAGTCACTTGTGCATGGAAAGGCATTTGCCTCAACAAATGGGAGAACCACCTTTTTTGTGACATGGGGTGAAGGAGGAGATAGTAAGGGAGGACATCTGAGTGATGAGATAAGTAGGAAGGGAGAAGAAACTCTCAAAAAAAGCCTCATTATTTTCAATGTAAAAGGGAAGATTTTCACCTGAGAGAGTTAGGGCAGCGGAAGCCCTAGCAGGTTTGGGAAGGGATGAAAAGGTTTGAAAAAGCTGCTTTTGTGAGTGGGATGGTGAATTAATTTGAGAGGTATAAAAGGATGACCTTGTTTAAGTGAGGGCCCAGTTGAGATTAAGTAACTGATTTTTAGTGAACACATTCAATATGGTCTCCTTATTTTCTCTAGTATTTTTCCCCCAGAATCTCATGAATAGGATCAAAGAATGGGAGGTAGGAATAATATATGGCTAGGGCTTGGTAGGGTAAGATCAGCTATAGAATGAGGCAAGCGGTTGGAAAAGAGGGTAGAATACAGGTTAACAGGTTCACCAGTGGGGCAAAATAGGCAAGGGGGTAGAGTAGAGCAAGTGCAGGGAGGTGGCCTGGGAAAGAACTGAGGGGTGGAGGGACTAGAGGGCAAGATGAGGATGAAGAATAGATCTAGAGGTTTTTAAAGCAGAGGGAAAAGTGAAATGACAACAAACTATGACCAGACAAGGGAATTTCATAGTTCATGAAAATGGAAATAAAACATTGTGAATGATGGCAAGATCAAAGGTATGATCATTTCTGCATCTGGTTGAGATAGAGTGGAAGAGCATGCTGGTCATAGGAAATGGATGAGCTGAGGAATTTGGAAATTAAAGTGTTCGAGAGAATATTGATTTATATTTTGAAACCCCTTAGTAGGAGGGCAAGAGCTAGGAAGCTCATAGAGTTCTTCCTTTACAATACAGCTCACTCATTATCCTTTTAAAATGTATTTTTAATATATTTGTATTCATTCATTCATTCATTCATTTATTTATTTATTTTTGAATTTTATCATTTTTATTTAATATTTTAGTTTTCAACATGGATTTCCACAGGATTTTGAGTTACAAATTTTCTCCCCATTTCTACCCTCTCCCCCCATTCCAAGATGGTATATATTATGATTGCCTCTTTCCCAGTCAGCCCTCTTTTCTGTCACCCCACTCCCTGCCCCCAACGCCTTTCCCCTTACTTTCTTGTAGGGCAGGATAGATTTCTATGCCCCATTCCCTATATATCCTGTTTCCCAGCTGCATGCAAAACCAACTTTTTTTTGAGCATCTGCTTTTAAAACTTTGCATTTCAAATTCTCTCCCCTCTTCCCTTCCCACCCACCCTCCCTGGGAAGGCAAGCAATTCAACATATGTCACACATGTATCATTATGTAAAACACTTCCACAATACTCATGTTGTGAAAGGCTAACTATATTTCCTTCCATCCTATCCTGTCCCCCTTTATTCAGTTTTCTCTCTTGACCCTGTCCCTTTTCAAAAGTGTTTGATTTTGATTACATCCTCCCCCTATCTGCCCTCCCTTCTGTCATCCCCCCTTTTTATCCCCTTCCCCTTACTTTCCTGTGGAGTAAGATACCCAATTGAGTGTGTATGTTATTCACTCCTCAATTTGAATCCAATGAGAGCAAGACTCACTCATTCCCCCTCACCTGCCCCCTCTTCCCTTCCAACAGAACTGCTTTTTGTTCACACATTTATGTGAGATAATTTACCCCCTTCTATCTCTCCCTTTCTCCCTCTCTCAGTATATTCCTCTCTCACCCCTTAAATTTATTTTATTATTTTTAGGTATCTTCCCTTCCTATTCTACTCACCCTGTGCCCTCTGTCTATATTATATATATGTATATTCCCTTCAACTACGCTAATATTGAGAAAGGTCTCATGAATTACACACATCACCTTTCCATGTAGGAATGTAAACAAAAGAGTTGAACTTTAGTAATTCCCTTATGAATTCTCTTTCTTGTTTACCTTTTCATGTTTCTTTTGATTCTTGTATTTGAAAGCATTATACTCAGTTTTGCTGGGTAGGTGATTCTTGAATCCTAGCTCCTTTGACCTCTGGAAAATCATACTCCAAGACCTTTGATCCCTTAATGTAGAAGCTGCTAGATCTGGTGTTATCATGACTGTGTTTCCACAATATTCAAATTGTTCCATTCTGGCTGCTTGCAGGATTTTCTCCTTGACCCAAAAACTCTGGAATTTGGTGACAATATTCCTAGCAGTTTTCTTTCTGGGATCTTTTTCAAGAAGTGATTGGTGGATTCTATTTTACCCTCTGGCTCTAGACTATCAGGACAGTTTTCCTAGATAATTTCTTGAAAGATTATGTCTAGGCTCTTTTTTTGATCATGACTTTCAGGTAGTCCAATAATTTTTAAATTATCTCTCCTGGATCTATTCTCCAGGTTAGTGGTTTTTCCAATGAGATATTTCACATTGCCTTCCATTTTTTCATTCCTTTGGTTCTGTTTTATAATATCTTGATTTCTCATAAAGTCACTAGCTTCTACTTGCTCCAATGTTATTTTTAAGGTGGTATTTTCTTCAGTGGTCTTTTAGACCTCCTTTTCCATTTAGCTAATTCTGCCTTTCAAGGCATTCTTCTCCTCATTGGCTTTTTGGAGCTCTTTTGACATTTGGGTCAGTCTATTCTTTAAAGTGTTATTTTCTTCAGTATTTTTTGGGTCTCCTTTAGCAAGTCAATGACTTGTTTTTCATAGTTTTCTTGCATCTCTCTCATTTCTCTGCCCAATTTTTCTCTACTTCTCTTACTTGCTTTCCAAATCCTTTTTGAGCTCTTCCATGGCCTGAGCCCAATTCATATTTTCTTGGAGGCTTTTAATGTAGGCTCTTTGACTTTGTTGACTTCTTCTGGCCATATGTTTTGATCTTCTTTGTCACCAAAAATGAATCTAGAGTTTGATTTTGAGTCTGCATTTGAGTCTGAGTGTGTTTTTGCTGTCTGTTTGTGTTTCCAGTCAATTACTTGACCCCTGAGCTTTTTGTCCGTGTATGACTGCTTGTAGAGTGGAGAGTACTTTGTCCCAAGCTTTAGGGTCCAAGCACTGCTGTTTTCAGAGCTACTTCTACTCCACCATCACCCCAGGCTCTGTCACAGCAGCACTCCTTTTCCCCCAAGAACTGCCAACCAGGACCACAGTCCAGATCCTGGCAGGGTACAGCAAGAAAACCGTCCTTTGTGCCCACAAATGTCTCCTTGCACTCCCACTCTGTCTGCTGCTAGATTCCTTCTACTGTGTTAGCCAGGGACTTGGGAAGCAGCTGATGCTGGAGTTCTGGAAGTGGCCTCAGGAGCTTCCTGCTGCTGCCACCGCCAGTGCTACACTACCTCCCTCAACTCCAGGGCTGGTGGCTGGAGACCCTCATTTTCCCACTAACCTGCTCTTTGGCTTTTGTGGGTTGAGAAGTCTGCTAACTGGCACAGCTCAATGATTCTTGGCCCTTGGGCCTGTTCTGCCAGCTGACTCCAGGTCTGGTCTTTCCTGGCACAGCCCACGTGGGGCTGCGCTCTGCTCCCAGCACCGTGTGATAGGCCCTTCCCAGTGACCATCCAGGCTCTCCTGGGCTGGAGACCTGTTTCCCTCTGCTATTTTGTGGGTTCCACAGCTCTACAATTTGTTCAGAGCCATTTTGTACAGGTGTTTGGAGGGATTTAGGAGAGAGCTTAAGCAAGTTTCTGCTTTCCAGCTGCCATCTTGGCTCCACCCTCCTGAACTTATTTTTAAATGTATTTTTATTAAATGTATTTTATGTTTAATTTAATGTATTTATTAAATATATCTTATTTATTTTGTTAAATATTTTCCAATCACATTTAGAACATTTTTCACATTCATGTTTTAAAAAATGATTTGAGTGCTAAATTCTTTCTCTTCTTCCAGCCTCTCCCTCACCCATTGAAAAGGTAAGCAGTATTATATATATTATTTGTATAAAATCAGGCAAAACATATTTCCCCATTAGCCATGTTGCAAAAGGAAACTAATAAAAAAACAACAGTACTCCAGTCTATCCTCTGCTCAGCTGTCAAAGTGATTTTCCTTAAGCATAGGTCTAATTATGTCACCTCTCCCCCATTCAATAAACTCCAGTGTCTCCTTAACACTTCCAGGATCAAATATAAAATCCTCTGTTTGGCATTCAAAGCCCTTCTTAACCTACCCCCGGTACCACCTCTCCTGTCTCTCTTACCTCTCTTACCTTACCTCTCACCTTATACTCTTCAACCCCCTAACACTGGTCTTGCCTTTCCTCAAAGAAGAAATTCTGTTTCCAAATTCTAGGCACTTTGCTTGGGTGCCCCTTGCACATGGAATACTCTTCCTCCTCTTCTCTGCCTCCTGGCTTCCCTGGCTCCTTTTAAGTCCAAACTAAAATCTCACGCTTTACAGAAATCCTTGCTCAATCTCTCTTAATTCTAGTGCCTTCCTTCAGTTGTTTATTTCCTGTTTATCCTATATATAATTTGTCTATAAGTGCTTGCATGTTGTCTCCCCCATTAAATTATGAGCTCCTCAGGGACACGGACTATCTTTTGCCCTTCTTTGTCATCCCTAGCACTTATCACTATGCTTGGCGCATAGTGGGTACTTAAGTAGCTAAGTGGTATGGAGAATAGAGCACTGGCCTTGGACTCAGGATTCAGGAACTCAACTTCATGAGTTCAATTCTGGCCTCAGATACTTACTAGCTGTGTGACCCTGGGCAAGTCACTTAACTCTGTTTAGCTCAGGTCCTCATCTGTAAAATGAGTTGGAGAAGGAAATGGCAAACCACTCCAGTACCTTTGCCAAGAAAACCCCAAATGGAGTTATGAGGAATTGGACATGATTGAAAACAATAGAACAACAACAAATAAATGTTCGTTGACTGATTGCATGAAGTCTTTCCTGATTTCTGTAAGCACTAGTATCTTCCCTCCCAAACTACCTTGACTATTACTACTTTGCATATATTTACATTTATTAATTTTCTGTTGGATATATTTTATATGTCCTGTCTCCCTCATTACTCTGTAAGTTCCTTGACAGTACTTATTTGTTCATTCTTTGTATTGGTATCACTTCGCCTAGCACAGAATGGCTCCTAGCCATCCAGCAATATACTGTGGACTAATTCAAGACAATTGTAGGCCATAACTTCATTCCTAAATCCAGATTAGATGAAACAAGAACTTAATTTGAAGAGGGCCTAAAACCTGAAGATGGCAAAGTTGAAGAACCTCAAATCAGTGTAATATCTTCACTTAATGTGAACACCAGAAATTCTGCCTAGTAAAGAAATGGGTGCCCCAAAGTAATGACCAACTCTACTGATTTTGAAGAGGAGATGGACATGTGCAAGCCAGAATTTCTAAAGGTCTTTTTTGGAACTTGATTGCATGAATGCAAGTAGCAGACCAACTAGAACAAAACAGATGATTCTAAGCTATTATTTGCTATAACCATTGAGAACAAATGCAGCCTTCCACAATATTTGACAAAAAACTTAAAAAACATTTCAGTTATCCACACAAAGCAGTATGTGAAGTGTCCATTCCTACTTTAAAACCATAATGGGGGGGGGCATCCAGGTGGCGCAGTGAGTACAGCACCGGCCCTGGAGTTAGGAGGACCTGAGTTCAAATCTGGCCTCAGACACTTGACACATGTACTAGCTGTGTGACCTTGGGCAAGTCACTTAACCCCAATTGCCTTGCCAAAAAGCAAAAAAAACAAAAAAAACAAACCCATAATGGGGAAAAGTTGGAAAAGAATATTCCTAAAAATATTCAGCACACACCACAATGGAAAAAAAGTGACTTGAGAAAGCTATTGAAGATCTTCTGAGAGGCTTTGCAAGATAATAGCAATACTTAGTAGGCTTACACAGTAGAAAACTTTAATTCCGCATCATTCAATTAAAGGAAGCCAAAAAGAAACATATAAATGGAAGCCTCCCCCCAATAAAAGTATACTAAAAATACTTGAGTCTCTTCATTGGCAGTTGAACCCAAGAGTTGAAAGGTCAAGGCAAAACAAGAAATCCAAAATAGTCCAAAGAATAAAATGAAACAATTTACAATCCATTTAAAACATGCCTTCAGAGGGTTGAGATGTTAAAAAAATAGAGGAGAGAAAAGGGGAGGTGGGAGATAAAGAGGAAGAGGAAAGGAGGAAGGGAAAAGGAGAGTGAAAGGGAGAGGGAGAGGGACAATGAAGGACAATGTGGAAAATTTCTGGTTGTCTGTACAATGGAGAGAAGCACAACACAAAAGAAACAGCTGAATCAGAGACCAAACTAAAAGCCCCACACACTGTTAGCATAACAATGAAACAACAGTTATGTCAAGAGAGGTAACTAAAAGTCTAGCTTTTTTTGCAAAACTGGAAAGTGACAAGCCTGGATAAGAGCCATAATTGTTGACTCAAACACTTTTCAGTAGCTTAAATTATGAACTATGTACTTCACTTATGACATAAACTTTATCTCACTTTTCTTAAAAGAAGGCAGTGGCTATCTATTACCAAAAGATGAGAGCAAAAATGACCCCTCCAAATATAGATCAATTGAGTGTATCAATTGAGTACAAAGAATTTACTGTTTGTCACACTTAAGGAGAAAAAAAAACCTAAAAACATTTGCAAGAGAACAAAGGGAATGTGACCCAAAGTCTAACAATTGTAACAAGCAACTTATAATCAAATTGGCAGTTATTTTAAGTGGACCTATGGGGAGGATTTCTAGATACACACAGACTAGAATCCCACTCAGAATGCGTGGAGGTTTGCAACCTATTAATACTTGGAATACCCACACCAATAGGTAGACAGATTTATTGAAATATTGAAGCAAAGAAATGTTTTCTTTGTTAAATACAAACCAAATTAAACAAAAAAATAGTAATTACTCATGCCCTTTCCTCTTTCTCTCTGTCTATATGTCTGTCTTTCTGTCTGAATGTTGTGACCTAGTAGTTAGAATCATACATCTGAAGCTCATTTTCTTTCATAGATTAGTAGATAACACATCCCCATATTTCAAATACAGACCTTAGAATATCCTGGAGAACTCATCCAATAAACTGGACTGGAACTGGATTATTATCAAAGAATGAAATTTTGTCCATAATCTCATGGGCTTAATATTGATCCATAAAATCTTAAAAATAAATTTTCATAGATATTGTCACACAAAATATTCATTATCTCCAATCTACATGGGGCAAGAACTTTTCAAAATATAGAATCCAAGTCAATGAGATCAAAATAATTTAGAAATAGGATGAGTTACATATTAATCCTGTTTTCTGGATTGATATCAGAGTTGTAATGAGAATGTTCTCACTGAACCTACGGAAGATCAATTTATTTCTGAAAACTTATTCAAATAAGAAAAAGTAATTATCTTATCTACGTAAGAATCCATTAAACATTAAATATAAAAGAATAACAACATAATTGTTATAATCTGTCCAAGGCCCATTTCTATCTAAGCCCCATCAATAATAACTTATTAAGAACCTGTTATGTTTCAGGCAATGTGCTACGTGTTGGGTACATAAACACAAAGAATAAAACAATCCTTATTCTCAAAGAGCAAGCATTCAAATAAACAAACAACAAGTACTTATAAAAGCATATACAGGCAGAAGAAATATCAAGAAAAATAGAAATAAATGCAAGATATTAGGAAGGGAAATCACAAGGAACTTTGGGGGATCAGGAGACATCATGTAGGAAGTGGTTACTGAACTACATATTCAAGGAAGAGAAGGACTGTATGAGGTGCAGATGATGGAGTGTCTTTCAGGCAGAAGAAAGCTAATACAAAAGTATGGAGACAGGAAATGGAATACTATATCTGAGGAACAAAGAGATCAATTTGGCTGATTCCTGGGGATTCCTGGGGATGAGAAGAGGAAGAAAGAAAATGCAGCTGATAAGTTAAGTGGGAGTCAACATATCCAGGGATCTTATTAGAGCTGAGCCAATGTGTGTTTTTCATCTACTTTGTTTCTCTTTTTTTCCATGTCTTTGTTTCATGTGCATGGCTAGATTGATTCTCTGTCTGTGTGTGCCTGTGTCTGTCTCTCTCTGCTTCTGGGTCTTTGTCCCTCTCATCTCTTTGTTTCTGTCTCTCTCACTGAGATTTTTTAGTATTTTAGGACTTACTTCAATCAACTCTCTATGAATAGAAATATTTGAAGACCCTCCCAATTGATGAAGACCCCCTACTGCTAAGGGTGCTATGGATCATACTTTTCTAAGTCTGCCTACCAGTGCTGTAGGTAAATAATTAAATAAAAGAACACTTTTTAAATTATTGACTCACACATGATTTCAGAGAGCTGCTAAATAAACATATCCATTTTGTTAGTCATGTGATCTGGTTAATCTGATAATGAAGAATTTGTTATTTAATGTATTTTTTTCCCCAAGCCTATGCCAGGAGATTGGTCTGGCATCAAATATTAGAAAAATCTTTGAAATAACAAAGTTAGAAGTGTTGCACCAGAGATTGTGGAGAGCTTTAACAAAGGTAGTATAACATACAGTAAAAAATCACTTGCCTTTGTGAGCTGGCACCAATATAATTTAAAAGAAAAAAAAAGAACTGACATCTTATGTGACAGAACCTGAGTAGGCAGCATAGCATTTATCACCTCCTGCTCACAAGATTTTCTTTGAAGGGAAAAAAAAGTCAGCAAGATTTTATCTTAGATGACGCCTACTCACCTGGTTTGGCTCAGGCTAAAAAACATGAAAATGAAGGCCTATGAAATAATAACATTAGATCTAATTTGACCATAATGGGGCTCAAACAAAATTTTTTTTAAACTTTTCTTCCCTCCCCACCACTCCCTGTTGTGACGTTTAAAAAGTTCTAGAGACATAATTTCTGAGTAATTAATCATTTTATTAATAATGCTAGCATAGTACTAATAAAATGGGTCAATGACACCCTCAAATGGCAAAGACGAATTACGGTGGGGGGCTCATAGTTTGTATGCACTTGGAAGAGTGTGTGTTCCTGAGGATGGCAATTAACTTGGATTGGTTAGCAAGTAATGAGAAAAATGAATTTTACCATGTGAAGTGGATCTACTTTAATGGGCTGGGGGATGCAACTTGGACCACGTCTTCTACTTCCAAATCACCCCCAGGATCTATATTTGCCACCCAAGCTTGAAAAGAGCATGGTGAGTGGGAATTTCACCTTAGATTAAATTACCTATAAGGCTGGGTGGGGTAGCAATACCTAGAGTGAGGAGAATGGTAATCCAACCTACCTATCCGTCCTGTTCTTCAGAGGTTGAGCCTTGAAATGAGGACTTGAGAAAAATGGGGAGAACTCTGCATCTCCCCAAATCATTGGTTATTAATAATTATTTCTTTCACATTTTCTTAAGAAAGGGAAAGCTAGCTACATGTTATAGTGTGGTCGTTTAAGGTCTGAACATCAAAGAAGCTTCATATATATGTTACTGTTAGAACTTAGATGATGGACATAAACGTGGTAATAACAGAATAGTTCTGGACGTTTGTGTGATGCTGTAAGGTTTACAAAATACATCCCATGCGTTTTTTTGTCGTAGCCCCCAAACAACCCGGTGAAGTATGCCTTTACAGGTATCAGTATCCCCATTTTTCAAATGAGGAAACTGATGCTCATGTTTGGCAGCTCAATGTCATGAGAGTTATTTAAATTTAGGTATTCCTGACTTAAGCCTGCAACCCATCACTCTATCAACTCCTCCATGATGATTTTTAAATGACGTTGTTATTTAAGTAGAAGAGGGTTAGAAATTTAAATCCATTATTGGAATGGGACTTTCAGCTTGCCTCTGAATCCAATCTGTTTAGTGCTTCAATACAGCCTGAAATAAAAGAGTCTGGCAGATATCACCTCCCCAGTCATTCTTATTGTTTTTAGGACATATCTCGTGGCTTTATCAGGTACATTATGGAACCTGAAAGGACCTCATATCCTGTGATATCAGCATTTTGGGTTTTGGCTGCTAGGAATCTGACATTATTAATAATAGCCTTCAATGATCATCCTGTCTGTACTTTGAAATTTGGCCCTAACATAGACGCCCACTCACAGACTAACACAAGAAACAGATGAAAGCCTGTCAATTAATCCTGATTTTCTGGTATGTCATTTTACAATCTGGATTCATTGTGGGGTGTGAGATGAAGCAGAAGTGGCTCCTGAGATCACTGGTTTAATCAATATCTGAGGCTATAATAAGAATATCTGACATTTACATTGTGCTTTACATAAATGAATTCCTTCAAACCTTACAACAGCTGTTGTGGGCTAAGTACTACAGTTGTTTGGCTTTATAATAGCCATTTGACAGATTTTGAAAGTGAAGTTCAGAGAACAAGTTAGTTAGTACCTAGTATTTGTGTAGTGCCTACTGTGTACGAGGCACTATGCTGAGCACTTGAAATTTGTTATCTCACTTGACCCTCACAACAACCCAGGGAAGTAGGTGCTATTATTATCTTTATTTTACAGATTAGGAAACTGAGGCAAACAGAGGCAAAGTGACTTGTCCAGGGTCACACGGCTAGTTAATGTCTGAGGCCAGATTTGAACTCAGCTCTTCCTGACCCCAGGTCCAGTGCTCTATCCCCTGCTCTATCTAGTTACCTGAGTGATTTGCCCAGGGTCACATAGCTATTAAATGCCATAGGCAGATCAGCTAGGTTTTTCGGACTCAGACTCAGGTACTCCATCTGAACGTTGTAAAAAGAGGAATGGACATTTCCACAGATTATAATTTTCCAAGAAGGGCCACCCCAAACTTTTTTGGCTCCCTATGGCCTCCTGAGTATAGTTCAAAGTTCTTTGCATGATGTTAAAGGCCCTCCCAATCTAGCACCACCTTATTTTTTAGCCCAGTCTCATTCTACACATCTCATAGAACTCTGTGCTCTGGCAAATCCATGCCACTATCTGCTCCACCACAGTGCCTTGACACTCCTCGCAACTACCAATGCCCTCCCAACAACCAAGCCCCCAACTACTATTCCCCCAACTTCCTCCCCCCCCAACCTTGCATGGCATTCTCCCATCTGTAAGCTGTATGTCACACTTAGGTCAGAATCACAAATGATTTCTCCGTGAAGTTTTATTAGTCCCCCAAGTCAGTGACAACCTTTCCCCTCAGAGAATACCTGTCACTTTGTTCTTCACCTCTTTAATAAACATAAGATAGAACATTGTGTGTGTGGTAGAGATCTATGTTTATGCCTTATCCTTTCACAAGATTGTTGTCTTCCTGAGGGCAAGGACCTGATCCTTTCTCAACTTCATCTCTCTCCAGCT